>NW_027640427.1:0-552000 GCF_949752795.1 Hyperoodon ampullatus
TCACCCCACCTCTACTTCCCCCTTAAGTAGGCATAAGAGTGTTTTCTAAATGTGAGACACTGTTCTCTTTCCTAACTCAGTTCAAGTGTAGCCATGTTTACAGGATCTTCATAAGTGATATCTTATGATAAGTTTCTTTTTCTCTGTGACTTATTTCACTTAGAATCATCGTACCTGAATCTTCCCATTTTGCTGCTACTGGTCTTATGACATTGATTTCATGGCTGAGGGATATTCCATCGTACATAAGTATCACTATTTTTTGAACCATTTTTATATTTCCTGGGATATTTAAGGTGTACCCAAGTTGAGGTCCTTGTAAGCAGTGCAGCCCTAAATTTTGGGGTGGCTCTGTCTTATTGATTTTCAGTTTTCCCAAGGTATATTCCCTAGACTGGAAGTGCCCTTGGCTCTGTAGCTCTATTCTTTACTTGTTTTAGGGAACACAATGCACTCCTCCAGAGAGGCAGTTGGCAATTTACATCCCGCCCATCAGCATAACAAGGCTCCCTGTTCTCCAGGGCCTGTCTTGCCTTTCTGGTTTTTACACATTTTGTGGATGTCCCTTTTGACCGGTGGGAAGTGATACTTCTTTGTAGTGCAGATTTGCATTGCCCGCTTGCTTGCTTGGCCAAAAAGGGCTTATGCGTTTTCTCCTGAATATATTCAGGAGAAAACGCATACACCCTTTTTGGCCAAGTGCATCATTGTCGAAGTTGTGCCCCTCCTCCTGTGCTTTAAAGGCGATTCCAACGTACCTCTTGAAATCTGTTTCCTGCTATTCTGCCTCTCTTTCAAGTCCGCCTCGTTGCCTTCCCTCAACTGATTTTTGGACGATAGTTGTCCTTTATTACTCGGCCAGTTTGTGAATTGCTGTGCCCCTGAGCTCCATTTTTCAACTCGTTTTTGGTGAGCTGACCGCAAGTCCAAAATTTTGGTTCAGGACCTATACTGGTTCCCGGTGGGTGGCTGAGACTTTGGTTAATTCTTCTTCCTGCCGGGAAGTTAGAGTGATATGTGCCCGACCAAATACCTAACAGCTACTCTCTCATTGGTTCTCCCTCTTCCCTTTCATCCTCTGCCAAATTGGAGACCTGTGTGAACCAGGAAGTTGAAGGGGCTGTCTCTCCAATTTGGGAGATTGATAGTAAAGCAGATCAAAAGTCAAACCGGAGCACCAGGAGAGTGACTATTCGTTGAGTTTTAGAAACCTTTCATATTCACAGTGTGTCCGTTCTCTAGGTTTCTCGTACATGTTATAACTGTAGTAATATTCCCTTCAACCTGGAGAGTTGGGACCCATGGAATGGGTGCCATGCATTATTACTTTAAAGGGTCTGCATTTGCTCACCAAATCTCACCAATCGTCTAAGTCCCAAGTGTCCAGCCTTATGCCACATCCAGCTGTCATTGTAGATAGGGTCATTCCAGGGTTCATCAGAGACCCTGAAGGAATTGTAAAGAATTTCCCAGTTTTTTTGTTTTGTTTTTGAAATTCATTTTTAAAGTGGGTTTGAGCTGATTCTCGCTGCCATGTTTATGTCCATCTAGACACACTTGATTCCCTTACGGAGACATATCAATACATAGGTTTTAAGATTCTTACTAGTCAGATATATTCCTCTGCGGGAAATATGGGGTTTTGAGTCACTTTCACTGAGGAAGGTGTAGGTCCTGTCTATTCCATAGTTGGTTTTTGGAACGGTACCTGTGCTTATATCAAACTCTGGTTTTATGCATCACCCCACCTCTCCTTCCCACTTAAGCAGGCATAAGAGTGTTTTCTAAATGTGAGACATTCTTCTCTTTCCTAACTCAGTTCAAGTGTAGCCATGTTTACAGGATCTTCATAAGTGATATCTTATGATAAGTTTCTTTTTCTGTGTGACTTATTTCACTTAGAATCATCGTACCTGAATCCACCCATTTTGCTGCTACTGGTCTTATGACATTGATTTCATGGCTGAGGGATATTCCATCGTACATAAGTACCACAATTTTTTGAACCATTTTTATATTTCCTGGGATATTTAAGGTGTACCCAAGTTGAGGTCCTTGTAAGCAGTGCAGCCCTAAATTTTGGGGTGGCTCTGTCTTATTGATTTTCAGTTTTCCCAAGGTATATTCCCTAGACTGGAAGTGCCCTTGGCTCTGTAGCTCTGTTCTTTACTTGTTTTAGGGAACACAATGCACTCCTCCAGAGAGGCAGTTTGCAATTTACATCCCGCCCATCAGCATAACAAGGCTCCCTGTTCTCCAGGGCCTGTCTTGCCTTTCTGGTTTTTACACATTTTGTGGATGTCCCTTTTGACCGGTGGGAAGTGATACTTCTTTGTAGTGAAGATTTGCATTGCCTGCTTGCTTGCTTGGCCAAAAAGGGCGTATGCGTTTTCTCCTGAATATATTCAAGAGAAAACCCATACGCCCTTTTTGGCCAAGTGCATCATTGTCGAAGTTGTGCCCCTCTTCCTGTGCTTTAAGGGCGATTCCAACGTACCTCTTGAAATCTGTTTCCTGCTATTCTGCCTCAATTTCAAGTCCGCCTCGCTGCCTTCCCTCAACAGATTTTTGGACGATAGTTGTCCTTTATTACTCGGCCAGTTTGTGAATTGCTGTGCCCCTGAGCTCCATTTTTCAACTCGTTTTTGGTGAGCTGACCGCAAGTCCAATATTTTGGTTCAGGACCTTTACTGGTTCCCGGTGGGTGGCTGAGACTTTGGTTAATTCTTCTTCCTGCCGGGAAATTACAGTGATATGTGCCCGTCCAAATGCCTAACAGCTACTCTCTCCTTGGTTCTCCCTCTTCCCTTTCATCCTCTGCCAAATTGGCAAACTGTGCGAACCAGGAGGTTAAAGGGGCTGTGTCTCCCAGTTGGGAGGTTGATAGTAAAGCAGATGGAAAGTCAAACCGGAGCACCAGGACAGGGACTATGCGTTGAGTTTTAGAAACCTTTCGTATTCACAGTGTGTCCGTTCTCTAGGTTTCCGGTACATGTTAAAACTGTAGTAATATTCCCTTCAACCTGGAGAGTTGGGACCCATGGAATGGGTGCCATGCATTATTGCTTTAAAGGGTCTGCATTTGCTCACCCAATCTCACCAATCCTCTCAGTCCCAAGTTTCCAGCCTTTTGCCACATCCAGCTGTCGTTGTAGATATGGTCATTCCAGGTTTCATCAGAGACCCTGAAGGAATTGTAAAGAATTTCCCAGTTTTTTTGTTTTGTTTTTGAAATTCCTTTTTATAGTGGGTTTGAGCTGATTCTCGCTGCCATGTTTATGCCAGTCTAGACACACTTGATTCCCTTACGGAGACATATCAATCCATAGGTTTTAAGATTCTTACTAGTCAGATATATTCCTCTGCGGGAAATATGGGGTTTTGAGTCCCTTTCACTGAATAAGGTGTAGGACTTTTCTATTCCATACTTGGTTTTTGGAACGGTACCTGTGCTTATATCAAACTCTGGTTTTATGCATCACCCCACCTGTCCTTCCCCCTTAAGTAGGCATAAGAGTGTTTTCTAAATGTGAGACATTGTTCTCTTTCCTAACTCAGTTCAAGTGTAGCCATGTTTACAGGATCTTCATAAGTGATATCTTATGATAAGTTTCTTTTTCTCTGTGAATTATTTCACTTAGAATCATCGTACCTGAATCTACCGATTTTGCTGCTACTGGTCTTATGACATTGATTTCATGGCTGAGGGATATT
The DNA here is from genome assembly GCF_949752795.1 of Hyperoodon ampullatus. NCBI lineage: Eukaryota > Metazoa > Chordata > Mammalia > Artiodactyla > Ziphiidae > Hyperoodon > Hyperoodon ampullatus. The sequence continues at coordinate 3,715 of NW_027640427.1, forward strand.
CCATCGTACGTAAGTACCACAATTTTTTGAACCATTTTTATATTTCCTGGGATATTTAAGGTGTACCCAAGTTGAGGTCCTTGTAAGCAGTGCAGCCCTAAATTTTGGGGTGGCTCTGTCTTATTGATTTTCAGTTTTCCCAAGGTATATTCCCTAGACTGGAAGTGCCCTTGGCTCTGTAGCTCTGTTCTTTACTTGTTTTAGGGAACACAATGCACTCCTTCAGAGAGGCAGTTGGCAATTTACATCCCGCCCATCAGCATAACAAGGCTCCCTGTTCTCCAGGGCCTGTCTTGCCTTTCTGGTTTGTACACATTTTGTTGATGTCCCTTTTGACCGGTGGGAAGTGATACTTCTTTGTAGTGCAGATTTGCATTGCCCGCTTGCTTGCTTGGCCAAAAAGGGCGTATGCGTTTTCTCCTGAATATATTCAGGAGAAAACGCATACGCCCTTTTTGGCCAAGTGCATCATTGTCGAAGTTGTGCCCCTCTTCCTGTGCTTTGAAGGTGACTCCAACGTACCTCTTGAAATCTGTTTCCTGCTATTCTGCCTCGCTTTCAAGTCCGCCTCGTTGCCTTCCCTCAACAGATTTTTGGACGATAGTTGTCCTTTATTACTCGGCCAGTTTGTGAATGGCTGTGCCCCTGAGCTCCATTTTTCAACTCGTTTTTGGTGAGCTGACCGCAAGTCCAAAATTTTGGTTCAGGACCTATACTGTTTCCCGGTGGGTGGCTGAGACTTTGGTTAATTCTTCTTTCTGCCGGGAAGTTAGAGTGATATGTGCCCATCCAAATGCCTAACAGCTACTCTCTCATTGGTTCTCCCTCTTCCCTTTCATCCTCTGCCAATTTGGAAACCTGTGCGAACCAGGAGGTTAAAGAGGCTGTCTCTCCAAGTTGGGAGATTGATAGTAAAGCAGATGGAAAGTCAAACTGGAGCACCAGGAGAGGGACTATTCGTTGAGTTTTAGAAACCTTTCGTATTCACAGTGTGTCCGTTCTCTAGGTTTCCGGTACATGATTTAACTGTAGTAATATTCCCTTCAACCTGGAGAGTTGGGACCCATGGAATGGGTGCCATGCAATATTGCTTTAAAGGGTCTGCATTTGCTCACCCAATCTCACCAATCCTCTCAGTCCCAAGTGTCCAGCCTTATGCCACATCCAGCTGTCGTTGTAGATATTGTCATTCCATGTTTCATCAGAGACCCTGAAGGAATTGTAAAGAATTTCCCAGTTTTTTTGTTTTGTTTATGAAATTCCTTTTTATAGAGGATTTGAGCTGATTCTCGCTACCATGTTTATGCCAGTCTACACACACTTGATTCCCTTACGGAGACATATCAATACACAGGTTTTAAGATTCTTACTAGTCAGATATATTCCTCTGCGGGAACTATGGGGTTTTGAGTCCCTTTCACTGAGGAAGGTGTAGGTCTTTTCTATTCCATAGTTGGTTTTTGGAATGGTACCTGTGCTTATATCAAACTCTGGTTTTATGCATCACCCCACCTCTCCTTCCCCCTAAAGCAGACATAAGAGTGTTTTCTAAATGTGACACATTCTTCTCTTTCCTAACTCAGTTCAAGTGTATCCATGTTTACAGGATCTTCATAAGTGATATCTTATGATAAGTTTCTTTTTCTCTGTGACTTATTTCACTTAGAATCATCGTACCTGAATCTACCCATTTTGCTGCTACTGGTCTTATGACATTGATTTCATGGCTGAGGGATATTCCATCGTACGTAAGTACCACAATTTTTTGAACCATTTTTATATTTCCTGGGATATTTAAGGTGAACCCAAGTTGAGGTCCTTGTAAGCAGTGCAGCCCTAAATTTTGGGGTGGCTTTGTCTTATTGATTTTCAGTTTTCCCAAGGTATATTCCCTAGACTGGAAGTGCCCTTGGTTCTGTAACTCGGTTCTTTACTTGTTTTAGGGAACACAATGCACTCCTCCAGAGAGGCAGTTGGCAATTTACATCCCACACATCAGCATAACAAGGCTCCCTGTTCTCCAGGGCCTGTCTTGCCTTTCTGGCTTTTACACATTTTGTGGATGTCCCTTTTGACCGGTGGGAAGTGATACTTCTTTGTAGTGCAGATTTGCATTGCCCGCTTGCTTGCTTGGCCAAAAAGGGCGTATGTGTTTTCTCCTGAATATATTCAGGAGAAAACGCATACGCCCTTTTTGGCCAAGTGCATCATTGTCGAAGTTGTGCCCCTCTTCCTGTGCTTTAAAGGCGATTCCAACGTACCTCTTGAAATCAGTTTCCTGCTATTCTGCCTCGCTTTCAACTCCGTCTCCTTGCCTTCCCTCAACAGATTGTGGGACGATAGTTGTCCTTTATTACTCGGCCAGTTTGTGAATTGCTGTGCCCCTGAGCTCCATTTTTCAACTCGTTTTTGGTGAGCTGACCGCAAGTCCAAAATTTTGGTTCAGGACCTTTACTGGTTCCCGGTGGGGGGCTGAGACTTTGGTTAATTCTTCTTCCTGCCGGGAAATTACAGTGATATGTGCCCGTCCAAATGCCTAACAGCTACTCTCTCATTGGTTCTCCCTCTTCCCTTTCATCCTCTGCCAAATTGGCAAACTGTGCGAACCAGGAGGTTAAAGGGGCTGTCTCTCCCAGTTGGGAGGTTGATAGTAAAGCAGATGGAAAGTCAAACCGGAGCACCAGGAGAGGGACTATTCGTTGAGTTTTAGAAACCTTTCGTATTCACAGTGTGTCCGTTCTCTAGGTTTCTGGTACATGTTAAAACTGTAGTAATATTCCCTTCAACCTGGAGAGTTGGGACCCATGGAATGGGTGCCATGCATTATTGCTTTAAAGGGTCTGCATTTGCTCACCCAATCTCACCAATCCTCTCAGTCCCAAGTTTCCAGCCTTTTGCCACATCCAGCTGTCGTTGTAAATAGGGACATTCCAGGTTTCATCAGAGACCCTGAAGGAATTGTAAAGAATTTCCCAGTTTTTTTGTTTTGTTTTTGAAATTCCTTTTTATAGTGGGTTTGAGCTGATTCTCGCTGCCATGTTTATGCCAGTCTAGACACACTTGATTCCCTTACGGAAACATATCAATCCATAGGTTTTAAGATTCTTACTAGTCAGATATATTCCTCTGCGGGAAATATGGGGTTTTGAGTCCCTTTCACTGAGGAAGGTGCAGGACTTGTCTATTCCATACTAAGTTTTTGGAACGGTACCTGTGCTTATATCAAACTCTGGTTTTATGCATCACCCCACCTCTCCTTCCCCCTTAAGTAGGCATAAGAGTGTTTTCTAAATGTGAGACATTGTTCTCTTTCCTAACTCAGTTCAAGTGTAGCCATGTTTACAGGATCTTCATAAGTGATATCTTATGATAAGTTTCTTTTTCTCTGTGAATTATTTCACTTAGAATCATCGTACCTGAATCTACCCATTTTGCTGCTACTGGTCTTATGACATTGATTTCATGGCTGAGGGATATTCCATCGTACGTAAGTACCACAATTTTTTGAACCATTTTTATATTTCCTGGGATATTTAAGGTGTACCCAAGTTGAGGTCCTTGTAAGCAGTGCAGCCCTAAATTTTGGGGTGGCTCTGTCTTATTGATTTTCAGTTTTCCCAAGGTATATTCCCTAGACTGGAAGTGCCCTTGGCTCTGTAGCTCTGTTCTTTACTTGTTTTAGGGAACACAATGCACTCCTCCAGAGAGGCAGTTGGCAATTTACATCCCGCCCATCAGCATAACAAGGCTCCCTGTTCTGCAGGGCCTGTCTTGCCTTTCTGGTTTTTACACATTTTGTGGATGTCCCTTTTGACCGGTGGGAAGTGATACTTCTTTGTAGTGCAGATTTGCATTGCCCGCTTGCTTGATTGGCCAAAAAGGGCGTATGCGTTTTCTCCTGAATATATTCAGGAGAAAACGCATACGCCCTTTTTGGCCAAGTGCATCATTGTCGAAGTTGTGCCCCTCTTCCTGTGCTTTGAAGGTGACTCCAACGTACCTCTTGAAATCTGTTTCCTGCTATTCTGCCTCGCTTTCAAGTCTGCCTCGTTGCCTTCCCTCAACAGATTTTTGGACGATAGTTGTCCTTTATTACTCGGCCAGTTTGTGAATTGCTGTGCCCCTGAGCTCCATTTTTCAACTCGTTTTTGGTGAGCTGACCGCAAGTCCAAAATTTTGGTTCAGGATCTCTACTGTTTCCCGGTGGGTGGCTGAGACTTTGGTTAATTCTTCTTCCTGCTGGGAAGTTAGAGTGATATGTGCCCATCCAAATGCCTAACAGCTACTCTCTCATTGGTTCTCCCTCTTCCCTTTCATCCTCTGCCAATTTGGAAACCTGTGCGAACCAGGAGGTTAAAGGGGCTGTCTCTCCAAGTTGGGAGATTGATAGTAAAGCAGATGGATAGTCAAACTGGAGCACCATGAGAGGGACTATTCGTTGAGTTTTAGAAACCTTTCGTATTCACAGTGTGTCCGTTCTCTAGGTTTCCGGTACATGTTTTAACTATAGTAATATTCCCTTCAACCTGGAGAGATGGGACCCATGGAATGGGTGCCATGCATTATTGCTTTAAAGGGTCTGCATTTGCTCACCCAATCTCACCAATCCTCTCAGTCCCAAGTGTCCAGCCTTATGCCACATCCAGCTGTCGTTGTAGATAGGGTTATTCCAGGTTTCATCAGAGACCCTGAAGGAATTGTAAAGAATTTCCCAGTTTTTTTGTTTTGTTTTTGAAATTCCTTTTTATAGTGGGTTTGAGCTGATTCTCGCTGCCATGTTTATGCCAGTCTAGACACACTTGATTCCCTTACGGAGACATATCAATCCATAGGTTTTAAGATTCTTACTTGTCAGATATATTCCTCTGCGGGAAATATGGGGTTTTGAGTCCCTTTCACTGAATAAGGTGTAGGACTTTTCTATTCCATACTTGGTTTTTGGAACAGTACCTGTGCTTATATCAAACTCTGGTTTTATGCATCACCCCACCTCTCCTTCCCCCTTAAGTAGGCATAAGAGTGTTTTCTAAATGTGAGACACTGTTCTCTTTCCTAACTCAGTTCAAGTGTAGCCATGTTTACAGGATCTTCATAAGTGATATCTTATGATAAGTTTCTTTTTCTCTGTGAATTATTTCACTTAGAATCCTCGTACCTGAATCTTCCCATTTTGCTGCTACTGGTCTTATGACATTGATTTCATGGCTGAGGGATATTCCATCGTACGTAAGTATCACTATTTTTTGAACCATTTTTATATTTCCTGGGATATTTAAGGTGTACCCAAGTTGAGGTCCTTGTAAGCAGTGCAGCCCTAAATTTTGGGGTGGCTCTGTCTTATTGATTTTCAGTTTTCCCAAGGTATATTCCCTAGACTGGAAGTGCCCTTGGCTCTGTAGCTCTATTCTTTACTTGTTTTAGGGAACACAATGCACTCCTCCAGAGAGGCAGTTGGCAATTTACATCCCGCCCATCAGCATAACAAGGCTCCCTGTTCTCCAGGGCCTGTCTTGCCTTTCTGGTTTTTACACATTTTGTGGATGTCCCTTTTGACCGGTGGGAAGTGATATTTCTTTGTAGTGCAGATTTGCATTGCCCACTTGCTTGCTTGGCCAAAAAGTGCGTATGCGTTTTCTCCTGAATATATTCAGGAGAAAACGCATACGCCCTTTTTGGCCAAGTGCATCATTGTCGAAGTTGTGCCCCTCTTCCTGTGCTTTGAAGGTGACTCCAACGTACCTCTTGAAATCTGTTTCCTGTTATTCTGCCTCGCTTTCAAGTCTGCCTCGTTGCCTTCCCTCAACAGATTTTTGGACGATAGTTGTCCTTTATTACTCGGCCAGTTTGTGAATGGCTGTGCCCCTGAGCTCCATTTTTCAACTCGTTTTTGGTGAGCTGACCGCAAGTCCAAAATTTTGGTTCAGGACCTATACTGGTTCCCGGTGGGTGGCTGAGACTTTGGTTAATTCTTCTTCCTGCCGGGAAGTTAGAGTGATATGTGCCCATCCAAATGCCTAACAGCTACTCTCTCATTGGTTCTCCCTCTTCCCTTTCATCCTCTGCCAATTTGGAAACCTGTGCGAACCAGGAGGTTAAAGGGGCTGTCTCTCCAAGTTGGGAGATTGATAGTAAAGCAGATGGAAAGTCAAACCGGAGCACCAGGAGAGGGACTATTCGTTGAGTTTTAGAAACCTTTCGTATTCACAGTGTGTCTGTTCTCTAGGTTTCCCGTACATGTTATAGCTGTAGTTATATTCCCTTCAACCTGGAGAGTTGGGACCCATGGAATGGGTGCCAGGTATTTGTGCTTTAAAGTTTCTGCGTTTGCTCACCCAATCTCACCAATCGTCTCAGTCCCAAGTGTCCCTCCTTATGCCACATCCAGCTGTCATTGTAGAGAGCGTCATTCCAGGTTTCATCAGAGACCCTGAAGGAATTGTAAAGAATTTCCCAGTTTTTTTGTTTTGTTTTTGAAATTCCTTTTTATAGTGGGTTTGAGCTGATTCTCGCTGCCATGTTTATGCCAGTCTAGACACACTTGATTCCCTTACGGAGACATATCAATACATAGGTTTTAAGATTCTTACTAGTCAGATATATTCCTCTGTGGGAAATATGGGGTTTTGAGTCCCTTTCACTGAGGAAGGTGTAGGTCTTGTCTATTCCATAGTTGGTTTTTGGAACGGTACCTGTGCTTATATCAAACTCTGGTTTTATGCATCACCCCACCTCTCCTTCCCCCTTAAGCAGGCATAAGAGTGTTTTCTAAATGTGAGCCACTCTTCTCTTTCCTAACTCAGTTCAAGTGTAGCCATGTTTACAGGAACTTCATAAGTGATATCTTATGATAAGTTTCTTTTTCTCTGTGACTTATTTCACTTAGAATCATCGTACCTGAATCCACCCATTTTGCTGCTACTGGTCTTATGACATTGATTTCATGGCTGAGGGATATTCCATCGTACGTAAGTACCACAATTTTTTGAACCATTTTTATATTTCCTGGGATATTTAAGGTGTACCCAAGTTGAGGTCCTGGTAAGCAGTGCAGCCCTAAATTTTGGGGTGGCTCTGTCTTATTGATTTTCAGTTTTCCCAAGGTATATTCCCTAGACTGGAAGTGCCCTTGGCTCTGTAGCTCTGTTCTTTACTAGTTTTAGGGAACACAATGCACTCCTCCAGAGAGGCAGTTGGCAATTTACATCCCGCCCATCAGCATAACAAGGCTCCCTGTTCTCCAGGGCCTGTCTTGCCTTTCTGGTTTTTACACATTTTGTGGATGTCCCTTTTGACCGGTGGGAAGTGATACTTCTTTGTAGTGAAGATTTGCATTGCCCGCTTGCTTGCTTGGCCAAAAAGGGCGTATGCGTTTTCTCCTGAATATATTCAGGAGAAAACGCATACGCCCTTTTTGGCCAAGTGCATCATTGTCAAAGATGTGCCCCTCTTCCTGTGCTTTAAAGGCGATTCCAACGTACCTCTTGAAATCTGTTTCCTGCTATTCTCCCTCGCTTTCAAGTCCGCCTCGTTGCCTTCCCTCAACAGATTTTTGGACGATAGCTGTCCTTTATTACTCAGCCAGTTTGTGAATTGCTGTGCCCCTGTGCTCCATTCTTCAACTCGTTTTTGGTGAGCTGACCGCACGTCCAAAATTTTGGTTCAGGGCCTATACTGGTTCCCGGTGGGTGGCTGAGACTTTGGTTAATTCTTCTTCCTGCCGGGAAGTTAGAGTGATATGTGCCCGTCTAAATACCTAACAGCTACTCTCTCATTGGTTCACCCTCTTCCCTTTCATCCTCTGCCATATTGGCAACCTGTGCGAACCAGGAGGTTAAAGGGGCTGTCTCTCCAAGTTGGGAGATTGATAGTAAAGCAGATGGACAGTCAAACCGGAGCGCCAGGAGAGGGACTATTCGTTGAGTTTTAGAAACCTTTCGTATTCACAGTGTGTCCGTTCTCTGGGTTTCCCGTACATGTTATAACTGTAGTAATATTCCCTTCAACCGGGAGAGTTGGGACCCATGGAATGGGTGCCATGCATTATTGCTTTAAAGGGTCTGCATTTGCTCACCCAATCTCATCAATCCTCTCAGTCCCAAGTGTCCCTCCTTATGCCACATCCAGCTGTCATTGTAGATAGGGTCATTCCAGGTTTCATCAGAGACCCTGAAGGAATTGTAAAGAATTTCCCAGTTTTTTTGTTTTGTTTTTGAAATTCCTTTTTATACTGGGTTTGACCTGATTCTCGCTGCCATGTTTATGCCAGTCTAGACACACTTGATTCCCTTATGGAGATATATCAATCCATAGGTTTTAAGATTCTTTCTAGTCAGATATATTCCTCTTCGGGAAATATGGGGTTTTTAGTCCCTTTCACTGAGGAAGGTGTTGGTCTTGTCTATTCCATAGTTGGTTTTTGGAACGGTACCTGTGCTTATATCAAACTCTGGTTTTATGCATCACCCCACCTCTCCTTCCCCCTTAAGCGGGCATAAGAGTGTTTTCTAAATGTGAGGCTCTTTTCTTTTTCCTAACTCAGTTCAAGTGTAGCCATGTTTACAGGATCTTCATGAGTGATATCTTATGATAAGTTTCTTTTTCTCTGTGACTTATTTCACTTAGAATCGTCCTACCTGAATCCACTCATTTTGCTGCTACTGGTCTTATGACATTTATTTAATGGCTGAGGGATATTCCATCGTACATAAGGACCACAATTTTTTGAACCATTTTTATATTTCCTGGGATATTTAAGGTGTACCCAAGTTGAGGTCCTTGTAATCAGTGCAGCCCTAAATTTTGGGGTGGCTCTGTCTTATTGATTTTCAGTTTTCCCAAGGTATATTCCCTAGACTGGAAGTGCCCTTGGCTCTGTAGCTCTGTTCTTTACTAGTTTTAGGGAACACAATGCACTCCTCCAGAGAGGCAGTTGGCAATTTACATCCCGCCCATCAGCATAACAAGGCTCCCTGTTCTCCAGGGCCTGTCTTGCCTTTCTGGTTTTTACACATTTTGTGGATGTCCCTTTTGACCTGTGGAAGTGCTACTTCTCTGTAGTGCAGATTTGCATTGCCCGCTTGCTTGCTTGGCCAAAATGTGCGTATGCGTTTTCTCCTGAATATATTCAGGAGAAAATGCATACGCCCTTTTTGGCCAAGTGCATCATTGTCGAAGTTGTGCCCCTCTTCCTGTGCTTTAAAGGCGATTCCAACATACCTCTTGAAATCTGTTTCCTGCTATTCTGCCTCGCTTTCAAGTCCGCCTCGTTGCCTTCCCTCAACAGATTTTTGGACGATAGTTGTCCTTTATTACTTGGCCAGTTTGTGAATTGCTGTGCCCCTGAGCTCCATTTTTCAACTCGTTTTTTGTGAGCTGACCGCAAGTCCAAAGTTTTGGTTCAGGAACTATACTGGTTCCCGGAGTGTGGCTGAGAATTTGGTAAATTCTTCTTCCTGCCAGGAAATTAGAGTGAAATGTGCCCGCCCAAATGCCTAACAGCTACGCTCTCATTGGTTCTCCCTCTTCCCTTTCATCCTCTGCCAAATTGGAAAGCTGTGCGAACCAGGAGGTTAAAGGGGCTGTCTCTCCAAGTTGGGAGATTGATAGTAAAGCAGATGGAAAATCAAACTGGAGCACAAGCAGAGGGACTATTCTTTGAGTTTTAGAAACCTTTTGTATACACAGTGTGTCCGTTCTCTAGGTTTCCCATACATGTTATAACTGTAGTAATAGTTCCTTAAACCTGGAGAGTTGGGACCCATGGAATGGGTGCCACATATTATTGTTTTAAATTGTCTGCATTTGCTCACCCAATCTCACCAATCTTCTCAGTCCCAAGTGTCCAGCCTTATGCCACATCCAGCTTTCGTTGTTTATAGGGTCATTCCGGGTTTCATCAGAGACCCTGAAGGAATTCTAAAGAATTTCCCTGTCTTTTGTTTTGTTTTTGAATTTCCTTTTCTAGTGTGTTTGAGCTGATTCTCACTGCCATGTTTATGCCAGTCTAGACACACTTGATTCCCTTACGGAGACATATCAATACATAGGTTTTAAGATTCTTACTAGTAAGATATATTTCTCTGGGAAATATGGGGTTTTGAGTTACGTTCACAGAGGAAGTAGTAGGTCCTGTCTATTCTGTGTTTGGATTATGGAACCGTACCTGTGCTAATATCAAACTCTGGTTTTATTCATCACCCCACCTCTGCTTTCCCCTTAAGCATGCATAAGAGTGTTTTCTAAATATGAGACTCTGTTCCCTTTCCTAATTCATTCCATGTGTAGCCATGTTTATATACCCTTCATAAGTGATATCTTATGATAAGTTTCTTTTTCTGTGTGATTTTTTCAGTTAGAATCATCGTACATGAATCCCGTCATTATGCTGCTACTGGCCTTATGACATTGACTTCATGGCTGAGGGATATTCCATCATACGTATGTACCACAATTTCTTTACCATTTTTGTCTTTCCTGGGATATATAAGGTGTCCCGAAGTCGAGGTTCTTGTAAGCAGTGCTGCCATAAATTTTCGGGTGGCTGTGTCTTATTGATTTTCAGTTTTCCCAAGGTATATTCCCGTGACTGGAAGTACCTTAGGTTGTGAAGCACTGTTGTTTTTTTCTTTTTGGGAACACAATGCACTCCTCCAGAGTGGCTGTTGGCAATTTACATCCCACCCATCAGCATAACAAGGCTCCCTCTTCTCCAGATCCTGTCTTGCCTTTCTTGTTTTTACACATTTTACGGATGTCCCTTTTGACCGGTTGGAAGTGATACTTCTTTGTAGTGCAGATTTGCATTGTGCGGTTGCTTGGTTGGCCAAAATGGGCGTATGCGTTTTCTCCTGAATATATTCAGGAGAAAACACATGCTCCCTTTATGGACAATTCCATAATTGTCGAAGTTGTGATGCTTTTCCTGTGTTTAAAGGCGATTCCAATGTACTTCTGGAAATCTGTTTCGTGCACTTCTGCCTCATTTTCAAGTCCGCCTCATGGCTTTATCTCAACAGATTTTTGGAAGAGAGTAGTCCTTTATAACTCTGCAAGTTAGTGAATTTCTGTGCCCCTGAGTTCCATTTTTCAACTCGCGTTTTTGTGAGCTGACTGCCAATCCACAATTTTGCTTCAGGACCTATACTGGTTCCATTGGGGGGGCTGGCTCAGAGTTTGTTAATTCTTCTTCGTGACGGGAAATTAGAGTGACATGTGGCCGTCCAAATGCCTACAGCTACTCTCTCATTGGTTCTCCCTCTTCCCTTATATCCTCTGCACAATGTGCCAACTTTGCGACCCAGGAGGTTATAGGGGCTGACTCTCCAAGTTGGGAGATTGATATTAAAGCAGTTGGAATGTCAAGCTGGAGCACATGGAGAGAAAAAAATTAGTAGAGTTTTAGAAACCTTTCACCATCAGAGGGTGTCCATTCTCTAGGTTTCCCATACATGTTATAACTGTAGTGATATTCCCTTCTACCTGGAGAGTTGGGAACCATGGAATGGGTGCCAGGTATTATTGCTTTAAATGGTCTACATTTTCTCACCCAATCTCACCAATCCTCTCAGTCCCAAGTGAACAGCCTTATGCCACATCCAGCTGTCGTTGTAGATAGGGTCATTCCAAGTTTCATCAGATCCCCTGAAGGTATTGTGTAAGAATTTCACTGTTTCTTTGTTTTGTTTTGAAATTCCTTTTTATAGTGGGTTTGAGCTGATTCTCACTGCCGTGTTTATGTCATTCTAGACACACTTGGTTCCCTTATGGAGACATATCAATACATAGGTTTTAAGATCCTTACTAGTCAGATATATTTCTCTGTGGGGAATAGGGGTGTTGAGTCCCATTCACTGAGGAAGGAGTCGGGCTTGTCTCTTCTGTATTTGGATTATGGAACGGTACCTGTGTTAATATCAAACTCTGGTTTTGTGTGTCTCCCCACCTCTCCTTCCCCCTTAAGCAAGCATAAGAGTGTTTTCTAAATCTGAGACTCTGTTCTCTTTCCTAATTCAGTTCATATGTAGCCAGGTTTACAGTCCCTTCATAAGTGATATCTTATATCAGAATGCACCATGGCCCTTGTCATAATAATGCTCCATGACCCCTGTCATCACAATGCTCCATTCCCTGGTTATCACAATGCTCCATGTCCCTTGTCATAACAATTCTCCACGTACTTGTCATCACAATGCTACATGACACTTCTCATCACAAAGTTACATGCTCGTTTCATCACAATTCTCCATGCACTTGTCATTGCAATGTTCCATGACCCCTGTCATAGGAAGCTCCAAGTGTTTGTCATCACAATGCTTCACGACTTTACCATCAAAATTCTCAATGGCACTTTTCATCACAATGTTCCGTACCCTTGTCATCACAATGCTCCTTGCCCTTGTCATCACAATGCTCCATGACCCCTGTCATCACAATGCTTCATTCCCCTTGTCATTACAGTGTTCCATGATGCTCGTCATCACAATTACCCAAGGTCTTCTCATCACAATGCTCCACGGCTTTGCCATCACAATGCTCCATGCCCTGGTCATCTCAAAGCTCAATGTCCCTTGTCCTCACAATTCTCCACGTCCTTGTCATCACAATGCTCCATGGCACTTCTCATCACAAAGTTATATGCCCTTGTCATGACAATACTCCATGCACTTGTCATCGCAATGCTCCATGACCCCTGTCATAGGAAGCTCCATGCGCTTGTCATCAAAATGTTTCACGACATGGACATTAAAATTATCAATGGCCCTTGTCATCTCAATGCTCCATGCGCTTATCATCACAATGCTCCTTTACCTTTGTCACAACAATCCTCCATGACACTTGGCATCACAATGCTCCCTGCTATTGTCATCACAGTGGAACATGACATTTGTCATCACAATGCTCCCTGACACCTGTCTTCACAATACTCCATGACCTTGTCATCACAAAGTGCCATGCCCACTGTCATCAAAATAATCCATGAAACTTGTCAGACCAAAGCTCCATGCCACCTTTCATCACAATGCTCCATGAACCCTGTCATCTCAATGCACCATGCCCATCATCATAATGCTTCATGCTCTTGTCATCACAATGAAATCAAAATGCTCCATGACCTCTGTCATCACAATGCTCCAAACCCTTGTGATCACAATGTTCCATAACACTTGTCATCACAATACCCCATGACGCTACTCATCACAATTATCCATGGACTTCTCATCACAATGCCCCATGACATTTGTCATCACAATGCGCAATACACATGTCATCACAATGCTCCCTGACTCTTGCCATCAGTATGCTCCCTGAACCCTTTCATGACAAGGCTCCATGCCTTTTTCATCACAATGATCCATGCCATTTTCATCACAATGCTCCAAGACCCCTGTAATCACAATGCTCCATGCCCTTGTCATCACAAAGCTCCATGATGCATGTCATCAGAATGCTCCATGGCCTTCTCATCACAATGCTCCATGCCCTTGTGATCACAATGCTCCAAGACCCCTGTAATCACAATGGTCCATGCCCCTTTTCATCAGAATTCTCCATGAGACTTGTCATCACAAGGCTCCATGGTCTTCTCATCACAGTGCTCCAGGACATTGTCAACAAAATGCCCCATTCCCTTATCATCACAATGCTCCATGACCCCTGTCATCACAATACTCCATGAACATTTTCAGCCCAATGCTCCATGACCTTCTCATCACAATGCTCCATGACCAATATCATCACAATGCTCCATGACCACAGTCATCACAACGCTCAATATCACCTGACAACACAATGATCCGGGACTCTTGTCATCACAATGCTCCATTCCCTAGTCATCACAATGCTCCATGACCCCTGTCATCACAATACTCCATGAATATTTTCAGCCCAATACTCCATGACACTTGTCATCACAATGATGCATGCCCTTGTCATCCCAATGCTCCATGACCCCTGTAATCACAATGCTCCGTGACGCTTGTCATCACAGTGCTCCATGACACCTGTCATCACAATGCTCCATGCCTTTGTCAGCAAAATGCTACATGACCTTGTCATTACAATGTTCTATGCACTTGTCATCACAATACTCCATTACCATTGCCATCACAATCCTCCATGAACCTTGGGATCACATTGCTCCATGCCCTTGTCATCACAATGCTCCATGCTCCTTGAAATCAAAATGATCCATGACCTCTGTCATCACAATGCTCCAAACCCTTGTGATCACAATGTTCCATAACACTTGTCATCACAATGCTCCATGATGCCTGTCATCACAATACTCCATGCCCTTTTCATCACAATGCTCCATGACCTTTGTCATCACAATTCTCGATACACTTGTCATCACAATGCTCCCTGACACTTGTCGTCAGAATGCTCCTTGAACCCTGTCACAAAAAGGCTCCATGCCTTTTTCATCAAAATGCACCATGCCGTTTTCATCACAATGCTCCATGCCATTGTCATCAAAATACTCCACAAGCTTGTCATCAGAATGCTCCATGTCCCTTATCATCACAATTTTCCATGCACTTGTCAGCACAATGCTCCCTGACCCTTGTCATCACAATGCTCCAAGCCATTGTCATCACAATGCTCCATTACCTTTGTCATCAGAATCCTCCATGACACTTGGCATCACAATGCTCCCTGACACCTGGCTTCACAATAATGAATGACCTGGTCATCACAATGCTCCATGCCCTTGTCATCACAATGCGCCATTCCAACTGTCATAGCAATAAGCCATGAAACTTATTAGACCAATGCTCCATGCCCTTGTCATCACAATGTCCCATGCCCTTGTTATCACAATGCTCCATGACCCCTGTCATCACAATGCTCCGTGACTCCAGTCATCACAAGGCTTCATGACCTTTGTCATCACAATGGTCCATGCCCTTGTCATCAACAGTCTCTGTGACCTTTTTAACCACAATGCTTCATGAACATTTCATCACAATGCTCTTTGACCCTTGTCATCACAATGCTCTATGCCTTTCTCAGCACAATGCTCCATGACCCTTGTCATCACAATGCTCCATGCGCTTGTCAGCACAATGCTCCATGACCCATGTCATCACAATGCACCATGCGCTTGTCGTCACAGTGCTCCACAATCTTGTCATCACAATGCTCCATAAAACTTGTCATCACAATGCTCCATGCACTTCAAATCAAAATGCTCTCTCACCACTGATATCACAATGTTACATCACTATTCATCACAATACTCCCTCAACCCTGTCATCACAATGTTCCATGACTCCTGTCATCACAATGCTACATGCACTTATCATCACAATGTTTGATGATCCCTGACATCACAATGTTCCATAACCCCTGTCATCAAAATGCTACATGAGCCTTTTCATCAAAATGCTCCATGACCTCTAACATCACAATGTTACATAACGCCTCTCATCAAAATGTTCCATGACACTTTTCATCAAATTGGTCCATGACAATGTCATCACAATGTTCCCTGCCCTTCTCATCACAATGCACCACGCCCTTGTCATCAAAATGCTCCATGACCTTTGTCATCACAAAGCTCCATGACCCTTGGCATCACAATGCTCCATGCCATTGTCATCACAATACTCCATGAAACCTCTCATCACATTTTTCCATGCAATTGTCATCAAAAAGCTCCATGGTGCTTGTCATCACACTGCTGGATGCCCTTCTCATCACAATGCTCCATGCCCTTATCATTACAAACCTCCATGACCCATGTATCACTGTGTTCCGTGCCCTTGTCATCACAATGCTCCATGCCCACTCTCATCACAATAATCCATGAAACTTTTCAGACAAATGTTCCATGCCCTTGTCATCACAATGCTCCATTACCCCTGTCATAAAAATGCTCCATGAGCCCTGCCATCACAACGTTCCACGACCTTGTCATCACAAGGCTCCATGACCCTTCTCATCACAATGCTCCAAGACCCCTGTAATCACAGTGCTACATGCCCTTGTCATCACAAAGCTCCATGATGCATGTCATCAGAATGCTCCATGCCCTTGCCATCACAATGCTCCATTACACCTGTGATAACAATGTTCCATGACCCCTGCCATCACGATGTTCCATGGCCTTGTCATCACAAGGCTCCATGACCCTTCTCATCACAATGCTCCAAGACACCTGTAATCACAATGCTCCATGTCCCTTTTTATCTCAATGATCCATGAACCCTGTCATCACAATGCACCATGCCCATCATCATAATGCTTCAGGCTATTCTCATCACAATGAAATCAAAATGCTCCATGACCTCTGTCATAACACTGCTCCAAACCCTTGTGATCACAATATTCCATAACACTTGTCATCACAATGCCCCATGACGCTCGTCATCACAATTATCTATGGTCTTCTCTTCACAATGCTCCATGACCTTTGTCATCACAATGCTCAATACACCTGTCATCAAAATGCTCCCTGACACTTGTTCTCTGTATGCTCCTTGAACCCTGTCATGACAAGGCTCCATGCCTTTTTCATCACAATGATCCATGCCTTTTTCATCACAATGCTCCAAGACGCCTGTAATTACAATGCTCCATGCCCTTGTCATCACAAAGCTCAATGACGCATGTCATCAGACTGCTCCTTGGCCTTCTCATCACAATGCTCCATGCCCTTGTCATCACAATTTTCCAAGACACTCTAATCACAATGCTCCATGCCCCTTTTCATCAGTATGCTCCATGAGACTTGTCTCACAAGGCTCCGTGGTTTTCTCATCACACTGCTCCAGCACCATGTCATCACAATGCTTCACGACCTTGTCATGAAAATTTTCAATGGCCCTTGTCATCATAATGCTCCAAGCCCTAGTCATCACAATGCTCCATTATATTTATCATCACAATCCTCCATTACATTTGGCATCACAATGCTCCATGCCATTGTCATCGCAATGGACCATGACATATGTCATCACAATGCTCCCTGACACCTGTCTTCACAATACTCCATGACCTTCTCATCACAATGCCCCATGCCCTTGTCATCACAATGCCCCATGCCCACTGTCATCACAATAATCTATTAAACTTGTCAGACCAATGCTCCATGCCCCTGTCATCACAATGCTCCATGCCCTTGTCATCACAATGCTCCATGACCCCTGTCATCACAATGCTCTGTGACTCCAGTCATCACAATGCTTCATAACATTTGTCATCACAGTGGTCCATGCCCACATCATCACAAGGCTCTGTGACCTTTGTAACCACAATACTCCATGAACTTTTCATCACAATGCTCCGTGACCCTTGTAATCACAATGCTCCATGCCTTTGTCAGAACAATGCTCCATGACCCTTGTCATCACAATGTGCCACGTGATTTTCATCACAACGGTCCACAACCTTGTCATCGTAATGCTCCATAAACCTTGTAATCACAATGCTCCATGCACTTCTCATCAAAATGCTCTCTCAACAGAGATATCACAATGTTCCATCACTAGTCATCACAATACACCCGCACCCCTGTAATCACAATGTTCCATGACCCCTGTCATCACAATGCTACATCCCTTTATCATCACAATGCTCCATGACCCCTGACATCACAATACTCCATGAACATTTTCAGCCCAATGCTTCATGACCTTCTCATCACAATGCTCCATGACCCATATCATCACAATCCTCCATGACCACTGTCATCACAACACTCCATGACCCCTGACAACACAATGATCCGGGACTCTTGTCATCACAATGCTCCATTCCCTAGTCATCACAATGCTCCATGACCCCTGTCATCACAATACTCCATGAACATTTTCAGCCCAATGCTCCATGACACTTGTCATCACAATGATGCATGCCCTTGTCATCCCAATGCTCCATGACCCCTGTAATCACAATGCTCCGTGACGCTTATCATCACAGTGCTCCATGACCCTTATCATCACAATTCTCCATGCCTGTGTCATCAAAATCCTACATGACCTTGTCATCACAATGCTCCATGAGCTTGTCATCACAATACTCCATTACCATTTTCATCACAATCCTCCATGAACCTTGGGATCACATTGCTCCATGCCCTTGTCATCACAATGCTCAATGCTCCTTGAAATCAAAATGGTCCATGACCTCTGTCATCACAATGCTCCAACCCCTTGTGATCACAATGTTCCATAACACTTGTCATCACAACACTCCATGATGACTGTCATGACAATACTCCATGCACTTGTCGTCACATTGCTCCATGACCTTTGTCATCACAATTTTCAATACACTTGTCATCACAATGCTCCCTGACACTTGTCGTCAGAATACTCCTTGACCACTGTCATGAAAATGCTCCATGCCTTTTTCATAAGAATGTTCCATGCCCTTTTCATCACAACGCTCCATGTCATTGTCATCACAATACTCCACAAGCTTGTCATCAGAATGCTCCCTGATCATTGTCTTCAGAATGCTCCATGACCCCTGTCATCAAAATGCTCCATACCCCTTGTCATTACAGTGTTCCATGACGCTCGTCATCACAATTATCCATGGTCTTCTCATCACAATGCTCCACGGTCTTGCCATCACAATGCTCCATGCCTTGGTCATCACGATGCTCCATGTCCTCAGTCATCACAATGTTCCATGACCCCTGTCATCACAATGCTCCATACCCCTTGTAATTACAGTGCTCCATGACGCTCGTCATCACAATTATCCATGGTCTTCTCATCACAATGCTCCACGGTCTTGCCATCACAATGCTCTATGCCCTGGTCATCACAATGCTCCATGTCCCCTGTCATCACAATTCTCCACGTTCTTGGCATCACTATGCTCCATGATACTTCTCATCACAGTGTTACATGTTTTGTCATCACAATTCTCTATGCACATGTCATCGTAATGCTCCATGACCCCTGTCATAGCAAGCTCCATGTGATTGTCATCACAATGCTTCATGAACATGTCATCAAAATTCTCAATGGCCCTTGTTATCACAATGCGCCATGACCCTTGTCATCACAATGCTCCAAGCCCTTGTCATCAAAATGCTCCATTACCTTTGTCATCACAATCCTCCATGACACTTGGCATCACAATGCTACATTCCATTGTCATTGCAATAGACCATGACATATGTCATCACAATGCTCCCTGACACCCTTCTTCACAATACTCCATGACCTTCTCATCACAATGCTCCATGCCCTTGTCATCACAATGCGCCATGCCCACTGTCATCACAATAATCCATGAAACTTGTCAGAAAAATGCTCCATGACCCTGTCATCACAATGCTCCGTGACTACAGTCATCACAATGCTTCATGACCTTTGTCATCACAATGGTCCATGCCCTCGTCATCACAAGGCTCTGTGACCTTTGTGACCACAACACTCCATGAACATTTCATCACAATGCTCGGTGACCCTTGTCATCACAATGCTCCATGCCTTTGTCAGCACATTACTCCATGACACATGGCATCAAATGTTCCATGCACTTGTCATCACAATGCTCCACATCGTTGTCATCACAATGCTCCATAAACCTTGTCATCACAATGCTCCATGCGTTTGTCAGCACAATGTTCCATGACCCATGTCATCACAATGTGCCCTGCGTTTCTCATCACAATGCTCCACAGCCTTGTCATCACAATGCTCCATGCACCTCTCATCAAAATGCTCTCTCACCACTGATATCACAATGTTCCATCACTAGTCAACACAATACTCCCTCCACCCTGTCATCCCAATGTTCCATGACCCTTGTCACAACAATGCTACATGCTCTTATCATCACAATGCTCCATGACCCCTGACATCACAATGTTCCATAACCCCTGTCATCACAATGCTCCATGACCCTTTTCATCACAATGCTCCATGACCCCTAACATCACAATGTTCCATAAACACTGTCATCAAAATGTTCCATGACCCTTTTCATCCAATTGCTCCATGACCCTGTCATCACAATGCTCCCTGCCCTTCTCATCACAATGCACCACGCCCTTGTCATCAAAATGCTCCATGGCCTATGTCATCACAAAGATCCGTGACCCTTGGAATCACAATGCTCCATGCCATTGTCATCACAAACCTCCATGAAACCTCTCATCACATTGCTCCATGCCGTTGTCATCACAAAGATCCATGACGCTTGTCATCACAATGCTCCATGCCCTTGTCATTGCAATCCTCCATGACACATGTATCACTGTGTTCCGTGCCCTTGCCATCACAATGCTCCATGCTCACTCTCATCACAATAATCCATGAAACTTTTCAGACCACTGCTCCATGCCCTTGTCATCACAATGCTCCATTACACCTGTCATAACAATGCTCCATGACCCCTGCCATCACAATGTTCTACGGCCTTGTTATCACAAGACTCCATGGCCCTTGTCATCACAATGCTCCAAGGCCACTGTAATCGCAATGCTCCATGCCCATGTCATCACAAAGCTCCCTGACGCATGTCATCAGAATGCTCCATGGCCTTCTCATCACAATACTCCATGCCCTTGTCATCACAATGCTCCAAGACCCTTGTTATTACAATGATCCATGCCTCTTTTCATCTCAATGCTCCATGAACCCTGTCATCACAATGCACCATGCCCATCATCATAATGCTTCATGCTATTGTCATCACAATGAAATCAAAATTCTCCATGACCTCTCTCATCACAATGCTCCAAACCCTTGTGATCACAATGTTCCATAACACTTGTCATCACAACGCCCCATGACGCTGGTCATCACAATTATCCATGGACTTCTCATCACAATGCTCCATGACCTTTGTCATCACAATTCTCAATACACTTGTCATCACAATGCTCCCTGACACTTGTCATCAGTATGCTCATTGAACCCTGTCATGACAAGTCTCCATGCCTTTTTCATCACAATGATCCATGCCCTTTTCATCACAATGCTTCATGCCATTGTCATCACAATACTCCACAAGCTTGTCATCAGAATGCTCCCTGACCCTTGTCATCTCAATGATCCATGACCCCTGTCATCACAATGCTCCATGACACCTGTCAACACAATGCTCCATGCCCCTTGTCCTTACAGTGCTCCATGATGTTCGTCATCACAATTATCCATGGTCTTCTCATCACAGTGCTCCACGGTCTTGCCATCACAATGCTCCATGCCCTGGTCATCACAATGATCCATGTCCCCAGTCATCACAATGCTCCTTGACCCTGTCATCACAATGCTCCATACCGCTTGTCATTACAGTGCTCCATGACACTCGTAATCACAATTGTCCATGGTCTTCTCATCACAATGCTCCACGCCCTTGTCATCAAAATGCTCCATGACACTTGTCATCACAATGATCCATGACCACTGTCATAACAATGCTCCATGACCCCTGTCATCACAAGGCTCCATACCACTTGTCATTACAGTGCTCCATGACGCTCCTAATCACAATTATCCATGGTCTTCTCATCACAATGCTCCACGGTCTTGCCATCACAGTGCTCCATGCCTTGGGCATCACAATGCTCCATGTCCCCGGTCATCACAATGCTCCATGACCACTGTCATCACAGTGCTCTATACCCCCTGTCATTACAGTGCTCCATGACACTCGTCATCACAATTATCCATGATCTTCTCATCACAGTGCTCCACGATCTTGCCATCACAAGGCTCCATGCCCTGGTCATCACAATGCTCCATGTCCCCAGTCATCACAATGCTCCATGACCCCTCTCATCACAATGCTCCATGCCCTTGTCATCACAATGCGCCATGCCCACTGTCATCACAATAATCCCTGAAACTTGTCAAACCAATGCAACATGCCCCTGTCATCACAATGCTCCATGCCCTTTCATCACAATGCTCTATGACCCCTGTCATCACAATGCTCCGTGACTCCAGTCATCACAATGCTTCATGACCTTTGTCATCACAATGGTCCATGCCCTCGTCATCACAAGGCTCTGTGACCTTTGTCACCACAGCGCTCCATGAACATTTCATCACAATGCTCGGTGACCCTTGTCCTCCCAATGCTCAATGCCTTTGTTAGCACAATACTCCATGACCCATGGCATTACAATGTGCCATGCGCTTGTCATCACAATGCTCCACATCTTTGTCATCACAATGCTCCATAAACCTTGTCATCACACTGCTCCATGCACTTCTCATCAAAATTCTCTCTCACCACTGATATCACAATGTTTCATCACTAGTCAACACAATACTCCCTCACCCCTGTCATCACAATATTCCATGACCCTTGTCACAACAATGCTACATGCCTTTATCTTCACAATGCTCCATTCCCCTGAAATCACAATGTTCCATAACCCCTGTCATCACAATGCTCCCTGCCCTTCACAACAGAATGCACCACACCCTTGTCATCAAAATGCTCCATGACCTTTGTCATCACAAAGCTCAATGACCCTTGTCATCACAATGCTGCATGCCAATGTCATCACAATGCTCCATGAACCCTCTCATCACATTGTTCCATGCCCTTGTCATCACAGGCTCCATGATGCTTTTCATCACAATGCTCGATGCCATTCTTATCACAATGCTCCATGCGCTTGTCATTACAATCCTCCATGACCCATGTATCACAGTGTTCCATGCCCTTGTCATCACAATGCTCCTTGCCCCCTCTCATCACAATAATCCATGAAACTTTTCAGACCAATGCTCCATGCCCTTGTCATCACAATGCTCCATTAGCCCTGTCATAACAATGCTCCATGACCCCTGCCATCACAATGTTCCACAGCCTTGTCATCACAAGGCTCCATGACCCTTGTCATCACAATTCTCCAAGACCCCTGTAATCACAATGCTCCATGCCCTTGTCATCACAAAGCTCCATGACGCATGTCAACAGAATGCTCCATGGCCTTCTCATTCACGATGTTCCATGCCTTTGTCATCACAATGCTCCAAGACTCCTGTAATCACAATGCTCCATGCTCCTTTTCATCTCAATGCTCCATGAACCCTGTCATCACAATGCACCATGCCCATCATCATAATGCTTCAGGCTATTGTCATCACAATGAAACCAAAATGCTCCATGACCTCTGTCATCACAATGCTCCAAATCCTTGTGATCAATATGTTCCATAACACTTATCATCACAACGCCCCATGACGCTCGTCATCACAATTATCCATGGTCTTCTCATCACAATGCTCCATGACCTTTGTCATCACAATACTCAATACCCTTGTCATCACAATGCTCCCTGACACTTGTTGTCAGTTTTCTCCTTGAACCCTGTCATGACAAGGCTCCATGTCTTTTTCATCACAATGATCCATGCCCTTTTCATCACACTGCTCCAAGACCGCTGTAATCACAATGCTCCATGCCCTTGTCATCACAAAGCTCCATGATGCATGTCATCAGAATGCTCCATGGCCTTCTCATCCCAATGCTCCATGCCCTTGTCATCACAATGCTCCAAGACCCCTGTAATCACCATGCTCCATGGCACTTTTCATCAGAATGCTCCATGAGACTTGTCATCACAAGGCTCCATGGTCTTCTCATCACAGTGCTCCAGTACCTTATCATCACAATGCTCCATGACCCCTGTCATCACAGTACTCCATGGACATTTTCAGCCCAATGCTCCATGACCTTCTCATCACAATGCGCCATGACCCCTGTCATCACAATGCTCCATGACCACTGTCATCACAACGCTCCATGAACCCTGACAACACAATGATCCGGGACTCTTGTCATTAAAATGCTCCATGACCATTGTCATCACAATGATCCATGCGCTTGTCATCCCAATGCTCCATGACCCGTGTAATCACTATGCTCCATGATGCTTGTCATCACAGTGCTCCATGAACCTTGTCATCATAATGCTCCTTGCCTTTGTCAACAAAATGGTACATAATCTTGTCATCACAATTCTCCATGCGCTTGTCATCACAATCCTCCATGACCATTGGGATCACATTGCTTCATGCCCTTGCCATCTCTCTCTTGCCTTTCTGGTTTTTACAGATATTCGGATGTCCCTTTTGACCGGTGGTAAGTGACAATTCTTTGTAGTGTGGATTTGTATTGCACGCTTGCTTGATTGGCCAAAAAGGGTGTATGCGTTTTCTTCTGAATATATTCAGGAGAAAAGGCATACGCCCTTTTTGGCCAAGTGCATCTCTGTCCAAGTTGGGATGCTTTTCCTGTGCTTTAAAGGCGATTCCAATTTACCTCTTGAAATATGTTTTGTGCAATTCTGCGTCATTTCCAAGGCCGCTTCATTTCCTTCCCTCAACAGATTTTTGGAAGTGAGTAGTCCTTTATAAGTCTGCAGGTTTGTGAATTGCTGTGCCCCTGAGCTCCAATTTTCAAATCCCATCTTTGTGAGCTGGCCGCAAATCCACAATTTTGCTTCAGGACCTATACAGGTTCCAGGGGTGGCTATATTGGTTCCCTGTGGGTGGCTGAGGCTTTGGTTAATTCTTCTTCCTGCCGGGAAATTAGAGTGACATGTGCCCGTCCAAATGCCTACATCTACTCTCTGATTGGTTCTCCCTCTTCCCTTTCATCCTCTGCACAATTAGCAAACTGTGCGAACCAGGAGGTTATAGGGGCTGACTCTCCTAAGTTGGGAGATTGATAGTAAAGCAGTTGGAATGCCAAAGTGGAGCACAAGGAGAGGAAAAATTAGGAGAGTTTTAGAAACCTTTCGCCATCACAGGGTGTCCATTTTCTAGGTTTCCCATACATGTTATAATTGTAGTGATATTCCCTTCTACCTGGAGATTTGGGACACATGGAATGGTGGCATGCATTACTACTTTAAAAGGTCTGCATTTTCTCTCCCAATCTCACCAGTCCTCTCAGTCCCAAGTGTCCAGCCTTATGTCTCATCCAGCTGTCTTTGCAGATAGGGTCATTCCAGGTTTCATCACAACCCCTGAAGGAATTGTGTAAGAATTTCGCTGTTTTGGGGTTTTTTTTTGAAATTCATTTTTATAATGGGGTTGAGCTGATTTTCACTGACGTGTTTATGCCAGTCTAGACACAATTAATTCCCTTACGGAGACATATCAATACATAGGTTTTAAGATTCTTAGTACTCAGATATATTCCTCTGTGGGGCATAGGGGTGTTGAGTCCCGTTCACTGAGGAAGGTGTAGGTCTTGTCTATTCTGTATTTGGTTTATGGAATGGTACCTGTGCTAATATCAAACTCTGGTTTTATGCATCACCCCACCTCTCCTTTGCCCTGAAGCAGGCATAAGAGATTTTTGCTAAATGTGAGACTCTGTTCTCTTTCCTAATTCAGTTCATGTGTTGTGATATTGACATTCCCTCTATAAGTCATATCTTATGATAAGATTCTTTTTCTGCGTGACTAATTTCCCTTAAAATCATCATACGTAAATCCACTCATTATGCTGCTACTGGCCTTATATACATTGATTTCATGTCTGAGTGATATTCCGTTGTACAAAATTACCACAAGTTCTTTATGCATTTCTCTTTTTCCTGGGATATTTTAGGTGTACCAAAGTTGAGGTTCTTGTATGCAGAGCAGCCCTAAACTTTGGGGTGCCTGTGTCTTATTGACATTTAGTCTTCCCAAGTTATATGTCCATGAGTTGAAGTCCCCTTGCTCTGGGGCTTTGTATTTTAGATGTTTTAAAAGCAGCATACACTTCTTCAGAGTGGCTCTTGGATATTTATACCCCACCCATCAGCGTGACTAGGCTCCCTGTTTTCCATGGCCTCTCCTGCATTTCTGGTTTGTACACATTTTTTGGATGGCCTTTCTGAGCAGTGGAAATTGAGACTTCTTTGTTGTGCGGATTTGCATTTCCCTCTTGCTTGGTTGGCCAAGAACTCTGCATGTGTTTTTTTTCCTGAAGATATTCACGAAAAAAACGCATACACCCTTTTGCCCAACCGCATCATTTTAGAAATTCTGCTGCTTTTCATATGCTTTAAATGTGAGTACAATCTACCTTTTGAAATCTGTTTCCTGCAATTCTGCCTCTCATTCAGATCCTCTTCGTTGCCTTACCTGAATATATTTTTGGACGTTGGTTATCATTTATATCTTTGCAGGTCTTTGAATTGTCTGCTCCTGAGCTCCATTTTGCAACTCGCTTTTTTTGTGAGCTGGCCGCCAAACCATTGGATTACTTCTGGCCCTATTCTGGTTCTGGGGAGGCAGGCTGAGCCTTTGGTTAATTCTTCTTCCTAATGGGAAATTAGAGTGACATGTGCCTGTCAAAAGTCCTACAGCTAATCTCTCATTGGTTCCCCCGCTTCCCATTTATCCTCTGCACAAATTGCAAACTGTGTGAAACAGGAGGTTAAAGGTGCTGATTCTCCAAGTGGGGAGATTGTTAGTAATGTGGCTGGAATGGCGAACCCCAGCACCAGGAGATCAAAAATGAGGTGCATTTTAGACACACACCTTTCCTGAGCACACGGTGTACATTCATCTCGGTTTCCCGGGCATGTTTTCGCTGTCAGAAGATTCCCTTGAACCTGCAGATTTGGGACCCATGGAATGGGTACCAGGCAGTATTACTTTAAAAGGTCTGCATTTCCTCACCCAGCCTCTCTAACATCTCTTAGCGTGCATAGCTTCCAGCCTTATATAATCATCCTGCTGTGGGTCTACATGTGTTCAATCCATGTTACATCGTAGCCCTTCAACAAAAGTTGTAAGAATTTTTGTCTGTCTCACTGTTTTTATAAATAGTTTTAAATTTATTTTTATATTGGTTACAGCTGATTTTCAAAGCTCTGTTTTTTGCTGCTGTACATCCCCTTGATTCATGTACTGTGAGACAACAATAACTTCTTTTTCAGATGCTTACCAGTCATATGTATTATTTTCCAGTGACTTGAGTGGGCTGAGTGCAGTTCTTTGAGGTACCGTGTAGGCCTTGTCAGTTATTCAATTTGGTACTTGGAATGGTATCTTTGCTAATTTCAACCTCCTGGATAATACGTCACCATTCCCCACCTTTCCCATTTAGCAGCCTTATGTCTATTTTCTACATATTTGACTATGTTTCTGTTTTGTAATTTATTTCATGTGTAGCCATTTTTGATTCCACCTTTAAGTGACATCTTATGATATGTGTCTTTTTCTTTCTGACATATGTCACTCAGAATGATCGTATGTAACTCCTCCAGAGTTGTTACAACTGGCCTTATTTCATTGATTTCTGGATGAGTAATATTCCACTCTACATAAGTACCCCATCTCTTTTATCCATTTTATCCTTCCAGGGACATTTAGGTTATATCCAAGTTGAGGCCCTTTTTAACAGAGAGGTGGTAAACGTTCGGGTGCCTGTTTTCTGTTGATTTTTGTTTTTCCCAAGGTACACGCCCATGAGTGCAAGTGCCCTATGCTCTGTAGCTCATTTTTTAGATGTTTTAGCAAACACAATACACTTCTCCAGAGTGGCCGTTGGCAAATTACATTTCCACTATCAGCCTCACAGGGCTCCCTTTTCTCCTCGCCCTGTCCTGCATTTCTGGTGTTTACACTTTATGTGGATGGCCCTTCTGACTGATGTGAAGTGATACATTTTGTGATATTGATTTCCAGTGCCCACCTGTTGGGTTGGATAAAAAGTGTGTATGGCCTTTACTTGAATATATTCAGAAAAAATGCATACACCCTTTTTGCCCAACTGCATCATTGGCGATGTTCAGCCCCTTTTCTTGTGCTTTAATGGGGAGTCCTTTCTACCTCTTCAAATCTGTTTCCTGCCACTCTCCCTTGCTTACAAGTCATTTTCTGTGACTTACCTCAAGACATTTTTCGACGATAGATATTTTCAACTCTGCAGTTTCATGAATTTTAGTGCCCCTGAGTTCCATTTTTCAACTTGTGTTTTTGGAAACTGGACACAAAACAGCGGGATTTCCTCTAGCCCTATTCTGTTTCCATGGGCAATTCTAGCCTTTGATGAATTTGTCTTCTGGATTGGAAATTAGAGTGGCATGTGCCTGTCCGAACACCTAAGACTTGTCTCTAAATTTTTCTCATCCTTCCGCTTCATCCTCTGGACAAATTCCAAACTGTGTGCAACAGGATGTTGACGGTGCTGATATCCCCAAGTGAGGAGATTGTTAGGAAAGATGCTGGAGGGTTGAACCCGAGCACCAGGCGATGAGGAGATGAGGTGCCTTTTCCAAACTCTTTCCGATCAAACGGTGTACCATCCTCTAGGTGTGACAGGCATGTTTTAGCTGTAGGAAGGGTCCCGTGCATGTAAGGAGAACACCAGGGATTTTTCCAAATCAGTGCCTCCCCGAACCCCAAACTGGGGAATTTTTAAGCTACGGCTACACGTATGTCCTTTAAGGGCCTTGGGAAATAGGCAGAGCCCAAACTTTAGATGACTGAAATCTTCAGGGTCAGAAGCGCTCACCATCGGCCTTGCTTAGGTTACATTTTATCTGTCATTGATAGATGATGTCAATAAAAAATATCTATTCTTTTTCAGATTATTTCCCCTTATAGGTTATTGCAAAATATTCAGTGTAGTTCCCTGTGCTATACAGTAGTTCCTTGTTGATGATCTATTTTTTTTTGTGTGTGTGTGGTATGCGGGCCTCTCATTGTTGTGGCCTCTCCCGTTGCGGAGCACAGGCTCCAGATGCGGAGGCTCAGCGGCCCTGGCTCACAGGTCCAGCCTCTCCGCGGCATGTGTGATCTTCCTGGACCGGGGCACGAACCCATGTCCCCAGCATCGGCAGGCGGACTCTCAACCACTGCACCACCAGGGAAGCCCGATGATCTATTTTATACATAGCAGTGTGTATGTGTTAATCCCAAACTGTTAATTTATCCCTTCTCCTACCTTTCCCCTTTGGTAATAATAAATTATAAGATTTTATACTTCTCAGAAATGGGGGAGCTGAAAGAGAGGTATCATTTTCAATGGAAAAGCATTCAAAAGAAGATTGAAGCTTCAGCCAAGAGTATTCGATGTACATCCATGGAAATAAATCACTTCATTTCTCTAATGTTGACCTGACAAATAAGACAGACGTCTTCACTGAACTTGCTTATAGGAAAGTGATGGAAATATCAAATGTAAGTCTTAGAAACATCTTATTTTACCCGAGCATTATACACTGCTCTATGTTAACTACAGTTTGGCTCACACATCTGTTCATTGAAGTTACAATGTTCTCAATTTCTGTTACTGATCCTCCAGAGTGGACCCCAACAGGAGTCCCCGTGCCCAGTGTCATTGGAGCCAACAGATCAAGACTGAGTTTGGTTCAGAAGCAAAGGAAACATTATTTTGAAAACAGAATGGAGAGGGGAGAGCGTGCACTCCCCCATGGGCTGTGGGCTGGGCTGCTGTGTAGGGTCCCCGGCAGCGTCACTTTGAGGGAGGGGGTGTAGCTCTCGAGGACTGCGTTGGCTGCAGCTCAGGCTCTATGCCGCGGAGTCTGCATGGGACCCCGCTAGCTGAGGTGTCGACCCAGCCATTCTGCACTAGGAAATCGGGTCTGAAGTGCCGGGTGTGGGACCTCTGCATGCGGAACCCTAGGAGCACGTGAAATTAGACAAAGCACAAAGGAAAAACAGGTTAGACTTTATTTTATTGCCCAGATTCTCTTTTTATCTCCCAGGAATTTTTAATGAACGTTGCCGGAGACGAACACCTCCTCTGCTTTTTGTTCCGTTCCTTATTCTTGGGGTGTTGAGGGTGCAGACCCCTCTTTTGTAAATGCTTCATGCTGTGGTGGGAGCCCTGATACATGTGGGGAGGGGCAAAACGTCTCCACACCAGCCTCCTGGTGAGGTTGATTGTCCCAAGGCCTCCTGCCTCACTTCTCGTCCGCCTGAGCACCAGCATTGGAAGTGTTACAGATTCTAATGACCTTTAAGGGTCCAGGAAAGAGAGGCGCAGAGATGCTGCGGTGGCAGGTTTCACCCCACCCCACATATGTTCGGCGACCTTAGGCTGACAGTTTTTGTCAGACTAGATGCTCTGACGAGTAGTCTGTGCTTTCTTTAATTAGGTCCCTGAATTAATGTACAAACAGCACCATGTGTCAGAGCCCTGCCCGCGCAACTCCCAGACAGTCCAGGGTCAGTGGTGATCCAGGACCATGACGTCCACTGAGTCAACGGCCTTTAGAAGTAGCCAGCAGTCCAGCCGGTCATATTGGCCACCATCCCCGCGGTGTCTGTAGGGTTTTCTATGGTGAAAGCGTGATATAAGTTTCCCCCACCAAGCTTATTAGCTCCCCTCTGGGTGCAGTAAGTCCTGCAAGCAGTAGTCTGCTCTTTCGGGGCACAGTCTTGTCGTTTTCTGAGAGAAACTCCAGGTCAAGTGATGGTCACATGAGTCATCTTGGGGGCCTGTTGCCCCCGTTTATCTCTCTGGAGGTTGGAGTTGGAGGGCCTCCTCACTCGAGGTCAGTGTGTCCACAGAGCGACCTCTGCAACTTCAGGGAATGATGGGTGGTTAGGATCACCACGTGGGGCCCTTTTCCCTTAGGAGGGAGCTGGCCTTGCGGGCTGCTGATTTCCAGCTTTTTAGATACCCCAGTATCCTGACCTGATGAGTCGGTGGGCAAAGCCCTTGGTGACCATAGTTTATCATACCTGAAGAGCATTCTTGTGTTGCTCCATTTCAAGTGGTCCCAGTTTTTGCACTAAGGCTCCAAGGGCGATTAACCTTTGACCGGGTATGTAAAGGTCAAAGGGTTTAGCTAAATTAGGGAGTTCCTGGGCAAGGGTCTGTACTGACTGCTCTTTCCATTCTTGAAAGGCTGCTTCTGGATTCTATTCAAAAGGATCATCATCTTTTCGTGTCAGTGTTTCATGTAGAGGCCCAGCTATTAGACTGTAGTTAGGGATCCAGATGCAGAAAACCTTGGCCTCCCCAGGAACCCCTAAGCTGTCTTCTAGTTGTAGAAGAGGTAAGGCTGCAAATGGCTTCTTCCCTATCCTGGGATGCGTTTCTCCGAATATCTGTGAGAATGAAGCCCAGGCATGTCACCTTAGCCTGGGATATTTGAGCGTTTTTCTTGGACACCTTCTATCCTTTCTTGGCTAGGTAGTTCAGAGGCGTCTTTAGTAGGCCTGGCGATCAGAATGTCATCTGCATATTGAAGGAGGGTTCCCTTTTACAGAGGTTGAACTTTTAGGTCTTTAGAGGACATTTCCTCAATGATGGTGTGGGGATTTTTGAACCATTGGGGCAGGACGGCGCAGCATTATTGCTTTTGTTGCATGTTGTGTCCTGCCACTCACAAGCCAAAAATTCTTGTGACTCTGAGATGAATGGAATACAGAAGAAGGCATCATTGAAGTCTAATACAGAATGCCATGGCCTGGTGGAAGGTAGAATGACCAGCAGGGAGTAGGAAATAGGAGCTACTGGATGTATATCCTCGGTGGCTTCACTGACTGTCCTGATATCCTTTACCAGGTCTCCAGCAGCCCATGGGGCTCTCGTGGTCAGGCCAATCCCAGGATATGGAGCTCACCTGGGCTGCACCCCTACCCCACAGCCCACGGGGCTCTCGTGGTCAAGTCCTTCCCAGGGTATGGAGCTCACCTCTGCAGCTACCCAGCTGCCCATGGGGCTCTACTACTCAGGTCCTTCCCAGGATACGGAGCTCCCCTGGGCAGGTACCACAGCAGGGATGGACACACAGGAAATGTGCACATAGCCCAACTTGCAGAGAACCCCCAGATCACCTCTCGCTCACAGCTGACACAGAATACCTCAGAGCAGGACTTGAACTAACAAACAGCAGCTCTGACAGGTCTGTGACCATGGCTATCACTCTCTGCAGGCTCTTTCTGCCTGGTCTTCCAGACACTTCCACTGCAGCCAGGGCACCAGGCCTCTGTCTCCACCCACCATCATTCCTCTCCCTGACTCCTGGGTTCCTCTCATTAGGATAGGGTCTTCTTGAAGTTGTTTTCCACTCATGGACCAGATAAAATGATAAGAAAACAAGCCGCAGCTGCAGCCCCTTGTCTATCCTGACTCTCAAGAGCCCACACATGTTCCTAGGGCCTGGCCCATTTAGCAAGTTTCATTTTCTGCAACTGTGAGCCCCTGAGGGGTGAGAATTGGCTGATTTGGCAGCCTGAAACTGCCTGCCAGCCCTCCACAGGTGTGCCTGGGTTGAGGGCAATATAAACAGCTCTCCAGTGAGCGACAGCCCTTGTAGCTGTGACTGACGCCATATTCTCTGGCCCGTAGGCAGTGCCGGGGCTGTGCTGGTGGGAGGGATTGAGGGGCCATGGCTTAGTGGGTGTCCCAGTGTGAGTGGGGCTCTGCTGGACTTTCTGCAGGAGTTGCCAGGCTGCCATCTGCTAAAGAAGAGGATGTGTCACCGATACCTGCCACTGGAATTTCTCCCCAGGCAGAGGTGAGGAAGTAAAAAAGCAGTGGGGGCCGTGGCAGGAGGGGTATCTCAGGCAGGGAAATGGAAAGCTTCCAGAAGAGCATCTGTGGCCAGGACCATCCTGACTGGCCTGCAGGCACCAAGTCGGCCTGTGTGCTGTCGCTGGTGTGGCTCCACAGCCCTTCCTCTAGGCTTGCAAGTTCTTGTACATATTCAGGTGTTTTAACTGGAAAGGGTGGGAAGAGTTCAGCTGCAGCAGGACTGGGGCTCAGCTCACGTTTACTCACAGATGCCTTGGCTCGGTCCCCCAGCTTTGCAATGAGGACCCTCCTTGCTTGGGGGGTGGGCTGCTGGCTGTATGGGAGATGATTCCCCACCTCTGACCAATTTCAGAATTGTTTACCGCTGGAACAAGTGCCCTGATAGGGTTTTCCTCTATCTGGTTGGTTCAGTTTATTTTTTTTCTTTTTTGGTTCATGTTAGATTTTATTCCTCTTTTATGTATTTATAGATATAAGCATGGAAATAATTCATTCATATAAATACATCTGTGTGAAGGGAAGAACTTTTTCCTCTATTAATTTTAAATTCTATTTTTTTAAATTTTGAAATTTAATTTTATTTATTTTTTATACAGCAGGTTATTATTAGTTATGTATTTTATGCATATACATGTATACAGGTCAATCCCAATCTCCCAACTCATCCCAACAACACCACCCCATGGCTTCCCACACTTGGTGTCCATACGTGTGTTCTCTACCTCTGTCTCTATTTCTTCCCTGCAAACCAGTTCATCTGTACCATTTTTCTAGGTTCCACATATATGCATTAATATACAATATTTGTTTGTCTCTTTCTGACTTACTTCATTCTGTATAACAGTCTCTAGATCCATCGACGTCTCTACAAATGACCCAGTTTCATTCCTTCTTACGGCTGAGTAATATTCCATTTTATATATGTACCACATCTTTATCCATTCGTCTGTCTGTGGGTATTTAGGTTGTTTCCATTACCTGGCTATCGTAAATAGTGCTGAAATCAGCATTGTGGTGAATGTGCCTTTTTGATTTATGGTTTTCTCTGGGTATATGCCCAGAAGTGGGATTGCTGGATCATATGGTAATTCTATTTTAGTTTTTTTAAGGAAACTCCATAATGTTCTCCATCGTGACTGTATCAATTTACATTTCCACCACTAGTGGAAGAGGGATCCTTTTGTCCACACCCTACCCAGAATTCGTTGCTTATAGATTTTCTGATGATGCCGATTCTAACAGGTGTGAGGTGATACCTCATTGTAGTTTTGATTTTCATTTCTCTAATAATTAGTGATGTTGAGAAGCTTTTCATGTGGGTCTTGGCCATCTCTGTGTCTTCTTTGAAGAAACGTCTCTTTAGATCTTCTGCCCATTTTTGTATTGGGTTGTTTGTTTTTTTAATATTAAGCTGCATGGGCTCTTTATATATATTGGAGATTAAACCTTTGTCCATTGATTCGTTTGCAAATATTTTCGCCCATTCTGAGGGATGCTTTTTGCCATTCCCGTTTTTTTAACAAAAAAAGAAAGAAAGAAAAAGAAGCAGAACACTAATGTGTGTAAAATATGCCTTTTGAAACTGTTGTTTTGAAATATGGACGTCCATTGAATTTTTTGGTCCATATATGAACCGAGGATTTGTTTTCAGGGCAGGTGTCATTTACAGGCCTGCAATGATTTTGAATATCAACTGACCATTAGCGCTGGGATTAAAGCTGCTGTTGTGTGAAACGGCCACAAGGTGGCAGCAGTTCTCCCGTACCAAATCTGGTTACTGGGGCAACAGAGCCTCAATGGAAGTCGTGTTCTAGATTGGAATTTAGAATGGAATGTGCCAGGAGAAAGCCCCTCAAGTTTGTCTCACTACTTCTTGTTCGTGTTTTTAATTTAATTTTTTATTTTTTATTACAGCAAATTTGATTACAATGTTTGGCTTGTTGTAGGTGTGGAAGATGTGGTTCTTTTACACATACACATATGTCTGTTCTTCCTGGGATCCTTTTCCCATGTACCTTATGACAGAATGTTGAGTAGTCTTCTCTTGGTATTCTGTAGGTCTTTGGTGATTATATATGTCACCTGTGTTTGTATATGTCTGTTAACCCCAATATCATAATGAAACCAATACTCACACCTTTCCATTGGTGAACCATAAGTTTGTTGAATGAATCTGTGATTGCCCTTCTGCGTGGAAATATCTGCCCTGGTATCCATTTTTCGGTCACACCTATAAGAGATATGATATGATATGTGTCTTTCACTTTCTGACTTACTACAAGTCACGTGATTACCTCTAGACACACCTACGGTGCTGCAAATGGCATTGTGTCCTTTTATTCCTTGGCTTCTATTCTGCCTTAGCGAGGTCCATTTTCAACAATGTGATTCCCTGAGGGCTGAGGGTTAGCTGACATGGATAGCCTGACCATGCCGGCTGGCCTCCCCTGGTGTGCCTGGGTTGAGGTCAATATAAACAGAGCTGCAGGAAGCAATAGCCCCTGAATCTGTGCCTGACTCCATATTTTCTGCCCCGTCAGCAGTCTCGGGGCTGTGCTGGTGGGAGGGAGTGAGGGGCCACGTCTTTGTGGGTGGCCCGGTGTGAGTGGGTCTCTGCTGGACTTTCTGCAGGAGTTGCCAGGCTGCGACCTGTAAAGAAGAGGATGTGTCACCCATACCTTCCGCTGGAATTTCTCTCCGGACAGAGGTGAGGAAGGAAAAAAGCAGTGGGGGCCGGGACAGGAGGGGTTTCTGAGGCAGGGCTATGGAAAGCTTCCAGAAGAGTGCCCAAGGACAGGACCATCCTGGCTGGCCTGCAGGCACCAAGTTGGCTTGCGTGCTGTCGCTGGTGTGGCTCCACGCCCCTTCCTCTAGGCTTTCAAGCCCTTGTACATATTCAGGTGTTTTACCTGGGAAGGGTGGGAAAAGTTCAGCAGCAGCTGGCCTGGGGCTCAGCTCACGGTTACTCACAGATGTCTCGGCATTGACCCCAGCTTTGCAATGAGGACGCTCCTTGCGTAGGAGTGGGCTGCTGGCTGTATGGGAGATGATTCCCCACCTCTGACCAATTTCAGTATTGTTTACTGCTGGAGCAAGTGCCCTGATAGCGTTTTCCTCTGTCTAACTGGTGGGTTCAAGTTTTTTTTTTTTCTTTTTGGATCAAGTTAGATTTTATTCCTCTTTTATGTATTTATAGATATAAGCATGGAAATAATTCATTCATATAAATACATCTGTGTGAAGGGAAGAACTTTTTTCTGTTTTATTTTTAAATTTTATTTCTTAAAATTTTGAAATTTAATTTTATTTATTTTTTTATACAGCAGGTTATTATTAGTTATGTATTTTATGCATATACATGTATACAGGTCAATCCCAATCTCCCAACTCATCCCACCACCACCTCCCCATGGCTTCCCACACTTGGTGTCCATACGTGTGTTCTCTACCTCTGTGTCTCTATTTCTTCCCTGCAAACCAGTTCATCTGTACCATTTTGCTAGGTTCCACATATATGCATTAATATACAATATTTGTTTTTCTCTTTCTGACTTACTTCATTCTGTATGACAGTCTCTAGATCCATCGACATCTCTACAAATGAGCCAGTTTCATTCCTTCTAATGGCTGAGTAATATTCCATTTTATATATGTACCACATCTTTATCCATTCGTCTGTCTGAGGGTATTTAGGTTGCTTCCATTACCTGGCTATCGTAAATAGTGCTGAAATGAGCATTGTGGTGAATGTGCCTTTTTGATTTATGGTTTCCTCTGGGTATATGCCCAGAAGTGGGATTGCTGGATCATATGGTAATTCTATTTCTAGTTTTTTTAAGGAAACTCCATACTGTTCTCCATTGTGACTGTATCAATTTACATTTTCACCACTAGTGGAAGAGGGATCCTTTTGTCCACACCCTCCCTAGAATTCGTTGTTTGTACATTTTCTGATGATGCCGATTCTAACAGGTGTGAGGTGATACCTCATTGTAGTTTTGATTTGCATTTCTCTAATAATTAGTGATGTTGAGCAGCTTTTCATGTGCGTCTTGGCCATCTCTGTGTCTTCTTTGAAGAAACGTCTCTTTAGATCTTCTGCCCATTTTTGTATTGGGTTGTTTGTTTTTAATATTAAGCTGCATGAGCTCTTTATATATATTGGAGATTAAACCTTTGTCCATTGATTCGTTTGCAAATATTTTCGCCTATTCTCAGGGATGATTTTTTGCCATTCCCGTTTTTTTAACAAAAAAAGAAAGAAAGAAAAAGAAGCAGAACATTAATGTGTGTAAAATATGCCTTTTGAAACTGTCGTTTTGAAATATGGACGTCCTTTGAATTTTTTGGTCGATATATGACCCCAGGAATTGTGATCAGGGCAGGTGTCATTTACAGGCCTGCAATGATTTTGAATATCAACTGACCATTAGCGCTGGGATTAAAGCTGCTGTTGTGTGAAACAGCCACAAGGTGGCAGCAGGTCTCCCTTACCAAATCTGGTTACTGGGGCAACAGAGCCTCAATGGAAGTCGTGTTCTAGATTGGTATTTAGAATGGAATGTGCCAGGAGAAAGCCCCTCAAGTTTGTCTCACTACTTCTTGTTCGTGTTTTTAATTTAATTTTTTTTATTTTTTATTACAGCAAATTTGATTACAATGTTTGGCTTGTTGTAGGTGTGGAAGATGTGGTTCTTTTACACATATACATATGTCTGTTCTTCCTGGGATCCTTTTCCCATGTACCTTATGACAGAATGTTGAGTAGTCTTCTCTTGGTATTCTGTAGGTCTTTGGTGATTATATATGTCACCTGTGTTTGTATATGTCTGTTAACCCCAATATCATAATGAAACCAATCCTCACACCTTTCCATTGGTGAACCATAAGTTTGTTGAATGAATCTGTGATTGCCCTTCTCCGTGGAAATATCTGCCCTGGTATCCATTTTTCGGTCACACCTATAAGAGATATGATATGATATGTGTCTTTCACTTTCTGACTTACTACAAGTCACGTGATTACCTCTAAACACACCTACGGTGCTGCAAATGGCATTGTGTTCTTTTATTCCTTGGCTTCTATTCTGCCTTAGCGAGGTCCATTTTCAACAATGTGATTCCCTGAGGGCTGGGGATTAGCTGACCTGGGTAGCCTGACCCTGCCGGCCGGCCCTCCGCAGGTGTGCCTGGGTTGAGGTCAATATAAACAGCGCTGCAGGCAGCAATAGCCCTTGAAGCTGTGCCTGACTCCATATTCTCTGTTCCGTCAGCAGTCTCGGGGCTGTGCTGGTGGGAGGGAGTGAGGGGCCACGGTTTTGTGAGTGGCCCGGTGTGAGTGGGTCTCTGCTGGACTTTCTGCAGGAGTTGCCAGGCTGCCACCTGTAAAGAAGAGGATGTGTCACCCATACCTTCCACTGGAATTTCTCTCGGTACAGACGTGAGGAAGGAAAAAAGCAGTGGGTGCCGGGACAGGAGGGGTATCTCAGGCAGGGCAATGGAAAGCTTCCAGAAGAGCGCCCAGGGCCAGGACCATCCTGGATGGTCTGCAGGCACCAAGTTGGCCTGCGTGCTGTTGCTGGTGTGGCTCCACGGCCCTTCATCTAGGCTTTCAAGCCCTTGTACATATTCAGGTGTTTTACCTGGGAAGGGTGGGAAAAGTTCAACAGCAGCTGGCCTGGGGCTCAGCTCACGGTTTCTCACAGATGCCTCGGCATGGCCCCCAGCTTTGCAATGAGGACGCTCCTTGCGTAGGAGTGGGCTGCTGGCTCTATGGGAGATGATTCCCCACCTCTGACCAATTTCAGAATTGTTTACTGATGGAGCAAGTGCACTGATAGGCTTTTCCTATGTATAA
Source organism: Hyperoodon ampullatus (assembly GCF_949752795.1). Classification (NCBI taxonomy): domain Eukaryota; kingdom Metazoa; phylum Chordata; class Mammalia; order Artiodactyla; family Ziphiidae; genus Hyperoodon; species Hyperoodon ampullatus. The sequence continues at coordinate 42,019 of NW_027640427.1, forward strand.
CTGGTGGGTTCAAGTTTTTTTTTTTCTTTTTTGGTTCAAGTTAGATTTTATTCCTCTTTTATGTATTTATAGATATAAGCATGGAAATAATTCATTCATATAAATACATCTGTGTGAAGGGAAGAACTTTTTTCTGTTTTATTTTTAAATTTTATTTTTTAAAATTTTGAAATTTAATTTTATTTATTTTTTTATACAGCATGTTATTATTAGATATGTATTTTATGCATATACATGTATACAGGTCAATCAAAATCTCCCAACTCATCCCACCACCACCACCCCATGGCTTGCCACCCTTGATGTCCTTACGTGTGTTCTCTACCTCTGTGTCTCTATTTCTTCCCTGCAAACCAGTTCATCTGTACCATTTTTCTAGGTTCCACATATATGCATTAATATACAATATTTGTTTTTCTCTTTCTGACATACTTCATTGTGTATGACAGTCTCTAGATCCATCGACGTCTCTACAAATGACCCAGTTTCATTCCTTCTTATGGCTGAGAAATATTCCATTTTATATATGTACCACATCTTTATCCATTCGTCTGTCTGTGGGTATTTAGGTTGCTTCCATTACCTGGCTATCGTAAATAGTGCTGAAATGAACATTGTGGTGAATGTGCCTTTTTGATTTATGGTTTTCTCTGGGTATATGCCCAGAAGAGGAATTCCTGGATCATATGGTAATTCTATTTCTAGTTTTTTTTAAGGAAACTCCATACTGCTCTCCATCGTGACTGTATCAATTTACATTTCCACCACTAGTGGAAGAGGGATCCTTTTGTCCACACCCTACCCAGAATTCGTTGCTTGTAGATTTTCTGATGATGCCGATTCTAACAGGTGTGAGGTGATACCTCATTGTTGTTTTGATTTGCATTTCTCTAATACTTAGTGATGTTGAGCAGCTTTTCATGTGCGTCTTGGCCATCTCTGTGTCTTCTTTGAAGAAACGTCTCTTTAGATCTTCTGCCCATTTTTGTATTGGGTTGTTTGATTTTTTAATATTAAGCTGCATGAACTCTTTATATATTTTGGAGATTAAACCTTTGTCCATTGATTCGTTTGCAAATATTTTCGCCCATTCTGAGAGATGCTTTTTGTCATTCCCGTTTTTTTAACAAAAAAAGAAAGAAAGAAAAAGAAGCAGAACACTAATGTGTGTAAAATATGCCTTTTGAAACTGTCTGTTTGAAATATGGACGTCCTTTGAATTTTTTGGTCGATATATGAACCCAGGATTTGTTTTCAGGGCAGGTGTCATTTACAGGCCTGCAATGATTTTGAATATCAACTGACCATTAGCGCTGGGATTAAAGCTGCTGTTGTGTGAAACGGCCACAAGGTGGCAGCAGTTCTCCCTTACCAAATCTGGTTACTGGGGCAACAGAGCCTCAATGGAAGTCGTGTTCTAGATTGGAATTTAGAATGGAATGTGCCAGGAGAAAGCCCCTCAAGTTTGTCTCACTACTTCTTGTTCGTGTTTTCAATTTATTTTTTTATTTTTTATTACAGCAAATTTGATTACAATGTTTGGCTTGTTGTAGGTGTGGAAGATGTGGTTCTTTTACACATATACATATGTCTGTTCTTCCTGGGATCCTTTTCCCATGTACCTTATGACAGAATGTTGAGTAGTCTTCTCTTGGTATTCTGTAGGTCTTTGGTGATTATATATGTCACCTGTGTTTGTATATGTCTGTTAACCCCAATATCATAATGAAACCAATCCTCACACCTTTCCATTGGTGAACCATAAGTTTGTTGAATGAATCTGTGATTGCCCTTCTGCGTGGAAATATCTGCCCTGGTATCCATTTTTCGTTCACACCTATAAGAGATATGATATGATAAGTGTCTTTCACTTTCTGACTTACTAAAAGTCATGTGATTACCTCTAGACACACCTATGGTGCTGCAAATGGCATTGTGTCCTTTTATTCCTTGGCTTCTATTCTGCCTTAGCGAGGTCCATTTTCAACAATGTGATTCCCTGAGGGCTGAGGATTAGCTGACCTGTGTAGCCTGACCCTGCCGGCCGGCCCTCCCCAGGTGTGCCTGTGTTGAGGTCAATATAAACAGCACTGCAGGCAGCAATAGCCCCTGAAGCTGTGCCTGACGCCATATTCTCGGCCCAGTCAGCAGTGTCGCGGCTGTGTGGGTGGGAGGGAGTGAGGGGCCATGGCTTTGTCGGTGGCCCGGTGTGAGTGGTTCTCTGTTGGACTTTCTGCAGGAGTTGCCAGGCTGCCACCTGTAAAGAAGAGGATGTGTCACCCATAACTTCCGCTGGAATTTCTCTCCGGACAGAGGTGAGGAAGGAAAAAAGCAGTGGGGGCCGGGACAGGAGGGGTATCTCAGGCAGGGCAATGGAAAGCTTCCAGAACACCGCCCAGGGCCAGGACCTTCCTGGCAGGCCTGCAGGCACCAAGTTGGCCTGCGTGATGTCGCTGGTGTGGCTCCACGGCCCTTCCACTAGGCTTTCAAGTCCTTGTACATATTCAGGTGTTTTACCTGGGAAGGGTGGGAAAATTTCAACAGCAGCTGGCCTGGGGCTCTGCTCACGGTTACTCACAGATATCTCGGCATGGCCCCCAGCTTTGCAATGAGGACGCTCCTTGCGTAGGAGTGGGCTGCTGGCTCTATGGGAGATGATTCCCCACCTCTGACCAATTTCAGAATTCTTACCGCTGGAGCAAGTGCCCTGACAGGGTTTTCCTCTGTCTAACTCGTGGGTTTAGGTTTGTTTTTCTTTTTTGGTTCAAGTTAGATTTTATTCCTCTTTTATGTATTTATAGATATAAGCATGTAAATAATTCATTCATATAAATACATCTGTGTGAAGGGAAGAACTTTTTTCTCTTTTATTTTTAAATTTTATTTTTTAAAATTTTGAAATTTAATTTTATTTATTTTTTTATACAGCAGGTTATTATTAGTTATGTATTTTATGCATATACATGTATACAGGTCAATCCCAATCTCCCAACTCATCCCAACACCACCTCCCCATGGCTTCCCACACTTGGTGTCCATACGTGTGTTCTCTACCTCTGTGTCTCTATTTCTTCCTTGCAAACCAGTTCATCTGTACCATTTTTCTAGGTTCCACATATATGCATTAATATACAATATTTGTTTTTCTCTTTCTGACTTACTTCATTCTGTATGACAGTCTCTAGATCCATCGACGTCTCTACAAATGACCCAGTTTCATTCCTTCTTATGGCTGAGTAATATTCCATTTTATATATGTACCACATATTTATGCATTCGTCTGTCTGTGTGTATTTAGGTTGCTTCCATTACCTGGCTATCGTAAATAGTGCTGAAATGAGCATTGTGGTGAATGTGCCTTTTTGATTTATGGTTTTCTCTGGGTATATGCCGAGAAGTGGCATTGCTGGATCATATGGTAATTCCATTTCTAGTTTTTTTAAGGAAACTCCATACTGTTCTCCATCGTGACTGTATTAATTTACATTTCCACCACTAGTGGAAGAGAGATCCTTTTGTCCACACCCTCCCCAGAATTCGTTGTTTGTAGATTTTCTGATGATGCCGATTCTAACAGGTGTGAGGTGATACCTCATTGTAGTTTTGATTTTCATTTCTCTAAAAATTAGTGATGTTGAGCAGCTTTTCATGTGTGTCTTGGCCATCTCTGTGTCTTCTTTGAAGAAACGTCTCTTTAGATCTTCTGCCCATTTATGTATTGGGTTCTTTATTTTTTTAATATTAAGCTGCATGGGCTCTTTATATATATTGGAGTTTAAACCTTTGTCCATTGATTCGTTTGCAAATATTTTCGCCCATTCTCAGGGATGCTTTTTGCCATTCCCGTTTTTTTAACAAAAAAAGAAAGAAAGAAAAAGAAGCAGAACACTAATGTGTGTAAAATATGCCTTTTGAAACTGTCGTTTTGAAATATGGACGTCCTTTGAATTTTTTGGTTGATATATGAACGGAGGATTTGTATTCAGGGCAGGTGTCATTTACAGGCCTGCAATGATTTTGAATATCAACTGACCATTAGCGCTGGGATTAAAGCTGCTGTTGTGTGAAACGGCCACAAGGTGGCAGCAGTTCTCCCTTACCAAATCTGGTTACTGGGGCAACAGAGCCTCAATGGAGGTCGTGTTCTAGATTGGAATTTAGAATGGAATGTGCCAGGAGAAAGCCCCTCAAGTTTGTCTCACTACTTCTTGTTCGTGTTTTTAATTTAATTTTTTTATTTTTTATTTCAGCAAATTTGATTACAATGTTTGGCTTGTTGTAGGTGTGGAAGATGTGGTTCTTTTACACATATACATATGTCTGTTCTTCCTGGGATCCTTTTCCCATGTACCTTATGACAGAATGTTGAGTAGTCTTCTCTTGGTATTCTGTAGGTCTTTGGTGATTATATATGTCACCTGTGTTTGTATATGTCTGTTAACCCCAATATCATAATGAAACCAATCCTCACACCTTTCCATTGGTGAACCATAAGTTTGTTGAATGAATCTGTGATTGCCCTTCTGCGTGGAAATATCTGCCCTGGTATCCATTTTTCTGTCACACCTATAAGAGATATGATATGATATGTGTCTTTCACTTTCTGACTTACTACAAGTCACGTGATTACCTCTAGTCACACCTACGGTGCTCCACATGGCATTTTGTCCTTTTATTCCTTGGCTTCTATTCTGCCTTAGCGAGGTCCATTTTCAACAATGTGATTCCCTGAGGGCTGAGGTTTAGCTGACCTGGGTAGCCTGACCCTGCGGGCCGGCCCTCCACAGGTGTGCCTGGGTTGAGGTCAATATATACAGTGCTTCAGGCAGCAATAGGCCCTGAAGCTGTGCCTGACTCCATATTCTCTGCCCCGTCAGCAGTCTCCGGGCTGTGCTGGTGGGAGGGAGTGTGGGGCCACGGCTTTGTGGGTGGCCCGCCGTGAGTGGGTCTCTGCTGTACTTTCTGCAGGAGTTGCCAGGCTTCCACCTGTAAAGAAGAGGATGTGTCACCCATACCTTCCGCTGGAATTTCTCTCCAGACAGAGGTGAGGAAGGAAAAAAGCAGTGGGTGCCCGGACAGGAGGGGTATCTCAGGCAGGGCAATGGAAAGCTTCCAGAAGAGCGCCCAGGGCCAGGACCATCCTGGCTGGCCTGCAGGCAACAAGTTGGCCTGAGTGCTATCGCTGGTGTGACTCCACGGCCCTTCCTCTAGGCTTTCAAGCCCTTGTACATATTCAGGTGTTTTACCTGGGAAGGGTGGGAAAAGTTCAACAGCAGCTGGCCTGGGGCTCAGCTCACGGTTACTCACAGATGTCTCGGCATGGCCCCAGCTTTGCAATGAGGACACTCCTTGCGTAGGAGTGGGCTGCTGGCTCTATGGGAGATGATTCCCCACCTCTGACCAATTTCAGAATTGTTTACCGCTGGAGCAAGTGCCCAGATAGGGTTTTCCTCTGTCAAACTCATGGGTTCAGGTTTTTTTTTTTCTTTTTTGGTTCAAGTTAGATTTTATTCCTGTTTTATGTATTTATAGATATAAGCATGGAAATAATTCATTCATATAAATACATCTGTGTGAAGGGAAGACCTTTTTTCTGTTTTATTTTTATATTTTATTTCTTAAAATTTTGAAAATTAATTTTATTTATTTTTTTATACAGCAGGTTATTATTAATTATGTATTTTATGCATATACAAGTATACAGGTCAAACCCAATGCCCCAAATCATCCCAACACCACCTCCCCATGGCTTCCCACACTTGGTGTCCATACGTGTGTTCTCTACCTCTGTGTCTCTATTTCTTCCCTGCAAACCAGTTCATCTGTACCATATTTCTAGGTTCCACATATATGCATTAATATACAAAATTTTTTTTTCTCTTACTGACTTACTTAATTATGTATGACTGTCTCTAGATCCATCGACGTCTCTACAAATGACCCTGTTTCATTCCTTCTTATGGCTGCGTAATATTCCATTTTATATATGTACCACATCTTTATCCATTCATATGTCTGTGGGTATTTAGGTTGCTTCCATTACCTGGCTATTGTAAATAGTGCTGAAATGAGCATTGTGGTGAATGTGCCTTTTTGATTTATGGTTTTCTCTGGGTATATGCCCAGAAGTAGGATTGCTGGATCATATGTTAATTCTATTTCTATCTTTTTTTAAGGAAACTCCATACTGTTCTCCATCATGACTGTATCAATTTACATTTCCATCACTAGTGGAAGAGGGATCCTTTTGTCCACACCCTCCCCAGAATTCGTTGTTTGTAGATTATATGATGATGCCAATTGTAACAGGTGTGAGGTGATACCTCATTGTAGTTTTGATTTGCATTTCTCTAATAATTAGTGATGTTGAGCAGCTTTTCATGTGCGTCTTGGCCATCTCTGTGTCTTCTTGAAGAAACGTCTCTTTAGATCTTCTGCCCATTTTTTATTGGGTTGTTTGTTTTTTTAATATTAAGCTGCATGAGCTCTTTATATATATTGGAGATTAAACCTTTGTCCATTGATTCGTTTGCAAATATTTTCGCCCATTCTCAGGGATGCTTTTTGCCATTCCCGTTTTTTTAACAAAAAAAGAAAGAAAGAAAAAGAAGCAGAACACTAAAGTGTGTAAAATATGCCTTTTGAAACTGTCGTTTTGAAATATGGACGTCCTTTGAATTTTTTGGTCGATATATGAACCCAGGATTTGTTTTCAGGGCAGGTGTCATTTACAGGCCTGCAATGATTTTGAATATCAACTGACCATTAGCGCTGGGATTAAAGCTGCTGTTGTGTGAAACGGCCACAAGGTGGCAGCAGTTCTCCCTTACCAAATCTGGTTACACGGGAAACAGAGCCTCAATGGAAGTCGTGCTCTAGATTGGAATTTAGAATGGAATGTGCCAGGAGAAAGCCCCTCAAGTTTGTCTCACTACTTCTTGTTCGTGTTTTTAATTTAATTTTTTTATTTTTTATTACAGCAAATTTGATTACAATGTTTGGCTTGTTGTAGGTGTGGAAGATGTGGTTCTTTTACACATACACATATGTCTGTTCTTCCTGGGATCCTTTTCCCATGTACCTTATGACAGAATGTTGAGTAGTCTTCTCTTGGTATTCTGTAGGTCTTTGGTGATTATATATGTCACCTGTGTTTGTATATGTCTGTTAACCCCAATATCATAATGAAACCAATCCTCACACCTTTCCATTGGTGAACCATAAGTTTGTTGAATGAATCTGTGATTGCCCTTCTCCGTGGAAATATCTGCCCTGGTATCCATTTTTCGGTCACACCTATAAGAGATATGATATGATATGTGTCTTTCACTTTCGGACTTACTACAAGTCAAGTGATTACCTCTAGACACACCTACGGTGCTGCAAATGGCATTGTGTCCTTTTATTCCTTGGCTTCTATTCTGCCTTAGCGAGGTCCATTTTCAACAATGTGATTCCCTGAGGGCTGAGGATTAGCTGACCTGGGTAGCCTGACCCTGCCGGCCGGCCCTCCCAAGGTGTGCCTGGGTTGAGGTCAATATAAACAGCGCTGCAGGCAGCAATAGCCCCTGAAGCTGTGCCTGACTCCATATTCTCTGCCCCGTCAGCAGTCTCGGGGCTGTGCTGGTGGGAGGGAGTGAGGGGCCACGGCTTTGTGGGTGGCCTGGTGTGAGTGGGTCTTTGCTGGACTTTCTGCAGGAGTTGCCAGGCTTCCACCTGTAAAGAAGAGGATGTGTCACCCATACCTTCCGCTGGAATTTCTCTCCGGACAGAGGTGAGGAAGGAAAAATGCAGTGGGGGATGGGACAGGAGGGGTATCTCAGGCAGGGCAATGGAAAGCTTCCAGAAGAGCGCCCAGGGCCAGGACCTTGCTGGCTGGCCTGCAGGCACCAAGTTGGCCTGCGTGCTGTCGCTGGTGTGGCTCCACGGCCCTTCCTCTAGGCTTTCAAGCCCTTGTACATATTCAGGTGTTTTACCTGGGAAGGGTGGGAAACGTTCAACAGCAGCTGGCCTCGGGCTCAGCTCACGGTTACTCACAGATACCTCGGCATGGCCCCCCGCTTTGCAATGAGGACGCTCCTTGCGTAGGAGTGCGCTGCTGGCTCTATGGGAGATGATTCCCCACCTCTGACCAATTTCAGAATTGTTTACCGCTGGAGCAAGTGCCCTGATAGTGTTTTCCTCTAACTCGTGGATTCAGGGTTTTTTTTAATTTTTTGGTTCAAGTTAGATTTTATTCCTCTTTTATGTATTTATAGATATAAGCATGTAAATAATTCATTCATATAAATACATCTGTGTGAAGGGAAGAACTTTTTTCTGTTTTATTTTTAAATTGTATTTTTAAAAATTGTGAAATTTAATTTTATTTATTTTTTATACAGCAGGTTATTATTAGTTATGTATTTTATGCATATACATGTATACAGGTCAATCCCAGTCTCCCAACTCATCCCAACACCACCTCCCCATGGCTTCCCACACTTGGTGTCCATACGTGTGTTCTCTACCTCTGTGTCTCTATTTCTTCCCTGCAAACCAGTTCATCTGTACCATATTTCTAGGTTCCACATATATGCATTAATATACAATATTTGTTTTTCTCTTTCTGACTTACTTCATTCTGTATGACAGTCTCTAGATCCATCGACGTCTCTACAAATGAACCAGTTTCATTCCTTCTTATGGCTGAGGAATATTCCATTTTATATATGTACCACATCTTTATCCATTCATCTGTCTGTGGGTATTTAGGTTGCTTCCATTACCTGGTTATCGTAAATAGTGCTGAAATGAGCATTGTGGTGAAAGTGCCTTTTTGATTTATGGTTTTCTCTGGGTATATGCCCAGAAGTGGGATTGCTGGATCATATGGTAATTCTATTTCTAGCTTTTTTTAAGGAAACTCCATACTGTTCTCCATAGTGACTGTATCAATTTACATTTCCACCAATAGTGGAAGAGGGATCCTTTTGTCCACACCCTACCCAGAATTCGTTGTTTGTAGATTTTCTGATGATGCCGATTCTAACAGGTGTGAGGTGATAACTCATTGTAGTTTTGTTTTGCATTTCTCTAATAATTAGTGATGTTGAGCAGCTTTTCATGTGCGTCTTGGCCATCTCTGTGTCTTCTTTGAAGAAACGTCTCTTTAGATCTTCTGCCCATTTTTGTATTGGGTTGTTTGTTTTTTTAATATTAAGCTGCATGAGCTCTTTCTATCTATTGGAGATTAAACCTTTGTCCATTGATTCGTTTGCAAATATTTTCGCCCATTCTGAGGGATGCTTTTTGCCATTCCCGTTTTTTTAACAATAAAAGAAAGAAAGAAAAAGAAGCAGAACATTAATGTGTCTAAAATATGCCTTTTGAAACTGTCGTTTTGAAATATGGATGTCCTTTGAAATTTTTGGTCGATATATGAACCCAGGATTTGTTTCCAGGGCAGGTGTCATTTGCAGGCCTGCAATGATTTTGAATATCAACTGACCATTAGCGTTGGGATTATGCTGCTGTTTTGTGAAACGGCCACAAGGTGGCAGCAGTTCTCCCTTACCAAATCTGGTTACTGGGGCAACAGAGCCTCAATGGAAGTCATGTTCTAGACTGGAATTTAGAATGGAATGTGCCAGGAGAAAGCCCCTCAAGTTTGTCTCACTACTTCTTGTTCGTGTTTTTAATTTAATTTTTTTTATTTTTTATAACAGCAAATTTGATTACAATGTTTGGCTTGTTGTAGGTGTGGAAGATGTGGTTCTTTTACACATATACATATGTCTGTTCTTCCTGGGATCCTTATCCCTTGTACCTTATGACAGAATGTTGAGTAGTCTTCTCTTGGTATTCTGTAGGTCTTTGGTGATTATATATGTCACCTGTGTTTGTATATGTCTGTTAACCCCAATATCATAATGAAACCGATCCTCACACCTTTCCATTGGTGAACCATAAGTTTGTTGAATGAATCTGTGATTGCCCTTCTGCGTGGAAATATCTGCCCTGGTATCCATTTTTCGGTCACACCTATAAGAGATATGATATGATATGTGTCTTTCACTTTCTGACTTACTACAAGTCACGTGATTACCTCTAGACACACCTACGGTGCTGCAAATGGCATTGTGTCCTTTTATTCCTTGGCTTCTATTCTGCCTTAGTGAGGTCCATTTTCAACAATGTGATTCCCTGAGGGCTGAGGATTAGCTGACCTGGGTAGCCTGACCCTGCCGGCCGGCCCTACCCAGGTGTGCCTGGGTTGAGGTCAATATAAACAGCGCTGCAGGCAGCAATAGCCCCTGAAGCTGTGCCTGACTCCATATTCTCTGCCCCGTCAGCAGTGCCGGGGCTGTGCTGGTGGGAGGGAGTGAGGGGCCATGGCTTTGTGGGTGGCCCGGTGTGAGTGGGTCTCTGCTGGACTTTCTGCAGGAGTTGCCAGGCTTCCACCTGTAAAGAAGAGGATGTGTCACCCATACATTCCGCTGGAATTTCTCTCCGGAAATAGGTGAGGAAGGAAAAAAGCAGTGGGGGCCGGGAAAGGAGGGGTATCTCAGGCAGGGCAATGGAAAGCTTCCAGAAGAGCGCCCAGTGCCAGGACCATCCTGGCTGGCCTGCAGGCACCAAGTTGGCCTGCGTGCTGTCGCTTGTGTGGCTCCACGGCCCTTCCTCTAGGCTTTCAAGCCCTTGTACATATTCAGGTGTTTTACCTGGGAAGGGTGGGAAAAGTTCAACAGCAGCTGGCCTGGGGCTCAGCTCACGGTTACTCACAGATGCCTCGGCATGGCCCCCAGCTTTGCAATGAGGACGCTCCTTGCGTAGGAGTGCGCTGCTGGCTCTATGGGAGATGATTCCCCACCTCTGACCAATTTCAGAATTGTTTACCGCTGGAGCAAGTGCCCTGATAGGGTTTTCCTCTGTCTAACTCGTGGGTTCAGGTTTTTTTTTTTCTTTTTTGGTTCAAGTTAGATTTTATTCCTCTTTTATGTATTTATAGATATAAGCATGGAAATAATTCATTCATATAAATACATCTGTGTGAAGGGAAGAACTTTTTTCTGTTTTATTTTTAAATTTTATTTTTAAAAATTTTGAAATTTAATTTTATTTATTTTTTATACAGCAGGTTATTATTAGTTATGTATTTTATGCATATACATGTATACAGGTCAATCCCAGTCTCCCACCTCATCCCAACACCACCTCCCCATGGCTTCCCACACTTGGTGTCCATACGTGTGTTCTCTACCTCTGTGTCTCTATTTCTTCCCTGCAAACCAGTTCATCTGTACCATATTTCTAGGTTCCACATATATGCATTAATATACAATATTTGTTTTTCTCTTTCTGACTTACTTCATTCTGTATGACAGTCTCTAGATCCATCGACGTCTCTACAAATGACCCAATTTCATTCCTTCTTATGGCTGAGTAATATTCCATTTTATATATGTACCACATCTTTAATCATTCGTCTGTCTGTGTTGATTTAGGTTGCTTCCATTACCTGGCTATTGTAAATAGTGCTGAAATGAGCATTGTGGTGAATGTGCCTTTTTGATTTATGGTTTTCTCTGGGTATATGCCCAGAAGTGGGATTGCTGGATCATATGGTAATTCTATTTCTAGCTTTTTTTAAGGAAACTCCATACTGTTCTCCATAGTGACTCTATCAATTTACATTTCCATGACTAGTGGAAGAGGGATCCTTTTGTCCACACCCTCCCCAGAATTCGTTGTTTGTAGATTTTCTGATGATGCCGATTCTAACAGGTGTGAGGTGATACCTCATTGTAGTTTTGATTTGCATTTCTCTAATAATTAGTGATGTTGAGCCGCTTTTCATGTGCGTCTTGGCCATCTCTGTGTCTTCTTTGAAGAAACGTCTCTTTAGATCTTCTGCCCATTTTTGTATTGGGTTGTTTGTTTTTTTTTAATATTAAGCTGCATGAGCTCTTTATATATATTGGAGATTAAACCTTTGTCCATTGATTCGTTTGCAAATATTTTCGCGCATTCTGAGGGATGCTTTTTGCCATTCCCGTTTTTTTAACAAAGAAAGAAAGAAAGAAAAAGAAGCAGAACACTAATGTGTGTAAAATATGCCTTTTGAAACTGTCGTTTTGAAATATGGACGTCCTTTGAAATTTTTGGTCGATATATGAACCCAGGATTTGTTTTCAGGGCAGGTGTCATTTACAGGCCTGCAATGATTTTGAATATCAACTGATCATTAGCGCTGGGATTAAGCTGCTGTTTTGTGAAACGGCCACAAGGTGGCAGCAGTTCTCCCTTACCAAATCTGGTTACTGGGGCAACAGAGCCTCAATGGAAGTCGTGCTCTAGAGTGGATTTTAGAATGGAATGTGCCAGGAGAAAGCCCCTCAAGTTTGTCTCACTACTTCTTGTTCATGTTTTTAATTTAATTGTTTATTTTTTATTACAGCAATTTTGATTACAATGTTTGGCTTGTTGTAGGTGTGGAAGATGTGGTTCTTTTACACATATACATATGTCTGTTCTTCCTGGGATCCTTTTCCCATGTACCTTATGACAGAATGTTGCGTAGTCTTCTCTTGGTATTCTGTAGGTCTTTGGTGATTGTATATGTCACCTGTGTTTGTATATGTCTGTTAACCCCAATATCATAATGAAACCAATCCTCACACCTTTCCATTGGTGAACCATAAGTTTGTTGAATGAATCTGTGATTGCCCTTCTGCGTGGAAATATCTGCCCTGGTATCCATTTTTCTGTCACACCTATAAGAGATATGATATGATATGTGTCTTTCACTTTCTGACTTACTACAAGTCACATGATTACCTCTAGACACACCTATGGTGCTGCAAATGGCATTGTGTCCTTTTATTCCTTGGCTTCTATTCTGCCTTAGTGAGCTCCATTTTCAACAATGTGATTCCCTGAGGGCTGAGGATTAGCTGACCTGGGTAGCCGGACCCTGCCGGCCGGCCCTACACAGGTGTGCCTGGGTTGAGGTCAATATAAACAGAGCTGCAGGCAGCAATAGCCCCTGAAGCTGTGCCTGACTCCATATTCTCTGACCAGTCAGCAGTGTCGGGGCTGTGCTGCTGGGAGGGAGTGAGGGGCCACGGCTTTGTGGGTGGCCCGGTGTGAGTGGGTCTCTGCTGGACTTTCTGCAGGAGTTGCCAGGCTGCCACCTGTAAAGAAGAGGATGTGTCACCCATACCTTCCGCTGGAATTTCTCTCCGGACAGAGGTGAGGAAGGAAAAAAGCAGTGGGGACAGGGACAGGAGGGGTATCTCAGGCAGGGCAATGGAAAGCTTCCAGAAGAGCGCCCAGGGCCAGGACCATCCTGGCTGGCATGCAGGAACCAAGTTGGCCTGCGTGCTGTCGCTGGTGTGGCTTCACGGCCCTTCCTCTAGGCTTTCAAGCCCTTGTACATATTCAGGTGTTTTACCTTGGAAGGGTGGGAAAAGTTCAACAGCATCTGGCCTCGGGCTCAGCTCACGGTTACTCACAGATGCCTCGGCATGGCCCACCGCTTTGCAATGATGACGCTCCTTGCGTAGGAGTGGGCTGCTGGCTCTATGGGAGATGATTCCCCACCTCTGACCAATTTCAGAATTGTTTACCGCTGGAGCAAGTGCCCTGATAGGGTTTTCCTCTGTCTAACTAGTGGGTTCAGGTTTTTTTTTTTCGTTTTTGGTTCAAGTTAGATTTTATTCCTCTTTTATGTATTTATAGATATAAGCATGGAAATAATTCATTCATATAAATACATCTGTGTGAAGGGAAGAACTTTTTTCTGTTTTATTTTTAAATTTTATTTCTTAAAATTTTGAAATTTAATTTTATTTAATTTTTTATACAGCAGGTTATTATTAGTTATGTATTTTATGCATATACATGTATACAGGTCAATCCCAATCTCCCAACTCATCCCAACACCACCTCCCCATGGCTTCCCACACTTGGTGTCCATACGTGTGTTCTCTACCTCTGTGTCTCTATTTCTTCCCTGCAAACCAGTTCATCTGTACCATTTCTCTAGGTTCCACATACATGCATTAATATACAATATTTGTTTTTCTCTTTCTGACTTACTTCATTCTGTATGACAGTCTCTAGATCCATCAACGTCGCTACAAATGACCCAGTTTCATTCCTTCCTATGGCTGAGTAATATTCCATTTTATATATGTACCACATCTTTATCCATTCGTCTGTCTGTGGGTATTTAGGTTGCTTCCATTACCTGGCTATTGTAAATAGTGCTGAAATGAGCATTGTGGTGAATGTGCCTTTTTGATTTATGGTTTTCTCTGGATATATGCCCAGAAGTGGGATTGCTGGATCATATGGTAATTCTATTTCTAGCTTTTTTTAAGGAAACTCCATACTGTTCTCCATAGTGACTCTATCAATTTACATTTCCACCACTAGTGGAAGAGGGATCCCTTTGTCCACACCCTCCCCAGGATTCGTTGTTTGTAGATTTTCTGATAATGCCGATTCTAACATGTGTGAGTTGATACCTCATTGCACTTTTGATTTGCATTTCTCTAATAATTAGTGATGTTGAGCAGCTTTTCATGTGCGTCTTGGCCATCTCTGTGTCTTCTTTGAAGAAACGTCTCTTTAGATCTTCTGCCCATTTTTGTATTGGGTTGTTTGTTTTTTTAATATTAAGCTGCATGAGCTCTTTATATATATTGGAGACTAAACCTTTGTCCATTGATTCGTTTGCAAATATTTTCGCCCATTCTGAGGGATGCTTTTTGCCATTCCCGTTTTTTTAACATAAAAAGAAAGAAAGAAAAAGAAGCAGAACATTAATGTGTCTAAAATATGCCTTTTGAAACTGTCGTTTCGAAATATGGATGTCCTTTGAAATTTTTGGTCGATATATGAACCCAGGATTTGTTTCCAGGGCAGGTGTCATTTGCAGGCCTGCAATGATTTTGAATATCAACTGACCATTAGCGCTGGGATTATGCTGCTGTTTTGTGAAACGGCCACAAGGTGGCAGCAGTTCTCCCTTACCAAATCTGGTTACTGGGGAAACAGAGCCTCAATGGAAGTCATGTTCTAGACTGGAATTTAGAATGGAATGTGCCAGGAGAAAGCCCCTCAAGTTTGTCTCACTACTTCTTGTTCGTGTTTTTAATTTAATTTTTTTACTTTTTATAACAGCAAATTTGATTACAATGTTTGGCTTGTTGTAGGTGTGGAAGATGTGGTTCTTTTACACATATACATATGTCTGTTCTTCCTGGGATCCTTATCCCATGTACCTTATGACAGAATGTTGAGTAGTCTTCTCTTGGTATTCTGTAGGTCTTTGGTGATTATATATGTCACCTGTGTTTGTATATGTCTGTTAACCCCAATATCATAATGAAACCGATCCTCACACCTTTCCATTGGTGAACCATAAGTTTGTTGAATGAATCTGTGATTGCCCTTCTGCGTGGAAATATCTGCCCTGGTATCCATTTTTCGGTCACACCTATAAGAGATATGATATGATATGTGTCTTTCACTTTCTGACTTACTACAAGTCACGTGATTACCTCTAGACACACCTACGGTGCTGCAAATGGCATTGTGTCCTTTTATTCCTTGGCTTCTATTCTGCCTTAGTGAGGTCCATTTTCAACAATGTGATTCCCTGAGGGCTGAGGATTAGCTGACCTGGGTAGCCTGACCCTGCCGGCCGGCCCTACACAGGTGTGCCTGGGTTGAGGTCAATATAAACAGCGCTGCAGGCAGCAATAGCCCCTGAAGCTGTGCCTGACTCCATATTCTCTGCCCCGTCAGCAGTGCCGGGGCTGTGCTGGTGGGAGGGAGT
The DNA here is from genome assembly GCF_949752795.1 of Hyperoodon ampullatus. Taxonomy (NCBI): domain Eukaryota; kingdom Metazoa; phylum Chordata; class Mammalia; order Artiodactyla; family Ziphiidae; genus Hyperoodon; species Hyperoodon ampullatus. Next base: position 57,848 of record NW_027640427.1, read on the forward strand.
GAGGGGCCATGGCTTTGTGGGTGGCCCGGTGTGAGTGGGTCTCTGCTGGACTTTCTGCAGGAGTTGCCAGGCTGCCACCTGTAAAGAAGAGGATGTGTCACCCATACATTCCGCTGGAATTTCTCTCCGGAAATAGGTGAGGAAGGAAAAAAGCAGTGGGGGCCGGGAAAGGAGGGGTATCTCAGGCAGGGCAATGGAAAGCTTCCAGAAGAGCGCCCAGTGCCAGGACCATCCTGGCTGGCCTGCAGGCACCAAGTTGGCCTGCGTGCTGTCGCTGGTGTGGCTCCACGGCCCTTCCTCTAGGCTTTCAAGCCCTTGTACATATTCAGGTGTTTTACCTGGGAAGGGTGGGAAAAGTTCAACAGCAGCTGGCCTGGGGCTCAGCTCACGGTTACTCACAGATGCCTCGGCATGGCCCCCAGCTTTGCAATGAGGACGCTCCTTGCGTAGGAGTGCGCTGCTGGCTCTATGGGAGATGATTCCCCACCTCTGTCCAATTTCAGAATTGTTTACCGCTGGAGCAAGTGCCCTGATAGGGTTTTCCTCTGTCTAACTCGTGGGTTCAGGTTTTTTTTTTCTTTTTTGGTTCAAGTTAGATTTTATTCCTCTTTTATGTATTTATAGATATAAGCATGGAAATAATTCATTCATATAAATACATCTGTGTGAAGGGAAGAACTTTTTTCTGTTTTATTTTTAAATTTTATTTTTAAAAATTTTGAAATTTAATTTTATTTATTTTTTATACAGCAGGTTATTATTAGTTATGTATTTTATGCATATACATGTATACAGGTCAATCCCAGTCTCCCAACTCATCCCAACACCACCTCCCCATGGCTTCCCACACTTGGTGTCCATACGTGTGTTATCTACCTCTGTGTCTCTATTTCTTCCCTGCAAACCAGTTCATCTGTACCATATTTCTAGGTTCCACATATATGCATTAATATACAATATTTGTTTTTCTCTTTCTGACTTACTTCATTCTGTATGACAGTCTCTAGATCCATCGACGTCTCTACAAATGACCCAATTTCATTCCTTCTTATGGCTGAGTAATATTCCATTTTATATATGTACCACATCTTTAATCATTCGTCTGTCTGTGTTGATTTAGGTTGCTTCCATTACCTGGCTATTGTAAATAGTGCTGAAATGAGCATTGTGGTGAATGTGCCTTTTTGATTTATGGTTTTCTCTGGGTATATGCCCAGAAGTGGGATTGCTGGATCATATGGTAATTCTATTTCTAGCTTTTTTTAAGGAAACTCCATACTGTTCTCCATAGTGACTCTATCAATTTACATTTCCACCAATAGTGGAAGAGGGATCCTTTTGTCCACACCCTCCCCAGAATTCGTTGTTTGTAGATTTTCTGATGATGCCGATTCTAACAGGTGTGAGGTGATACCTCATTGTAGTTTTGATTTGCATTTCTCTAATAATTAGTGATGTTGAGCAGCTTTTCATGTGCGTCTTGGCCATCTCTGTGTCTTCTTTGAAGAAACGTCTCTTTAGATCTTCTGCCCATTTTTGTATTGGGTTGTTTGTTTTTTTAATATTAAGCTGCATGAGCTCTTTATATATATTGGAGATTAAACCTTTGTCCATTGATTCGTTTGCAAATATTTTCGCCCATTCTGAGGGATGCTTTTTGCCATTCCCGTTTTTTTAACAAAGAAAGAAAGAAAGAAAAAGAAGCAGAACACTAATGTGTGTAAAATATGCCTTTTGAAACTGTCGTTTTGAAATATGGACGTCCTTTGAAATTTTTGGTCGATATATGAACCCAGGATTTGTTTTCAGGGCAGGTGTCATTTACAGGCCTGCAATGATTTTGAATATCAACTGACCATTAGCGCTGGGATTAAAGCTGCTGTTGTGTGAAACGGCCACAAGGTGGCAGCAGTTCTCCCTTACCAAATCTGGTTACTGGGGAAACAGAGCCTCAATGGAAGTCGTGCTCTAGAGTGGATTTTAGAATGGAATGTGCCAGGAGAAAGCCCCTCAAGTTTGTCTCACTACTTCTTGTTCGTGTTTTTAATTTAATTTTTTTTATTTTTTATTACAGCAAATTTGATTACAATGTTTGGCTTGTTGTAGGTGTGGAAGATGTGGTTCTTTTACACATATACATATGTCTGTTCTTCCTGGGATCCTTTTCCCATGTACCTTATGACAGAATGTTGCGTAGTCTTCTCTTGGTATTCTGTAGGTCTTTGGTGATTGTATATGTCACCTGTGTTTGTATATGTCTGTTAACCCCAATATCATAATGAAACCAATCCTCACACCTTTCCATTGGTGAACCATAAGTTTGTTTAATGAATCTGTGATTGCCCTTCTGCGTGGAAATATCTGCCCTGGTATCCATTTTTCTGTCACACCTATAAGAGATATGATATGATATGTGTCTTTCACTTTCTGACTTACTACAAGTCACATGATTACCTCTAGACACACCTACGGTGCTGCAAATGGCATTGTGTCCTTTTATTCCTTGGCTTCTATTCTGCCTTAGCGAGGTCCATTTTCAACAATGTGATTCCCTGAGGGCTGAGGATTAGCTGACCTGGGTAGCCGGACCCTGCCGGCCGGCCCTCCACAGGTGTGCTTGGGTTGAGGTCAATATAAACAGAGCTGCAGGCAGCAATAGCCCCTGAAGCTGTGCCTGACTCCATATTCTTTGCCCCGTCAGCAGTCTCGGGGCTGTGCTGGTGGGAGGGAGTGAGGGGCCACGGCTTTGTGGGTGGCCCGGTGTGAGTGGGTCTCTGCTGGACTTTCTGCAGGAGTTGCCAGGCTGCCACCTGTAAAGAAGAGGATGTGTCACCCATACCTTCCGCTGGAATTTCTCTCCGGACAGAGGTGAGGAAGGAAAAAAGCAGTGGGGACAGGGACAGGAGGGGTATCTCAGGCAGGGCAATGGAAAGCTTCCAGAAGAGCGCCCAGGGCCAGGACCATCCTGGCTGGCCTGCAGGAACCAAGTTGGCCTGCGTGCTGTGGCTGGTGTGGCTTCACGGCCCTTCCTCTAGGCTTTCAAGCCCTTGTACATATTCAGGTGTTTTACCTTGGAAAGGTGGGAAAAGTTCAACAGCAGCTGGCCTGGGGCTCAGCTCACGGTTACTCACAGATGCCTCGGCATGGCCCACCGCTTTGCAATGATGACGCTCCTTGCGTAGGAGTGGGCTGCTGGCTCTATGGGAGATGATTCCCCACCTCTGTCCAATTTCAGAATTGTTTACCGCTGGAGCAAGTGCCCTGATAAGGTTTTCCTCTGTCTAACTAGTGGGTTCAGGTTTTTTTTTTTCGTTTTTGGTTCAAGTTAGATTTTATTCCTCTTTTATGTATTTATAGATATAAGCATGGAAATAATTCATTCATATAAATACATCTGTGTGAAGGGAAGAACTTTTTTCTGTTTTATTTTTAAATTTTATTTCTTAAAATTTTGAAATTTAATTTTATTTATTTTTTTATACAGCAGGTTATTATTAGTTATGTATTTTATGCATATACATGTATACAGGTCAATCCCAATCTCCCAACTCATCCCAACACCACCTCCCCATGGCTTCCCACACTTGGTGTCCATACGTGTGTTCTCTACCTCTGTGTCTCTATTTCTTCCCTGCAAACCAGTTCATCTGTACCATTTCTCTAGGTTCCACATACATGCATTAATATACAATATTTGTTTTTCTCTTTCTGACTTACTTCATTCTGTATGACAGTCTCTAGATCCATCGACGTCGCTACAAATGACCCAGTTTCATTCCTTCCTATGGCTGAGTAATATTCCATTTTATATATGTACCACATCTTTATCCATTCGTCTGTCTGTGGGTATTTAGGTTGCTTCCATTACCTGGCTATTGTAAATAGTGCTGAAATGAGCATTGTGGTGAATGTGCCGTTTTGATTTATGGTTTTCTCTGGGTATATGCCCAGAAGTGGGATTGCTGGATCATATGGTAATTCTATTTCTAGCTTTTTTTAAGGAAACTCCATACTGTTCTCCATAGTGACTCTATCAATTTACATTTCCACCACTAGTGGAAGAGGGATCCTTTTGTCCACACCCTCCCCAGAATTCGTTGTTTGTAGATTATCTGATAATGCCGATTCTAACAGGTGTGAAGTGATACCTCATTGTAGTTTTGATTTGCATTTCTCTAATAATTAGTGATGTTGAGCAGCTTTTCATGTGCGTCTTGGCCTTCTCTGTGTCTTCTTTGAAGAAACGTCTCTTTAGATCTTCTGCCCATTTTTGTATTGGGTTGTTTGTTTTTTTAATATTAAGCTGCATGAGCTCTTTATATATATTGGAGATTAAACCTTTGTCCATTGATTCGTTTGCAAATATTTTCGCCCATTCTGAGGGATGCTTTTTGCCATTCCCGTTTTTTTAACAAAAAAAGAAAGAAAGAAAAAGAAGCAGAACACTAATGTGTGTAAAATATGCCTTTTGAAACTGTCGTTTTGAAATATGGATGTCCTTTGAAATTTTTGGTCGATATATGAACCCAGGATTTGTTTCCAGGGCAGGTGTCATTTGCAGGCCTGCAATGATTTTGAATATCAACTGACCATTAGCGCTGGGATTATGCTGCTGTTTTGTGAAACGGCCACAAGGTGGCAGCAGTTCTCCCTTACCAAATCTGGTTACTGGGGAAACAGAGCCTCAATGGAAGTCATGTTCTAGACTGGAATTTAGAATGGAATGTGCCAGGAGAAAGCCCCTCAAGTTTGTCTCACTACTTCTTGTTCGTGTTTTTAATTTAATTTTTTTACTTTTTATAACAGCAAATTTGATTACAATGTTTGGCTTGTTGTAGGTGTGGAAGATGTGGTTCTTTTACACATATACATATGTCTGTTCTTCCTGGGATCCTTATCCCATGTACCTTATGACAGAATGTTGAGTAGTCTTATCTTGGTATTCTGTAGGTCTTTGGTGATTATATATGTCACCTGTGTTTGTATATGTCTGTTAACCCCAATATCATAATGAAACCGATCCTCACACCTTTCCATTGGTGAACCATAAGTTTGTTGAATGAATCTGTGATTGCCCTTCTGCGTGGAAATATCTGCCCTGGTATCCATTTTTCGGTCACACCTATAAGAGATATGATATGATATGTGTCTTTCACTTTCTGACTTACTACAAGTCACGTGATTACCTCTAGACACACCTACGGTGCTGCAAATGGCATTGTGTCCTTTTATTCCTTGGCTTCTATTCTGCCTTAGTGAGGTCCATTTTCAACAATGTGATTCCCTGAGGGCTGAGGATTAGCTGACCTGGGTAGCCTGACCCTGCCGGCCGGCCCTACACAGGTGTGCCTGGGTTGAGGTCAATATAAACAGCGCTGCAGGCAGCAATAGCCCCTGAAGCTGTGCCTGACTCCATATTCTCTGCCCCGTCAGCAGTGCCGGGGCTGTGCTGGTGGGAGGGAGTGAGGGGCCATGGCTTTGTGGGTGGCCCGGTGTGAGTGGGTCTCTGCTGGACTTTCTGCAGGAGTTGCCAGGCTGCCACCTGTAAAGAAGAGGATGTGTCACCCATACATTCCGCTGGAATTTCTCTCCGGAAATAGGTGAGGAAGGAAAAAAGCAGTGGGGGCCGGGAAAGGAGGGGTATCTCAGGCAGGGCAATGGAAAGCTTCCAGAAGAGCGCCCAGTGCCAGGACCATCCTGGCTGGCCTGCAGGCACCAAGTTGGCCTGCGTGCTGTCGCTGGTGTGGCTCCACGGCCCTTCCTCTAGGCTTTCAAGCCCTTGTACATATTCAGGTGTTTTACCTGGGAAGGGTGGGAAAAGTTCAACAGCAGCTGGCCTGGGGCTCAGCTCACGGTTACTCACAGATGCCTCGGCATGGCCCCCAGCTTTGCAATGAGGACGCTCCTTGCGTAGGAGTGCGCTGCTGGCTCTATGGGAGATGATTCCCCACCTCTGTCCAATTTCAGAATTGTTTACCGCTGGAGCAAGTGCCCTGATAGGGTTTTCCTCTGTCTAACTCGTGGGTTCAGGTTTTTTTTTTCTTTTTTGGTTCAAGTTAGATTTTATTCCTCTTTTATGTATTTATAGATATAAGCATGGAAATAATTCATTCATATAAATACATCTGTGTGAAGGGAAGAACTTTTTTCTGTTTTATTTTTAAATTTTATTTTTAAAAATTTTGAAATTTAATTTTATTTATTTTTTATACAGCAGGTTATTATTAGTTATGTATTTTATGCATATACATGTATACAGGTCAATCCCAGTCTCCCAACTCATCCCAACACCACCTCCCCATGGCTTCCCACACTTGGTGTCCATACGTGTGTTATCTACCTCTGTGTCTCTATTTCTTCCCTGCAAACCAGTTCATCTGTACCATATTTCTAGGTTCCACATATATGCATTAATATACAATATTTGTTTTTCTCTTTCTGACTTACTTCATTCTGTATGACAGTCTCTAGATCCATCGACGTCTCTACAAATGACCCAATTTCATTCCTTCTTATGGCTGAGTAATATTCCATTTTATATATGTACCACATCTTTAATCATTCGTCTGTCTGTGTTGATTTAGGTTGCTTCCATTACCTGGCTATTGTAAATAGTGCTGAAATGAGCATTGTGGTGAATGTGCCTTTTTGATTTATGGTTTTCTCTGGGTATATGCCCAGAAGTGGGATTGCTGGATCATATGGTAATTCTATTTCTAGCTTTTTTTAAGGAAACTCCATACTGTTCTCCATAGTGACTCTATCAATTTACATTTCCACCAATAGTGGAAGAGGGATCCTTTTGTCCACACCCTCCCCAGAATTCGTTGTTTGTAGATTTTCTGATGATGCCGATTCTAACAGGTGTGAGGTGATACCTCATTGTAGTTTTGATTTGCATTTCTCTAATAATTAGTGATGTTGAGCAGCTTTTCATGTGCGTCTTGGCCATCTCTGTGTCTTCTTTGAAGAAACGTCTCTTTAGATCTTCTGCCCATTTTTGTATTGGGTTGTTTGTTTTTTTAATATTAAGCTGCATGAGCTCTTTATATATATTGGAGATTAAACCTTTGTCCATTGATTCGTTTGCAAATATTTTCGCCCATTCTGAGGGATGCTTTTTGCCATTCCCGTTTTTTTAACAAAGAAAGAAAGAAAGAAAAAGAAGCAGAACACTAATGTGTGTAAAATATGCCTTTTGAAACTGTCGTTTTGAAATATGGACGTCCTTTGAAATTTTTGGTCGATATATGAACCCAGGATTTGTTTTCAGGGCAGGTGTCATTTACAGGCCTGCAATGATTTTGAATATCAACTGACCATTAGCGCTGGGATTAAAGCTGCTGTTGTGTGAAACGGCCACAAGGTGGCAGCAGTTCTCCCTTACCAAATCTGGTTACTGGGGAAACAGAGCCTCAATGGAAGTCGTGCTCTAGAGTGGATTTTAGAATGGAATGTGCCAGGAGAAAGCCCCTCAAGTTTGTCTCACTACTTCTTGTTCGTGTTTTTAATTTAATTTTTTTTATTTTTTATTACAGCAAATTTGATTACAATGTTTGGCTTGTTGTAGGTGTGGAAGATGTGGTTCTTTTACACATATACATATGTCTGTTCTTCCTGGGATCCTTTTCCCATGTACCTTATGACAGAATGTTGCGTAGTCTTCTCTTGGTATTCTGTAGGTCTTTGGTGATTGTATATGTCACCTGTGTTTGTATATGTCTGTTAACCCCAATATCATAATGAAACCAATCCTCACACCTTTCCATTGGTGAACCATAAGTTTGTTTAATGAATCTGTGATTGCCCTTCTGCGTGGAAATATCTGCCCTGGTATCCATTTTTCTGTCACACCTATAAGAGATATGATATGATATGTGTCTTTCACTTTCTGACTTACTACAAGTCACATGATTACCTCTAGACACACCTACGGTGCTGCAAATGGCATTGTGTCCTTTTATTCCTTGGCTTCTATTCTGCCTTAGCGAGGTCCATTTTCAACAATGTGATTCCCTGAGGGCTGAGGATTAGCTGACCTGGGTAGCCGGACCCTGCCGGCCGGCCCTCCACAGGTGTGCTTGGGTTGAGGTCAATATAAACAGAGCTGCAGGCAGCAATAGCCCCTGAAGCTGTGCCTGACTCCATATTCTTTGCCCCGTCAGCAGTCTCGGGGCTGTGCTGGTGGGAGGGAGTGAGGGGCCACGGCTTTGTGGGTGGCCCGGTGTGAGTGGGTCTCTGCTGGACTTTCTGCAGGAGTTGCCAGGCTGCCACCTGTAAAGAAGAGGATGTGTCACCCATACCTTCCGCTGGAATTTCTCTCCGGACAGAGGTGAGGAAGGAAAAAAGCAGTGGGGACAGGGACAGGAGGGGTATCTCAGGCAGGGCAATGGAAAGCTTCCAGAAGAGCGCCCAGGGCCAGGACCATCCTGGCTGGCCTGCAGGAACCAAGTTGGCCTGCGTGCTGTGGCTGGTGTGGCTTCACGGCCCTTCCTCTAGGCTTTCAAGCCCTTGTACATATTCAGGTGTTTTACCTTGGAAAGGTGGGAAAAGTTCAACAGCAGCTGGCCTGGGGCTCAGCTCACGGTTACTCACAGATGCCTCGGCATGGCCCACCGCTTTGCAATGATGACGCTCCTTGCGTAGGAGTGGGCTGCTGGCTCTATGGGAGATGATTCCCCACCTCTGTCCAATTTCAGAATTGTTTACCGCTGGAGCAAGTGCCCTGATAAGGTTTTCCTCTGTCTAACTAGTGGGTTCAGGTTTTTTTTTTTCGTTTTTGGTTCAAGTTAGATTTTATTCCTCTTTTATGTATTTATAGATATAAGCATGGAAATAATTCATTCATATAAATACATCTGTGTGAAGGGAAGAACTTTTTTCTGTTTTATTTTTAAATTTTATTTCTTAAAATTTTGAAATTTAATTTTATTTATTTTTTTATACAGCAGGTTATTATTAGTTATGTATTTTATGCATATACATGTATACAGGTCAATCCCAATCTCCCAACTCATCCCAACACCACCTCCCCATGGCTTCCCACACTTGGTGTCCATACGTGTGTTCTCTACCTCTGTGTCTCTATTTCTTCCCTGCAAACCAGTTCATCTGTACCATTTCTCTAGGTTCCACATACATGCATTAATATACAATATTTGTTTTTCTCTTTCTGACTTACTTCATTCTGTATGACAGTCTCTAGATCCATCGACGTCGCTACAAATGACCCAGTTTCATTCCTTCCTATGGCTGAGTAATATTCCATTTTATATATGTACCACATCTTTATCCATTCGTCTGTCTGTGGGTATTTAGGTTGCTTCCATTACCTGGCTATTGTAAATAGTGCTGAAATGAGCATTGTGGTGAATGTGCCGTTTTGATTTATGGTTTTCTCTGGGTATATGCCCAGAAGTGGGATTGCTGGATCATATGGTAATTCTATTTCTAGCTTTTTTTAAGGAAACTCCATACTGTTCTCCATAGTGACTCTATCAATTTACATTTCCACCACTAGTGGAAGAGGGATCCTTTTGTCCACACCCTCCCCAGAATTCGTTGTTTGTAGATTATCTGATAATGCCGATTCTAACAGGTGTGAAGTGATACCTCATTGTAGTTTTGATTTGCATTTCTCTAATAATTAGTGATGTTGAGCAGCTTTTCATGTGCGTCTTGGCCTTCTCTGTGTCTTCTTTGAAGAAACGTCTCTTTAGATCTTCTGCCCATTTTTGTATTGGGTTGTTTGTTTTTTTAATATTAAGCTGCATGAGCTCTTTATATATATTGGAGATTAAACCTTTGTCCATTGATTCGTTTGCAAATATTTTCGCCCATTCTGAGGGATGCTTTTTGCCATTCCCGTTTTTTTAACAAAAAAAGAAAGAAAGAAAAAGAAGCAGAACACTAATGTGTGTAAAATATGCCTTTTGAAACTGTCGTTTTGAAATATGGATGTCCTTTGAAATTTTTGGTCGATATATGAACCCAGGATTTGTTTCCAGGGCAGGTGTCATTTGCAGGCCTGCAATGATTTTGAATATCAACTGACCATTAGCGCTGGGATTATGCTGCTGTTTTGTGAAACGGCCACAAGGTGGCAGCAGTTCTCCCTTACCAAATCTGGTTACTGGGGAAACAGAGCCTCAATGGAAGTCATGTTCTAGACTGGAATTTAGAATGGAATGTGCCAGGAGAAAGCCCCTCAAGTTTGTCTCACTACTTCTTGTTCGTGTTTTTAATTTAATTTTTTTACTTTTTATAACAGCAAATTTGATTACAATGTTTGGCTTGTTGTAGGTGTGGAAGATGTGGTTCTTTTACACATATACATATGTCTGTTCTTCCTGGGATCCTTATCCCATGTACCTTATGACAGAATGTTGAGTAGTCTTATCTTGGTATTCTGTAGGTCTTTGGTGATTATATATGTCACCTGTGTTTGTATATGTCTGTTAACCCCAATATCATAATGAAACCGATCCTCACACCTTTCCATTGGTGAACCATAAGTTTGTTGAATGAATCTGTGATTGCCCTTCTGCGTGGAAATATCTGCCCTGGTATCCATTTTTCGGTCACACCTATAAGAGATATGATATGATATGTGTCTTTCACTTTCTGACTTACTACAAGTCACGTGATTACCTCTAGACACACCTACGGTGCTGCAAATGGCATTGTGTCCTTTTATTCCTTGGCTTCTATTCTGCCTTAGTGAGGTCCATTTTCAACAATGTGATTCCCTGAGGGCTGAGGATTAGCTGACCTGGGTAGCCTGACCCTGCCGGCCGGCCCTACACAGGTGTGCCTGGGTTGAGGTCAATATAAACAGCGCTGCAGGCAGCAATAGCCCCTGAAGCTGTGCCTGACTCCATATTCTCTGCCCCGTCAGCAGTGCCGGGGCTGTGCTGGTGGGAGGGAGTGAGGGGCCATGGCTTTGTGGGTGGCCCGGTGTGAGTGGGTCTCTGCTGGACTTTCTGCAGGAGTTGCCAGGCTGCCACCTGTAAAGAAGAGGATGTGTCACCCATACATTCCGCTGGAATTTCTCTCCGGAAATAGGTGAGGAAGGAAAAAAGCAGTGGGGGCCGGGAAAGGAGGGGTATCTCAGGCAGGGCAATGGAAAGCTTCCAGAAGAGCGCCCAGTGCCAGGACCATCCTGGCTGGCCTGCAGGCACCAAGTTGGCCTGCGTGCTGTCGCTGGTGTGGCTCCACGGCCCTTCCTCTAGGCTTTCAAGCCCTTGTACATATTCAGGTGTTTTACCTGGGAAGGGTGGGAAAAGTTCAACAGCAGCTGGCCTGGGGCTCAGCTCACGGTTACTCACAGATGCCTCGGCATGGCCCCCAGCTTTGCAATGAGGACGCTCCTTGCGTAGGAGTGCGCTGCTGGCTCTATGGGAGATGATTCCCCACCTCTGTCCAATTTCAGAATTGTTTACCGCTGGAGCAAGTGCCCTGATAGGGTTTTCCTCTGTCTAACTCGTGGGTTCAGGTTTTTTTTTTCTTTTTTGGTTCAAGTTAGATTTTATTCCTCTTTTATGTATTTATAGATATAAGCATGGAAATAATTCATTCATATAAATACATCTGTGTGAAGGGAAGAACTTTTTTCTGTTTTATTTTTAAATTTTATTTTTAAAAATTTTGAAATTTAATTTTATTTATTTTTTATACAGCAGGTTATTATTAGTTATGTATTTTATGCATATACATGTATACAGGTCAATCCCAGTCTCCCAACTCATCCCAACACCACCTCCCCATGGCTTCCCACACTTGGTGTCCATACGTGTGTTCTCTACCTCTGTGTCTCTATTTCTTCCCTGCAAACCAGTTCATCTGTACCATATTTCTAGGTTCCACATATATGCATTAATATACAATATTTGTTTTTCTCTTTCTGACTTACTTCATTCTGTATGACAGTCTCTAGATCCATCGACGTCTCTACAAATGACCCAATTTCATTCCTTCTTATGGCTGAGTAATATTCCATTTTATATATGTACCACATCTTTAATCATTCGTCTGTCTGTGTTGATTTAGGTTGCTTCCATTACCTGGCTATTGTAAATAGTGCTGAAATGAGCATTGTGGTGAATGTGCCTTTTTGATTTATGGTTTTCTCTGGGTATATGCCCAGAAGTGGGATTGCTGGATCATATGGTAATTCTATTTCTAGCTTTTTTTAAGGAAACTCCATACTGTTCTCCATAGTGACTCTATCAATTTACATTTCCACCAATAGTGGAAGAGGGATCCTTTTGTCCACACCCTCCCCAGAATTCGTTGTTTGTAGATTTTCTGATGATGCCGATTCTAACAGGTGTGAGGTGATACCTCATTGTAGTTTTGATTTGCATTTCTCTAATAATTAGTGATGTTGAGCAGCTTTTCATGTGCGTCTTGGCCATCTCTGTGTCTTCTTTGAAGAAACGTCTCTTTAGATCTTCTGCCCATTTTTGTATTGGGTTGTTTGTTTTTTTAATATTAAGCTGCATGAGCTCTTTATATATATTGGAGATTAAACCTTTGTCCATTGATTCGTTTGCAAATATTTTCGCCCATTCTGAGGGATGCTTTTTGCCATTCCCGTTTTTTTAACAAAGAAAGAAAGAAAGAAAAAGAAGCAGAACACTAATGTGTGTAAAATATGCCTTTTGAAACTGTCGTTTTGAAATATGGACGTCCTTTGAAATTTTTGGTCGATATATGAACCCAGGATTTGTTTTCAGGGCAGGTGTCATTTACAGGCCTGCAATGATTTTGAATATCAACTGACCATTAGCGCTGGGATTAAAGCTGCTGTTGTGTGAAACGGCCACAAGGTGGCAGCAGTTCTCCCTTACCAAATCTGGTTACTGGGGAAACAGAGCCTCAATGGAAGTCGTGCTCTAGAGTGGATTTTAGAATGGAATGTGCCAGGAGAAAGCCCCTCAAGTTTGTCTCACTACTTCTTGTTCGTGTTTTTAATTTAATTTTTTTTATTTTTTATTACAGCAAATTTGATTACAATGTTTGGCTTGTTGTAGGTGTGGAAGATGTGGTTCTTTTACACATATACATATGTCTGTTCTTCCTGGGATCCTTTTCCCATGTACCTTATGACAGAATGTTGCGTAGTCTTCTCTTGGTATTCTGTAGGTCTTTGGTGATTGTATATGTCACCTGTGTTTGTATATGTCTGTTAACCCCAATATCATAATGAAACCAATCCTCACACCTTTCCATTGGTGAACCATAAGTTTGTTGAATGAATCTGTGATTGCCCTTCTGCGTGGAAATATCTGCCCTGGTATCCATTTTTCTGTCACACCTATAAGAGATATGATATGATATGTGTCTTTCACTTTCTGACTTACTACAAGTCACATGATTACCTCTAGACACACCTACGGTGCTGCAAATGGCATTGTGTCCTTTTATTCCTTGGCTTCTATTCTGCCTTAGCGAGGTCCATTTTCAACAATGTGATTCCCTGAGGGCTGAGGATTAGCTGACCTGGGTAGCCGGACCCTGCCGGCCGGCCCTCCACAGGTGTGCTTGGGTTGAGGTCAATATAAACAGAGCTGCAGGCAGCAATAGCCCCTGAAGCTGTGCCTGACTCCATATTCTTTGCCCCGTCAGCAGTCTCGGGGCTGTGCTGGTGGGAGGGAGTGAGGGGCCACGGCTTTGTGGGTGGCCCGGTGTGAGTGGGTCTCTGCTGGACTTTCTGCAGGAGTTGCCAGGCTGCCACCTGTAAAGAAGAGGATGTGTCACCCATACCTTCCGCTGGAATTTCTCTCCGGACAGAGGTGAGGAAGGAAAAAAGCAGTGGGGACAGGGACAGGAGGGGTATCTCAGGCAGGGCAATGGAAAGCTTCCAGAAGAGCGCCCAGGGCCAGGACCATCCTGGCTGGCCTGCAGGAACCAAGTTGGCCTGCGTGCTGTGGCTGGTGTGGCTTCACGGCCCTTCCTCTAGGCTTTCAAGCCCTTGTACATATTCAGGTGTTTTACCTTGGAAAGGTGGGAAAAGTTCAACAGCAGCTGGCCTGGGGCTCAGCTCACGGTTACTCACAGATGCCTCGGCATGGCCCACCGCTTTGCAATGATGACGCTCCTTGCGTAGGAGTGGGCTGCTGGCTCTATGGGAGATGATTCCCCACCTCTGTCCAATTTCAGAATTGTTTACCGCTGGAGCAAGTGCCCTGATAAGGTTTTCCTCTGTCTAACTAGTGGGTTCAGGTTTTTTTTTTTCGTTTTTGGTTCAAGTTAGATTTTATTCCTCTTTTATATATTTATAGATATAAGCATGGAAATAATTCATTCATATAAATACATCTGTGTGAAGGGAAGAACTTTTTTCTGTTTTATTTTTAAATTTTATTTCTTAAAATTTTGAAATTTAATTTTATTTATTTTGTTATACAGCAGGTTATTATTAGTTATGTATTTTATGCATATACATGTATACAGGTCAATCCCAATCTCCCAACTCATCCCAACACCACCTCCCCATGGCTTCCCACACTTGGTGTCCATACGTGTGTTCTCTACCTCTGTGTCTCTATTTCTTCCCTGCAAACCAGATCATCTGTACCATTTCTCTAGGTTCCACATATATGCATTAATATACAATATTTGTTTTTCTCTTTCTGACTTACTTCATTCTGTATGACAGTCTCTAGATCCATCGACGTCGCTACAAATGACCCAGTTTCATTCCTTCCTATGGCTGAGTAATATTCCATTTTATATATGTACCACATCTTTATCCATTCGTCTGTCTGTGGGTATTTAGGTTGCTTCCATTACCTGGCTATTGTAAATAGTGCTGAAATGAGCATTGTGGTGAATGTGCCTTTTTGATTTATGGTTTTCTCTGGATATATGCCCAGAAGTGGGATTGCTGGATCATATGGTAATTCTATTTCTAGCTTTTTTTAAGGAAACTCCATACTGTTCTCCATAGTGACTCTATCAATTTACATTTCCACCACTAGTGGAAGAGGGATCCTTTTGTCCACACCCTCCCCAGAATTCGTTGTTTGTAGATTTTCTGATAATGCCGATTCTAACATGTGTGAGTTGATACCTCATTGTAGTTTTGATTTGCATTTCTCTAATAATTAGTGATGTTGAGCAGCTTTTCATGTGCGTCTTGGCCATCTCTGTGTCTTCTTTGAAGAAACGTCTCTTTAGATCTTCTGCCCATTTTTGTATTGGGTTGTTTGTTTTTTTAATATTAAGCTGCATGAGCTCTTTATATATATTGGAGATTAAACCTTTGTCCATTGATTCGTTTGCAAATATTTTCGCCCATTCTGAGGGATGCTTTTTGCCATTCCCGTTTTTTTAACAAAAAAAGAAAGAAAGAAAAAGAAGCAGAACACTAATGTGTGTAAAATATGCCTTTTGAAACTGTCGTTTTGAAATATGGATGTCCTTTGAAATTTTTGGTCGATATACGAACCCAGGATTTGTTTCCAGGGCAGGTGTCATTTGCAGGCCTGCAATGATTTTGAATATCAACTGACCATTAGCGCTGGGATTAAGCTGCTGTTTTGTGAAACGGCCACAAGGTGGCAGCAGTTCTCCCTTACCAAATCTGGTTACTGGGGCAACAGAGCCTCAATGGAAGTCATGTTCTAGACTGGAATTTAGAATGGAATGTGCCAGGAGAAAGCCCCTCAAGTTTGTCTCACTACTTCTTGTTCGTGTTTTTAATTTATTTTTTTTTATTTTTTATAACAGCAAATTTGATTACAATGTTTGGATTGTTGTAGGTGTGGAAGATGTGGTTCTTTTACACATATACATATGTCTGTTCTTCCTGGGATCCTTTTCCCATGTACCTTATGACAGAATGTTGAGTAGTCTTCTCTTGGTATTCTGTAGGTCTTTGGTGATTATATATGTCACCTGTGTTTGTATATGTCTGTTAACCCGAATATCATAATGAAACCAATCCTCACACCTTTCCATTGGTGAACCATAAGTTTGTTGAATGAATCTGTGATTGCCCTTCTGCGTGGAAATATCTGCCCTGGTATCCATTTTTCGGTCACACCTATAAGAGATATGATATGATATGTGTCTTTCACTTTCTCACTTACTACAAGTCACGTGATTACCTCTAGACACACCTACGGTGCTGCAAATGGCATTGTGTCCTTTTATTCCTTGGCTTCTGTTCTGCCTTAGTGAGGTCCATTTTCAACAATGTGATTCCCTGAGGGCTGAGGATTAGCTGACCTGGGTAGCCTGACCCTGCCGGCTGGCGCTACCCAGGTGTGCCTGGGTTGAGGTCAATATAAACAGCGCTGCAGGCAGCAATAGCCCCTGAAGCTGTGCCTGACTCCATATTCTCTGCCCCGTCAGCAGTGTCGGGGCTGTGCTGGTGGGAGGGAGTGAGGGGCCACGGCTTTGTGCATGGCCCGGTGTGAGTGGTTCTCTGCTGGACATTCTGCAGGAGTTGCCAGGCTTCCACCTGTAAAGAAGAGGATGTGTCACCCATACATTCCGCTGGAATTTCTCTCCGGAAATAGGTGAGGAAGGAAAAAAGCAGTGGGGGCCGGGAAAGGAGGGGTATCTCAGGCAGGGCAATGGAAAGCTTCCAGAAGAGCGCCCAGGGCCAGGACCATCGTGGCTGGCCTGCAGGCACCAAGTTGGCCTGCGTGCTGTCGCTGGTGTGGCTCCACGGCCCTTCCTCTAGGCTTTCAAGCCCTTGTACATATTCAGGTGTTTTACCTGGGAAGGGTGGGAAAAGTTCAACTGCAGCTGGCCTGGGGCTCACCTCACGGTTACTCACAGATGCCTCGGCATGGCCCCCAGCTTTGCAATGAGGACGCTCCTTGCGTAGGAGTGCGCTGCTGGCTCTATGGGAGATGATTCCCCACCTCTGACCAATTTCAGAATTGTTTACCGCTGGAGCAAGTGCCCTGATAGGGTTTTCCTCTGTCTAACTCGTGGGTTCAGGTTTTTTTTTTCGTTTTTGGTTCAAGTTAGATTTTATTCCTCTTTTATGTATTTATAGATATAAGCATGGAAATAATTCATTCATATAAATACATGTGTGTGAAGGGAAGAACTTTTTTCTGTTTTATTTTTAAATTTTATTTTTAAAAATTTGAAATTTAATATTATTTATTTTTTATACAGCAGGTTATTATTAGTTATGTATTTTATGCATATACATGTATACAGGTCAATCCCAGTCTCCCAACTCATCCCAACACCACCTCCCCATGGCTTCCCACACTTGGTGTCCATACGTGTGTTATCTACCTCTGTGTCTCTATTTCTTCCCTGCAAACCAGTTCATCTGTACCATTTTGCTAGGTTCCACATATATGCATTAATATACAATATTTGTTTTTCTCTTTCTGACTTACTTCATTCTGTATGACAGTCTCTAGATCCATCAACGTCTCTACAAATGACCCAATTTCATTCCTTCTTATGGCTGAGTAATATTCCATTTTATATATGTACCACATCTTTAATCATTCGTCTGTCTGTGTTGATTTAGGTTGCTTCCATTACCTGGCTATTGTAAATAGTGCTGAAATGAGCATTGTGGTGAATGTGCCTTTTTGATTTATGGTTTTCTCTGGGTATATGCCCAGAAGTGGGATTGCTGGATCATATGGTAATTCTATTTCTAGCTTTTTTTAAGGAAACTCCATACTGTTCTCCATAGTGACTCTATCAATTTACATTTCCACCAATAGTGGAAGAGGGATCCTTTTGTCCACACCCTCCCCAGAATTCGTTGTTTGTAGATTTTCTGATAATGCCGATTCTAACAGGTGTGAGGTGATACCTCATTGTAGTTTTGATTTGCATTTCTCTAATAATTAGTGATGTTCAGCAGCTTTTCATGTGCGTCTTGGCCATCTCTGTGTCTTCTTTGAAGAAACGTCTCTTTAGATCTTCTGCCCATTTTTGTATTGGGTTGTTTGTTTTTTTAATATTAAGCTGCATGAGCTCTTTATATATATTGGAGATTAAACCTTTGTCCATTGATTCGTTTGCAAATATTTTCGCCTATTCTCAGGGATGCTTTTTGCCATTCCCGTTTTTTTAACAAAGAAAGAAAGAAAGAAAAAGAAGCAGAACACTAATGTGTGTAAAATATGCCTTTTGAAACTGTCGTTTTGAAATATGGACGTCCTTTGAATTTTTTGGTCGATATATGAACCCAGGATTTGTTTTCAGGGCAGGTGTCATTTACAGGCCTGCAATGATTTTGAATATCAACTGACCATTAGCGCTGGGATTAAAGCTGCTGTTGTGTGAAACGGCCACAAGGTGGCAGCAGTTCTCCCTTACCAAATCTGGTTACTGGGGAAACAGAGCCTCAATGGAAGTCGTGCTCTAGAGTGGATTTTAGAATGGAATGTGCCAGGAGAAAGCCCCTCAAGTTTGTCTCACTACTTCTTGTTCGTGTTTTTAATTTAATTTTTTATTTTTTATTACAGCAAATTTGATTACAATGTTTGGCTTGTTGTAGGTGTGGAAGATGTGGTTCTTTTACACATACACATATGTCTGTTCTTCCTGGTATCCTTTTCCCATGTACTTTATGACAGAATGTTGAGTAGTCTTCTCTTGGTATTCTGTAGGTCTTTGGTGATTGTATATGTCACCTGTGTTTGTATATGTCTGTTAACCCCAATATCATAATGAAACCAATCCTCACACCTTTCCATTGGTGAACCATAAGTTTGTTTAATGAATCTGTGATTGCCCTTCTGCTTGGAAATATCTGCCCTGGTATCCATTTTTCTGTCACACCTATAAGAGATATGATATGATATGTGTCTTTCACTTTCTGACTTACTACAAGTCACATGATTACCTCTAGACACACCTACGATGCTGCAAATGGCATTGTGTCCTTTTATTCCTTGGCTTCTATTCTGCCTTAGTGAGGTCCATTTTCAACAATGTGATTCCCTGAGGGCTGAGGATTAGCTGACCTGGGTAGCCGGACCCTGCCGGCCGGCCCTCCACAGGTGTGCCTGTGTTGAGGTCAATATAAACAGAGCTGCAGGCAGCAATAGCCCCTGAAGCTGTGCCTGACTCCATATTCTCTGCCCCGTCAGCAGTCTCGGGGCTGTGCTGGTGGGAGGGAGTGAGGGGCCACGGCTTTGTGGGTGGCCCGGTGTGAGTGGGTCTCTGCTGGACTTTCTGCAGGAGTTGCCAGGCTGCCACCTGTAAAGAAGAGGATGTGTCACCCATACCTTCCGCTGGAATTTCTCTCCGGACAGAGGTGAGGAAGGAAAAAAGCAGTGGGGACAGGGACAGGAGGGGTATCTCAGGCAGGGCAATGGAAAGCTTCCAGAAGAGCGCCCAGGGCCAGGACCATCCTGGCTGGCCTGCAGGAACCAAGTTGGCCTGCGTGCTGTGGCTGGTGTGGCTTCACGGCCCTTCCTCTAGGCTTTCAAGCCCTTGTACATATTCAGGTGTTTTACCTTGGAAGGGTGGGAAAAGTTCAACAGCAGCTGGCCTGGGGCTCAGCTCACGGTTACTCACAGATGCCTCGGCATGGCCCACAGCTTTGCAATGAGAACGCTCCTTGCGTAGGAGTGGGCTGCTGGCTCTATGGGAGATGATTCCCCACCTCTGTCCAATTTCAGAATTGTTTACCGCTGGAACAAGTGCCCTGATATGGTTTTCCTCTGTCTATCTGGTGGGTTCAGTTTTTTTTTGCTTTTTTGGTTCAAGTTAGATTTTATTCCTCTTTTATGTATTTATAGATATAAGCATGGAAATAATTCATTCATATAAATACATCTGTGTGAAGGGAATAACTTTTTCCTGTTTTATTTTTAAATTTGATTTTTAAAAATTTTAAAATTTAATTTTATTTATTTTGTTATACAGCAGGTTATTATTAGTTATGTATTTTATGCATATACATGTATACAGGTCAATCCCAATCTCCCAACTCATCCCAACACCACCTCCCCATGGCTTCCCACACTTGGTGTCCATACGTGTTTTCTCTATCTCTGTCTCTATTTCTTCCCTGCGAAACAGTTCATCTGTACCATTTTTCTAGGTTCCATATATATGCATTAATATACAATATTTGTTTTCCTCTTTCTGACTTACTTCATTCTGTATGACAGTCTCTAGATCCATCGACGTCTCTACAAATGACCCAGTTTCATTCCTTCTTATGGCTGAGTAATATTCCATTTTATATATGTACCACATCTTTATCCATTCGTCTGTCTGAGGGTATTTAGGTTGCTTCCATTACATGGCTATTGTAAATAGTGCTGAAATGAGCATTGTGGTGAATGTGCCTTTTTGATTTATGGTTTTCTCTGGGTATATGCCCAGAAGTGGGATTGCTGGATCATATGTTAATTCTATTTCTAGCTTTTTTTAAGGAAACTCCATACTGTTCTCCATCGTGACTGTATCAATTTACATTTCCACCACAAGTGGAAGAGGGATCCTTTTGTCCACACCCTCCCCAGAATTCGTTGTTTGTAGATTTTCTGATGATGCCAATTGTAACAGGTGTGAGGTGATACCTCATTGTAGTTTTGATTTGCATTTCTCTAATAATTAGTGATGTTCAGCAGCTTTTCATGTGCGTCTTGGCCATCTCTGTGTCTGCTTTGAAGAAACGTCTCTTTAGATCTTATGCCCATTTTTGTATTGGGTTGTTTGTTTTTTAATATTAAGCTGCATGAGCTCTTTAAATATATTGGATATTAAACCTTTGTCCTTTGATTCGTTTGCAAATATTTTCGCCTATTCTCAGGGATGATTTTTTGCCATTCCCGTTTTTTTAACAAAAAAAGAAAGAAAGAAAAAGAAGCAGAACACTAATGTGTGTAAAATATGCCTTTTGAAACTGTCGTTTTGAAATATGGACGTCCTTTGAATTTTTTGGTCGATATATGAACCCAGGATTTGTTTTCATGGCAGGTGTCATTTACAGGCCTGCAATGATTTTGAATATCAACTGACCATTAGCGCTGGGATTAAAGCTGCTGTTGTGTGAAACGGCCACAAGGTGGCAGCAGTTCTCCCTTACCAAATCTGGTTACTGGGGAAACAGAGCCTCAATGGAAGTCGTGCTCTAGAGTGGATTTTAGAATGGAATGTGCCAGGAGAAAGCCCCTCAAGTTTGTCTCACTACTTCTTGTTCGTGTTTTTAATTTAATTTTTTATTTTTTATTACAGCAAATTTGATTACAATGTTTGGCTTGTTGTAGGTGTGGAAGATGTGGTTCTTTTACACATACACATATGTCTGTTCTTCCTGGGATCCTTTTCCCATGTACTTTATGACAGAATGTTGAGTAGTCTTCTCTTGGTATTCTGTAGGTCTTTGGTGATTATATATGTCACCTGTGTTTGTATATGTCTGTTAACCCCAATATCATAATGAAACCAATCCTCACACCTTTCCATTGGTGAACCATAAGTTTGTTGAATGAATCTGTGATTGCCCTTCTCCGTGGAAATATCTGCCCTGGTATCCATTTTTCAGTCACACCTATAAGAGATATGATATGATATGTGTCTTTCACTTTCGGACTTACTACAAGTCAAGTGATTACCTCTAGACACACCTACGGTGCTGCAAATGGCATTGTGTCCTTTTATTCCTTGGCTTCTATTCTGCCTTAGCGAGGTCCATTTTCAACAATGTGATTCCCTGAGGGCTGAGGATTAGCTGACCTGGGTAGCCTGACCCTGCCGGCCGGCACTCCCCAGGTGTGCCTGGGTTGAGGTCAATATAAACAGCGCTGCAGGCAGCATTAGCCCCTGAAGCTGTGCCTGACTCCATATTCTCTGACCCGTCAGCAGTGTCGGGGCTGTGCTGGTGGGAGGGAGTGAGGGGCCACGGCTTTGTGCATGGCCCGGTGTGAGTGGGTCTCTGCTGGACTTTCTGCAGGAGTTGCCAGGCTTCCACCTGTAAAGAAGAGGATGTGTCACCCATACCTTCCGCTGGAATTTCTCTCTGGACAGAGGTGAGGAAGGAAAAAAGCAGTGGGGGCCGGGACAGGAGGGGTATCTCAGGCAGGGCAATGGAAAGCTTCCAGAAGAGCGCCCAGGGCCAGGACCTTGCTGGATGTCCTGCAGGCACCAAGTTGGCCTGCGTGCTGTCGCTGGTGTGGCTCCACGGCCCTTCCTCTAGGCTTACAAGCCCTTGTACATATTCAGGTGTTTTACCTGGGAAGGGTGGGAAAAGTTCAACAGCAGCTGGCCTGGGGCTCAGCTCACGGTTACTCACAGATGCCTCGGCATGGCCCCCAGCTTTGCAATGAGGACGCTCCTTGCGTAGGAGTGCGCTGCTGGCTCTATGGGAGATGATTCCCCACCTCTGACCAATTTCAGAATTGTTTACCGCTGGAGCAAGTGCCCTGATAGGGTTTTCCTCTGTCTAACTCGTGGGTTCAGGTTTTTTTTTTCGTTTTTGGTTCAAGTTAGATTTTATTCCTCTTTTATGTATTTATAGATATAAGCATGGAAATAATTCATTCATATAAATACATCTGTGTGAAGGGAAGAACATTTTTCTGTTTTATTTTTAAATTTTATTTCTTAAAATTTTGAAATTTAATTTTATATATTTTTTTATACAGCAGGTTATTATTAGTTATGTATTTTATGCATATACATGTATACAGGTCAATCCCAATCTCCCAACTCATCCCAACACCACCCCCCCATGGCTTCCCACACTTGGTGTCCATACGTGTGTTCTCTACCTCTGTGTCTCTATTTCTTCCCTGCAAACCAGTTCATCTGTACCATTTCTCTAGGTTCCACATATATGCATTAATATACAATATTTGTTTTTCTCTTTCTGACTTACTTCATTCTGTATGACAGTCTCTAGATCCATCGACGTCGCTACAAATGACCCAGTTTTATTCCTTCCTATGGCTGAGTAATATTCCATTTTATATATGTACCACATCTTTATCCATTCGTCTGTCTGAGGGTATTTAGGTTGCTTCCATTACCTGGCTATTGTAAATAGTGCTGAAATGAGCATTGTGGTGAATGTGCCTTTTTGATTTATGGTTTTCTCTGGGTATATGCCCAGAAGTGGGATTGCTGGATCATATGGTAATTCTATTTCTAGCTTTTTTTAAGGAAACTCCATACTGTTCTCCATAGTGACTCTATCAATTTACATTTCCACCACTAGTGGAAGAGGGATCCTTTTGTCCACACCCTCCCCAGAATTCGTTGTTTGTAGATTTTCTGATAATGCCGATTCTAACATGTGTGAGTTGATACCTCATTGTAGTTTTGATTCGCATTTCTCTAATAATTAGTGATGTTGAGCAGCTTTTCATGTGCGTCTTGGCCATCTCTGTGTCTTCTTTGAAGAAACGTCTCTTTAGATCTTCTGCCCATTTTTGTATTGGGTTGTTTGTTTTTTTAATATTAAGCTGCATGAGCTCTTTATATATATTGGAGATTAAACCTTTGTCCATTGATTCGTTTGCAAATATTTTCGCCCATTGTGAGGGATGCTTTTTGCCATTCCCGTTTTTTTAACAAAAAAAGAAAGAAAGAAAAAGAAGCAGAACACTAATGTGTATAAAATATGCCTTTTGAAACTGTCGTTTTGAAATATGGATGTCCTTTGAAATTTTTGGTCGATATATGAACCCAGGATTTGTTTCCAGGGCAGGTGTCATTTGCAGGCCTGCAATGATTTTGAATATCAACTGACCATTAGCGCTGGGATTATGCTGCTGTTTTGTGAAACGGCCACAAGGTGACAGCAGTTCTCCCTTACCAAATCTGGTTACTGGGGCAACAGAGCCTCAATGGAAGTCATGTTCTAGACTGGAATTTAGAATGGAATGTGCCAGGAGAAAGCCCCTCAAGTTTGTCTCACTACTTCTTGTTCGTGTTTTTAATTTAATTTTTTTATTTTTTATAACAGCAAATTTGATTACAATGTTTGGCTTGTTGTAGGTGTGGAAGATGTGGTTCTTTTACACATATACATATGTCTGTTCTTCCTGGGATCCTTTTCCCATGTACCTTATGACAGAATGTTGAGTAGTCTTCTCTTGGTATTCTGTAGGTCTTTGGTGATTATATATGTCACCTGTGTTTGTATATGTCTGTTAACCCCAATATCATAATGAAACCAATCCTCACACCTTTCCATTGGTGAACCATAAGTTTGTTGAATGAATCTGTGATTGCCCTTCTGCGTGGAAATATCTTCCCTGGTATCCATTTTTCTGTCACACCTATAAGAGATATGATATGATATGTGTCTTTCACTTTCTGACTTACTACAAGTCACGTGATTACCTCTAGACACACCTACGGTGCTGCAAATGGCATTGTGTCCTTTTATTCCTTGGCTTCTATTCTGCCTTAGTGAGGTCCATTTTCAACAATGTGATTCCCTGAGGGCTGAGGATTAGCTGACCTGGGTAGCCTGACCCTGCCGGCCGGCGCTACCCAGGTGTGCCTGGGTTGAGGTCAATATAAACAGCGCTGCAGGCAGCAATAGCCCCTGAAGCTGTGACTGACTCCATATTCTCTGCCCCGTCAGCAGTGTCGGGGCTGTGCTGGTGGGAGGGAGTGAGGGGCCACGGCTTTGTGCATGGCCCGGTGTGCGTGGGTCTCTGCTGGACTTTCTGCAGGAGTTGCCAGGCTTCCACCTGTAAAGAAGAGGATGTGTCACCCATACATTCCGCTGGAATTTCTCTCCGGAAATAGGTGAGGAAGGAAAAAAGCAGTGGGGGCCGGGAAAGGAGGGGTATCTCAGGCAGGGCAATGGAAAGCTTCCAGAAGAGCGCCCAGGGCCAGGACCATCGTGGCTGGCCTGCAGGCACCAAGTTGGCCTGCGTGCTGTCGCTGGTGTGGCTCCACGGTCCTTCCTCTAGGCTTTCAAGCCCTTGTACATATTCAGGTGTTTTACCTGGGAAGGGTGGGAAAAGTTCAACAGCAGCTGGCCTGGGGCTCAGCTCACGGTTACTCACAGATGCCTCGGCATGGCCCCCAGCTTTGCAATGAGGACGCTCCTTGCGTAGGAGTGCGCTGCTGGCTCTATGGGAGATGATTCCCCACCTCTGACCAATTTCAGAATTGTTTACCGCTGGAGCAAGTGCCCTGATAGTGTTTTCCTCTGTCTAACTCGTGGGTTCAGGTTTTTTTTTTTCTTTTTTGGTTTAAGTTAGATTTTATTCCTCTTTTATGTATTTATAGATATAAGCATGGAAATAATTCATTCATATAAATACATCTGTGTGAAGGGAAGAACTTTTTTCTGTTTTATTTTTAAATTTTATTTTTAAAAATTTTGAAATTTAATATTATTTATTTTTTATACAGCAGGTTATTATTAGTTATGTATTTTATGCATATACATGTATACAGGTCAATCCCAGTCTCCCAACTCATCCCAACACCACCTCCCCATGGCTTCCCACACTTGGTGTCCATACGTATGTTATCTACCTCTGTGTCTCTATTTCTTCCCTGCAAACCAGTTCATCTGTACCATTTTGCTAGGTTCCACATATATGCATTAATATACAATATTTGTTTTTCTCTTTCTGACTTACTTCATTCTGTATGACAGTCTCTAGATCCATCGACGTCTCTACAAATGACCCAATTTCATTCCTTCTTATGGCTGAGTAATATTCCATTTTATATATGTACCACATCTTTAATCATTCGTCTGTCTGTGTTGATTTAGGTTGCTTCCATTACCTGGCTATTGTAAATAGTGCTGAAATGAGCATTGTGGTGAATGTGCCTTTTTGATTTATGGTTTTCTCTGGGTATATGCCCAGAAGTGGGATTGCTGGATCATATGTTAATTCTATTTCTAGCTTTTTTTAAGGAAACTCCATACTGTTCTCCATAGTGACTCTATCAATTTACATTTCCACGACTAGTGGAAGAGGGATCCTTTTGTCCACACCCTCCCCAGAATTCGTTGTTTGTAGATTTTCTGATGATGCCGATTCTAACAGGTGTGAGGTGATACCTCATTGTAGTTTTGATTTACATTTCTCTAATAATTAGTGATGTTGAGCAGCTTTTCATGTGCGTCTTGGCCATCTCTGTGTCTTCTTTGAAGAAACGTCTCTTTAGATCTTCTGCCCATTTTTGTATTGGGTTGTTTGTTTTTTTAATATTAAGCTGCATGAGCTCTTTATATATATTGGAGATTAAACCTTTGTCCATTGATTCGTTTGCAAATATTTTCGCCCATTCTGAGGGATGCTTTTTGCCATTCCCGTTTTTTTAACAAAGAAAGAAAGAAAGAAAAAGAAGCAGAACACTAATGTGTGTAAAATATGCCTTTTGAAACTGTCGTTTTGAAATATGGACGTCCTTTGAAATTTTTGGTCGATATATGAACCCAGGATTTGTTTTCAGGGCAGTTGTCATTTACAGGCCTGCAATGATTTTGAATATCAACTGACCATTAGCGCTGGGATTATGCTGCTGTTGTGTGAAACGGCCACAAGGTGGCAGCAGTTCTCCCTTACCAAATCTGGTTACTGGGGAAACAGAGCCTCAATGGAAGTCGTGCTCTAGAGTGGATTTTAGAATGGAATGTGCCAGGAGAAAGCCCCTCAAGTTTGTCTCACTACTTCTTGTTCGTGTTTTTAATTTAATTTTTTATTTTTTATTACAGCAAATTTGATTACAATGTTTGGCTTGTTGTAGGTGTGGAAGATGTGGTTCTTTTACACATATACATATGTCTGTTCTTCCTGGGATCCTTTTCCCATGTACCTTATGACAGAATGTTGCGTAGTCTTCTCTTGGTATTCTGTAGGTCTTTGGTGATTGTATATGTCACCTGTGTTTGTATATGTCTGTTAACCCCAATATCATAATGAAACCAATCCTCACACCTTTCCATTGGTGAACCATAAGTTTGTTTAATGAATCTGTGATTGCCCTTCTGCTTGGAAATATCTGCCCTGGTATCCATTTTTCTGTCACACCTATAAGAGATATGATATGATATGTGTCTTTCACTTTCTGACTTACTACAAGTCACATGATTACCTCTAGACACACCTACGATGCTGCAAATGGCATTGTGTCCTTTTATTCCTTGGCTTCTATTCTGCCTTAGTGAGGTCCATTTTCAACAATGTGATTCCCTGAGGGCTGAGGATTAGCTGACCTGGGTAGCCGGACCCTGCCGGCCGGCCCTCCACAGGTGTGCCTGTGTTGAGGTCAATATAAACAGAGCTGCAGGCAGCAATAGCCCCTGAAGCTGTGCCTGACTCCATATTCTCTGCCCCGTCAGCAGTCTCGGGGCTGTGCTGGTTGGAGGGAGTGAGGGGCCACGGCTTTGTGGGTGGCCCGGTGTGAGTGGGTCTCTGCTGGACTTTCTGCAGGAGTTGCCAGGCTGCCACCTGTAAAGAAGAGGATGTGTCACCCATACCTTCCGCTGGAATTTCTCTCCGGACAGAGGTGAGGAAGGAAAAAAGCAGTGGGGACAGGGACAGGAGGGGTATCTCAGGCAGGGCAATGGAAAGCTTCCAGAAGAGCGCCCAGGGCCAGGACCATCCTGGCTGGCCTTCAGGAACCAAGTTGGCCTGCGTGCTGTGGCTGGTGTGGCTTCACGGCCCTTCCTCTAGGCTTTCAAGCCCTTGTACATATTCAGGTGTTTTACCTTGGAAGGGTGGGAAAAGTTCAACAGCAGCTGGCCTGGGGCTCAGCTCACGGTTACTCACAGATGCCTCGGCATGGCCCACAGCTTTGCAATGAGAACGCTCCTTGCGTAGGAGTGGTCTGCTGGCTCTATGGGAGATGATTCCCCACCTCTGTCCAATTTCAGAATTGTTTACCGCTGGAACAAGTGCCCTGATATGGTTTTCCTCTGTCTATCTGGTGGGTTCAGTTTTTTTTTGCTTTTTTGGTTCAAGTTAGATTTTATTCCTCTTTTATGTATTTATAGATATAAGCATGGAAATAATTCATTCATATAAATACATCTGTGTGAAGGGAATAACTTTTTCCTGTTTTATTTTTAAATTTGATTTTTAAAAATTTTAAAATTTAATTTTATTTATTTTGTTATACAGCAGGTTATTATTAGTTATGTATTTTATGCATATACATGTATACAGGTCAATCCCAATCTCCCAACTCATCCCAACACCACCTCCCCATGGCTTCCCACACTTGGTGTCCATACGTGTTTTCTCTATCTCTGTCTCTATTTCTTCCCTGCGAAACAGTTCATCTGTACCATTTTTCTAGGTTCCATATATATGCATTAATATACAATATTTGTTTTCCTCTTTCTGACTTACTTCATTCTGTATGACAGTCTCTAGATCCATCGACGTCTCTACAAATGACCCAGTTTCATTCCTTCTTATGGCTGAGTAATATTCCATTTTATATATGTACCACATCTTTATCCATTCGTCTGTCTGAGGGTATTTAGGTTGCTTCCATTACCTGGCTATTGTAAATAGTGCTGAAATGAGCATTGTGGTGAATGTGCCGTTTTGATTTATGGTTTTCTCTGGGTATATGCCCAGAAGTGGGATTGCTGGATCATATGTTAATTCTATTTCTAGCTTTTTTTAAGGAAACTCCATACTGTTCTCCATCGTGACTGTATCAATTTACATTTCCACCACAAGTGGAAGAGGGATCCTTTTGTCCACACCCTCCCCAGAATTCGTTGTTTGTAGATTTTCTGATGATGCCAATTGTAACAGGTGTGAGGTGATACCTCATTGTAGTTTTGATTTGCATTTCTCTAATAATTAGTGATGTTCAGCAGCTTTTCATGTGCGTCTTGGCCATCTCTGTGTCTGCTTTGAAGAAACGTCTCTTTAGATCTTATGCCCATTTTTGTATTGGGTTGTTTGTTTTTTTAATATTAAGCTGCATGAGCTCTTTAAATATATTGGATATTAAACCTTTGTCCTTTGATTCGTTTGCAAATATTTTCGCCTATTCTCAGGGATGATTTTTTGCCATTCCCGTTTTTTTAACAAAAAAAGAAAGAAAGAAAAAGAAGCAGAACACTAATGTGTGTAAAATATGCCTTTTGAAACTGTCGTTTTGTAATATGGACCTCCTTTGAATTTTTTGGTCGATATATGAACCCAGGATTTGTTTTCATGGCAGGTGTCATTTACAGGCCTGCAATGATTTTGAATATCAACTGACCATTAGCGCTGGGATTAAAGCTGCTGTTGTGTGAAACGGCCACAAGGTGGCAGCAGTTCTCCCTTACCAAATCTGGTTACTGGGGAAACAGAGCCTCAATGGAAGTCGTGCTCTAGAGTGGATTTTAGAATGGAATGTGCCAGGAGAAAGCCCCTCAAGTTTGTCTCACTACTTCTTGTTCGTGTTTTTAATTTATTTTTTTATTTTTTATTACAGCAAATTTGATTACAATGTTTGGCTTGTTGTAGGTGTGGAAGATGTGGTTCTTTTACACATACACATATGTCTGTTCTTCCTGGGATCCTTTTCCCATGTACTTTATGACAGAATGTTGAGTAGTCTTCTCTTGGTATTCTGTAGGTCTTTGGTGATTATATATGTCACCTGTGTTTGTATATGTCTGTTAACCCCAATATCATAATGAAACCAATCCTCACACCTTTCCATTGGTGAACCATAAGTTTGTTGAATGAATCTGTGATTGCCCTTCTCCGTGGAAATATCTGCCCTGGTATCCATTTTTCAGTCACACCTATAAGAGATATGATATGATATGTGTCTTTCACTTTCGGACTTACTACAAGTCAAGTGATTACCTCTAGACACACCTACGGTGCTGCAAATGGCATTGTGTCCTTTTATTCCTTGGCTTCTATTCTGCCTTAGCGAGGTCCATTTTCAACAATGTGATTCCCTGAGGGCTGAGGATTAGCTGACCTGGGTAGCCTGACCCTGCCGGCCGGCACTCCCCAGGTGTGCCTGGGTTGAGGTCAATATAAACAGCGCTGCAGGCAGCATTAGCCCCTGAAGCTGTGCCTGACTCCATATTCTCTGACCCGTCAGCAGTGTCGGGGCTGTGCTGGTGGGAGGGAGTGAGGGGCCACGGCTTTGTGCATGGCCCGGTGTGAGTGGGTCTCTGCTGGACTTTCTGCAGGAGTTGCCAGGCTTCCACCTGTAAAGAAGAGGATGTGTCACCCATACCTTCCGCTGGAATTTCTCTCTGGACAGAGGTGAGGAAGGAAAAAAGCAGTGGGGGCCGGGAAAGGAGGGGTATCTCAGGCAGGGCAATGGAAAGCTTCCAGAAGAGCGCCCAGGGCCAGGACCATCCTGGCTGGCCTGCAGGCACCAAGTTGGCCTGCGTGCTGTCGCTGGTGTGGCTCCACGGTCCTTCCTCTAGGCTTTCAAGCCCTTGTACATATTCAGGTGTTTTACCTGGGAAGGGTGGGAAAAGTTCAACAGCAGCTGGCCTGGGGCTCAGCTCACGGTTACTCACAGATGCCTCGGCATGGCCCCCAGCTTTGCAATGAGGACGCTCCTTGCGTAGGAGTGTGCTGCTGGCTCTATGGGAGATGATTCCCCACCTCTGACCAATTTCAGAATTGTTTACCGCTGGAGCAAGTGCCCTGATAGGGTTTTCCTCTGTCTAACTCGTGGGTTCAGGTTTTTTTTTTCTTTTTTGGTTCAAGTTAGATTTTATTCCTCTTTTATGTATTTATAGATATAAGCATGGAAATAATTCATTCATATAAATACATCTGTGTGAAGGGAAGAACTTTTTTCTGTTTTATTTTTAAATTTTATTTTTAAAAATTTTGAAATTTAATATTATTTATTTTTTATACAGCAGGTTATTATTAGTTATGTATTTTATGCATATACATGTATACAGGTCAATCCCAGTCTCCCAACTCATCCCAACACCACCTCCCCATGGCTTCCCACACTTGGTGTCCATACGTGTGTTATCTACCTCTGTGTCTCTATTTCTTCCCTGCAAACCAGTTCATCTGTACCATTTTGCTAGGTTCCACATATATGCATTAATATACAATATTTGTTTTTCTCTTTCTGACTTACTTCATTCTGTATGACAGTCTCTAGATCCATCGACGTCTCTACAAATGACCCAATTTCATTCCTTCTTATGGCTGAGTAATATTCCATTTTATATATGTACCACATCTTTAATCATTCGTCTGTCTGTGTTGATTTAGGTTGCTTCCATTACCTGGCTATTGTAAATAGTGCTGAAATGAGCATTGTGGTGAATGTGCCTTTTTGATTTATGGTTTTCTCTGGGTATATGCCCAGAAGTGGGATTGCTGGATCATATGGTAATTCTATTTCTAGCTTTTTTTAAGGAAACTCCATACTGTTCTCCATAGTGACTCTATCAATTTACATTTCCACCAATAGTGGAAGAGGGATCCTTTTGTCCACACCCTCCCCAGAATTCGTTGTTTGTAGATTTTCTGATGATGCCGATTCTAACAGGTGTGAGGTGATACCTCATTGTAGTTTTGATTTGCATTTCTCTAATAATTAGTGATGTTGAGCAGCTTTTCATGTGCGTCTTGGCCATCTCTGTGTCTTCTTTGAAGAAACGTCTCTTTAGATCTTCTGCCCATTTTTGTATTGGGTTGTTTGTTTTTTTAATATTAAGCTGCATGAGCTCTTTATATATATTGGAGATTAAACCTTTGTCCATTGATTCGTTTGCAAATATTTTCGCCCATTCTGAGGGATGCTTTTTGCCATTCCCGTTTTTTTAACAAAGAAAGAAAGAAAGAAAAAGAAGCAGAACACTAATGTGTGTAAAATATGCCTTTTGAAACTGTCGTTTTGAAATATGGACGTCCTTTGAAATTTTTGGTCGATATATGAACCCAGGATTTGTTTTCATGGCAGGTGTCATTTACAGGCCTGCAATGATTTTGAATATCAACTGACCATTAGCGCTGGGATTATGCTGCTGTTGTGTGAAACGGCCACAAGGTGGCAGCAGTTCTCCCTTACCAAATCTGGTTACTGGGGAAACAGAGCCTCAATGGAAGTCGTGCTCTAGAGTGGATTTTAGAATGGAATGTGCCAGGAGAAAGCCCCTCAAGTTTGTCTCACTACTTCTTGTTCGTGTTTTTAATTTAATTTTTTATTTTTTATTACAGCAAATTTGATTACAATGTTTGGCTTGTTGTAGGTGTGGAAGATGTGGTTCTTTTACACATATACATATGTCTGTTCTTCCTGGGATCCTTTTCCCATGTACCTTATGACAGAATGTTGCGTAGTCTTCTCTTGGTATTCTGTAGGTCTTTGGTGATTGTATATGTCACCTGTGTTTGTATATGTCTGTTAACCCCAATATCATAATGAAACCAATCCTCACACCTTTCCATTGGTGAACCATAAGTTTGTTTAATGAATCTGTGATTGCCCTTCTGCTTGGAAATATCTGCCCTGGTATCCATTTTTCTGTCACACCTATAAGAGATATGATATGATATGTGTCTTTCACTTTCTGACTTACTACAAGTCACATGATTACCTCTAGACACACCTACGATGCTGCAAATGGCATTGTGTCCTTTTATTCCTTGGCTTCTATTCTGCCTTAGTGAGGTCCATTTTCAACAATGTGATTCCCTGAGGGCTGAGGATTAGCTGACCTGGGTAGCCGGACCCTGCCAGCCGGCCCTCCACAGGTGTGCCTGGGTTGAGGTCAATATAAACAGAGCTGCAGGCAGCAATAGCCCCTGAAGCTGTGCCTGACTCCATATTCTCTGCCCCGTCAGCAGTCTCGGGGCTGTGCTGGTGGGAGGGAGTGAGGGGCCACGGCTTTGTGGGTGGCCCGGTGTGAGTGGGTCTCTGCTGGACTTTCTGCAGGAGTTGCCAGGCTGCCACCTGTAAAGAAGAGGATGTGTCACCCATACCTTCTGCTGGAATTTCTCTCTGGACAGAGGTGAGGAAGGAAAAAAGCAGTGGGGACAGGGACAGGAGGGGTATCTCAGGCAGGGCAATGGAAAGCTTCCAGAAGAGCGCCCAGGGCCAGGACCATCCTGGCTGGCCTGCAGGAACCAAGTTGGCCTGCGTGCTGTGGCTGGTGTGGCTTCACGGCCCTTCCTCTAGGCTTTCAAGCCCTTGTACATATTCAGGTGTTTTACCTTGGAAGGGTGGGAAAAGTTCAACAGCAGCTGGCCTGGGGCTCAGCTCACGGTTACTCACAGATGCCTCGGCATGGCCCACAGCTTTGCAATGAGAACGCTCCTTGCGTAGGAGTGGTCTGCTGGCTCTATGGGAGATGATTCCCCACCTCTGTCCAATTTCAGAATTGTTTACCGCTGGAACAAGTGCCCTGATATGGTTTTCCTCTGTCTATCTGGTGGGTTCAGTTTTTTTTTTCTTTTTTGGTTCAAGTTAGATTTTATTCCTCTTTTATGTATTTATAGATATAAGCATGGAAATAATTCATTCATATAAATACATCTGTGTGAAGGGAATAACTTTTTCCTGTTTTATTTGATTTTTAAAAATTTTAAAATTTAATTTTATTTATTTTGTTATACAGCAGGTTATTATTAGTTATGTATTTTATGCATATACATGTATACAGGTCAATCCCAATCTCCCAACTCATCCCAACACCACCTCCCCATGGCTTCCCACACTTGGTGTCCATACGTGTTTTCTCTATCTCTGTCTCTATTTCTTCCCTGCGAAACAGTTCATCTGTACCATTTTTCTAGGTTCCATATATATGCATTAATATACAATATTTGTTTTCCTCTTTCTGACTTACTTCATTCTGTATGACAGTCTCTAGATACATCGACGTCTCTACAAATGACCCAGTTTCATTCCTTCTTATGGCTGAGTAATATTCCATTTTATATATGTACCACATCTTTATCCATTCGTCTGTCTGAGGGTATTTAGGTTGCTTCCATTACCTGGCTATTGTAAATAGTGCTGAAATGAGCATTGTGGTGAATGTGCCTTTTTGATTTATGGTTTTCTCTGGGTATATGCCCAGAAGTGGGATTGCTGGATCATATGTTAATTCTATTTCTAGCTTTTTTTAAGGAAACTCCATACTGTTCTCCATCGTGACTGTATCAATTTACATTTCCACCACAAGTGGAAGAGGGATCCTTTTGTCCACACCCTCCCCAGAATTCGTTGTTTGTAGATTTTCTGATGATGCCAATTGTAACAGGTGTGAGGTGATACCTCATTGTAGTTTTGATTTGCATTTCTCTAATAATTAGTGATGTTCAGCAGCTTTTCATGTGCGTCTTGGCCATCTCTGTGTCTGCTTTGAAGAAACGTCTCTTTAGATCTTATGCCCATTTTTGTATTGGGTTGTTTGTTTTTTTAATATTAAGCTGCATGAGCTCTTTAAATATATTGGATATTAAACCTTTGTCCTTTGATTCGTTTGCAAATATTTTCGCCTATTCTCAGGGATGATTTTTTGCCATTCCCGTTTTTTTAACAAAAAAAGAAAGAAAGAAAAAGAAGCAGAACACTAATGTGTGTAAAATATGCCTTTTGAAACTGTCGTTTTGAAATATGGACCTCCTTTGAATTTTTTGGTCGATATATGAACCCAGGATTTGTTTTCATGGCAGGTGTCATTTACAGGCCTGCAATGATTTTGAATATCAACTGACCATTAGCGCTGGGATTAAAGCTGCTGTTGTGTGAAACGGCCACAAGGTGGCAGCAGTTCTCCCTTACCAAATCTGGTTACTGGGGAAACAGAGCCTCAATGGAAGTCGTGCTCTAGAGTGGATTTTAGAATGGAATGTGCCAGGAGAAAGCCCCTCAAGTTTGTCTCACTACTTCTTGTTCGTGTTTTTAATTTAATTTTTTATTTTTTATTACAGCAAATTTGATTACAATGTTTGGCTTGTTGTAGGTGTGGAAGATGTGGTTCTTTTACACATACACATATGTCTGTTCTTCCTGGGATCCTTTTCCCATGTACTTTATGACAGAATGTTGAGTAGTCTTCTCTTGGTATTCTGTAGGTCTTTGGTGATTATATATGTCACCTGTGTTTGTATATGTCTGTTAACCCCAATATCATAATGAAACCAATCCTCACACCTTTCCATTGGTGAACCATAAGTTTGTTGAATGAATCTGTGATTGCCCTTCTCCGTGGAAATATCTGCCCTGGTATCCATTTTTCAGTCACACCTATAAGAGATATGATATGATATGTGTCTTTCACTTTCGGACTTACTACAAGTCAAGTGATTACCTCTAGACACACCTACGGTGCTGCAAATGGCATTGTGTCCTTTTATTCCTTGGCTTCTATTCTGCCTTAGCGAGGTCCATTTTCAACAATGTGATTCCCTGAGGGCTGAGGATTAGCTGACCTGGGTAGCCTGACCCTGCCGGCCGGCACTCCCCAGGTGTGCCTGGGTTGAGGTCAATATAAACAGCGCTGCAGGCAGCATTAGCCCCTGAAGCTGTGCCTGACTCCATATTCTCTGACCCGTCAGCAGTGTCGGGGCTGTGCTGGTGGGAGGGAGTGAGGGGCCACGGCTTTGTGCATGGCCCGGTGTGAGTGGGTCTCTGCTGGACTTTCTGCAGGAGTTGCCAGGCTTCCACCTGTAAAGAAGAGGATGTGTCACCCATACCTTCCGCTGGAATTTCTCTCTGGACAGAGGTGAGGAAGGAAAAAAGCAGTGGGGGCCGGGAAAGGAGGGGTATCTCAGGCAGGGCAATGGAAAGCTTCCAGAAGAGCGCCCAGGGCCAGGACCATCCTGGCTGGCCTGCAGGCACCAAGTTGGCCTGCGTGCTGTCGCTGGTGTGGCTCCACGGTCCTTCCTCTAGGCTTTCAAGCCCTTGTACATATTCAGGTGTTTTACCTGGGAAGGGTGGGAAAAGTTCAACAGCAGCTGGCCTGGGGCTCAGCTCACGGTTACTCACAGATGCCTCGGCATGGCCCCCAGCTTTGCAATGAGGACGCTCCTTGCGTAGGAGTGCGCTGCTGGCTCTATGGGAGATGATTCCCCACCTCTGACCAATTTCAGAATTGTTTACCGCTGGAGCAAGTGCCCTGATAGGGTTTTCCTCTGTCTAACTCGTGGGTTCAGGATTTTTTTTTTCTTTTTTGGTTCAAGTTAGATTTTATTCCTCTTTTATGTATTTATAGATATAAGCATGGAAATAATTCATTCATATAAATACATCTGTGTGAAGGGAAGAACTTTTTTCTGTTTTATTTTTAAATTTTATTTTTAAAAATTTTGAAATTTAATATTATTTATTTTTTATACAGCAGGTTATTATTAGTTATGTATTTTATGCATATACATGTATACAGGTCAATCCCAGTCTCCCAACTCATCCCAACACCACCTCCCCATGGCTTCCCACACTTGGTGTCCATACGTGTGTTATCTACCTCTGTGTCTCTATTTCTTCCCTGCAAACCAGTTCATCTGTACCATATTTCTAGGTTCCACATATATGCATTAATATACAATATTTGTTTTTCTCTTTCTGACTTACTTCATTCTGTATGACAGTCTCTAGATCCATCGACGTCTCTACAAATGACCCAATTTCATTCCTTCTTATGGCTGAGTAATATTCCATTTTATATATGTACCACATCTTTAATCATTCGTCTGTCTGTGTTGATTTAGGTTGCTTCCATTACCTGGCTATTGTAAATAGTGCTGAAATGAGCATTGTGGTGAATGTGCCTTTTTGATTTATGGTTTTCTCTGGGTATATGGCCAGAAGTGGGATTGCTGGATCATATGGTAATTCTATTTCTAGCTTTTTTTAAGGAAACTCCATACTGTTCTCCATAGTGACTCTATCAATTTACATTTCCACGACTAGTGGAAGAGGGATCCTTTTGTCCACACCCTCCCCAGAATTCGTTGTTTGTAGATTTTCTGATGATGCCGATTCTAACAGGTGTGAGGTGATACCTCATTGTAGTTTTGATTTGCATTTCTCTAATAATTAGTGATGTTGAGCAGCTTTTCATGTGCGTCTTGGCCATCTCTGTGTCTTCTTTGAAGAAACGTCTCTTTAGATCTTCTGCCCATTTTTGTATTGGGTTGTTTGTTTTTTAATATTAAGCTGCATGAGCTCTTTATATATATTGGAGATTAAACCTTTGTCCATTGATTCGTTTGTAAATATTTTCGCCCATTCTGAGGGATGCTTTTTGCCATTCCCGTTTTTTTAACAAAGAAAGAAAGAAAGAAAAAGAAGCAGAACACTAATGTGTGTAAAATATGCCTTTTGAAACTGTCGTTTTGAAATATGGACGTCCTTTGAAATTTTTGGTCGATATATGAACCCAGGATTTGTTTTCAGGGCAGGTGTCATTTACAGGCCTGCAATGATTTTGAATATCAACTGACCATTAGCGCTGGGATTATGCTGCTGTTGTGTGAAACGGCCACAAGGTGGCAGCAGTTCTCCCTTACCAAATCTGGTTACTGGGGAAACAGAGCCTCAATGGAAGTCGTGCTCTAGAGTGGATTTTAGAATGGAATGTGCCAGGAGAAAGCCCCTCAAGTTTGTCTCACTACTTCTTGTTCGTGTTTTTAATTTAATTTTTTATTTTTTATTACAGCAAATTTGATTACAATGTTTGGCTTGTTGTAGGTGTGGAAGATGTGGTTCTTTTACACATATACATATGTCTGTTCTTCCTGGGATCCTTTTCCCATGTACCTTATGACAGAATGTTGCGTAGTCTTCTCTTGGTATTCTGTAGGTCTTTGGTGATTGTATATGTCACCTGTGTTTGTATATGTCTGTTAACCCCAATATCATAATGAAACCAATCCTCACACCTTTCCATTGGTGAACCATAAGTTTGTTTAATG
Source organism: Hyperoodon ampullatus (assembly GCF_949752795.1). NCBI lineage: Eukaryota > Metazoa > Chordata > Mammalia > Artiodactyla > Ziphiidae > Hyperoodon > Hyperoodon ampullatus. The sequence goes on from NW_027640427.1 coordinate 95,665, forward strand.
AATCTGTGATTGCCCTTCTGCTTGGAAATATCTGCCCTGGTATCCATTTTTCTGTCACACCTATAAGAGATATGATATGATATGTGTCTTTCACTTTCTGACTTACTACAAGTCACATGATTACCTCTAGACACACCTACGATGCTGCAAATGGCATTGTGTCCTTTTATTCCTTGGCTTCTATTCTGCCTTAGTGAGGTCCATTTTCAACAATGTGATTCCCTGAGGGCTGAGGATTAGCTGACCTGGGTAGCCGGACCCTGCCGGCCGGCCCTCCCCAGGTGTGCCTGGGTTGAGGTCAATATAAACAGAGCTGCAGGCAGCAATAGCCCCTGAAGCTGTGCCTGACTCCATATTCTCTGCCCCGTCAGCAGTCTCGGGGCTGTGCTGGTGGGAGGGAGTGAGGGGCCACGGCTTTGTGGGTGGCCCGGTGTGAGTGGGTCTCTGCTGGACTTTCTGCAGGAGTTGCCAGGCTGCCACCTGTAAAGAAGAGGATGTGTCACCCATACCTTCTGCTGGAATTTCTCTCTGGACAGAGGTGAGGAAGGAAAAAAGCAGTGGGGACAGGGACAGGAGGGGTATCTCAGGCAGGGCAATGGAAAGCTTCCAGAAGAGCGCCCAGGGCCAGGACCATCCTGGCTGGCCTGCAGGAACCAAGTTGGCCTGCGTGCTGTGGCTGGTGTGGCTTCACGGCCCTTCCTCTAGGCTTTCAAGCCCTTGTACATATTCAGGTGTTTTACCTTGGAAGGGTGGGAAAAGTTCAACAGCAGCTGGCCTGGGGCTCAGCTCACGGTTACTCACAGATGCCTCGGCATGGCCCACAGCTTTGCAATGAGAACGCTCCTTGCGTAGGAGTGGTCTGCTGGCTCTATGGGAGATGATTCCCCACCTCTGTCCAATTTCAGAATTGTTTACCGCTGGAACAAGTGCCCTGATATGGTTTTCCTCTGTCTATCTGGTGGGTTCAGTTTTTTTTTTCTTTTTTGGTTCAAGTTAGATTTTATTCCTCTTTTATGTATTTATAGATATAAGCATGGAAATAATTCATTCATATAAATACATCTGTGTGAAGGGAATAACTTTTTCCTGTTTTATTTGATTTTTAAAAATTTAAAAATTTAATTTTATTTATTTTGTTATACAGCAGGTTATTATTAGTTATGTATTTTATGCATATACATGTATACAGGTCAATCCCAATCTCCCAACTCATCCCAACACCACCTCCCCATGGCTTCCCACACTTGGTGTCCATACGTGTTTTCTCTATCTCTGTCTCTATTTCTTCCCTGCGAAACAGTTCATCTGTACCATTTTTCTAGGTTCCATATATATGCATTAATATACAATATTTGTTTTCCTCTTTCTGACTTACTTCATTCTGTATGACAGTCTCTAGATACATCGACGTCTCTACAAATGACCCAGTTTCATTCCTTCTTATGGCTGAGTAATATTCCATTTTATATATGTACCACATCTTTATCCATTCGTCTGTCTGAGGGTATTTAGGTTGCTTCCATTACCTGGCTATTGTAAATAGTGCTGAAATGAGCATTGTGGTGAATGTGCCTTTTTGATTTATGGTTTTCTCTGGGTATATGCCCAGAAGTGGGATTGCTGGATCATATGTTAATTCTATTTCTAGCTTTTTTTAAGGAAACTCCATACTGTTCTCCATCGTGACTGTATCAATTTACATTTCCACCACAAGTGGAAGAGGGATCCTTTTGTCCACACCCTCCCCAGAATTCGTTGTTTGTAGATTTTCTGATGATGCCAATTGTAACAGGTGTGAGGTGATACCTCATTGTAGTTTTGATTTGCATTTCTCTAATAATTAGTGATGTTCAGCAGCTTTTCATGTGCGTCTTGGCCATCTCTGTGTCTGCTTTGAAGAAACGTCTCTTTAGATCTTATGCCCATTTTTGTATTGGGTTGTTTGTTTTTTTAATATTAAGCTGCATGAGCTCTTTAAATATATTGGATATTAAACCTTTGTCCTTTGATTCGTTTGCAAATATTTTCGCCTATTCTCAGGGATGATTTTTTGCCATTCCCGTTTTTTTAACAAAAAAAGAAAGAAAGAAAAAGAAGCAGAACACTAATGTGTGTAAAATATGCCTTTTGAAACTGTCGTTTTGAAATATGGACCTCCTTTGAATTTTTTGGTCGATATATGAACCCAGGATTTGTTTTCATGGCAGGTGTCATTTACAGGCCTGCAATGATTTTGAATATCAACTGACCATTAGCGCTGGGATTAAAGCTGCTGTTGTGTGAAACGGCCACAAGGTGGCAGCAGTTCTCCCTTACCAAATCTGGTTACTGGGGAAACAGAGCCTCAATGGAAGTCGTGCTCTAGAGTGGATTTTAGAATGGAATGTGCCAGGAGAAAGCCCCTCAAGTTTGTCTCACTACTTCTTGTTCGTGTTTTTAATTTATTTTTTTATTTTTTATTACAGCAAATTTGATTACAATGTTTGGCTTGTTGTAGGTGTGGAAGATGTGGTTCTTTTACACATACACATATGTCTGTTCTTCCTGGGATCCTTTTCCCATGTACTTTATGACAGAATGTTGAGTAGTCTTCTCTTGGTATTCTGTAGGTCTTTGGTGATTATATATGTCACCTGTGTTTGTATATGTCTGTTAACCCCAATATCATAATGAAACCAATCCTCACACCTTTCCATTGGTGAACCATAAGTTTGTTGAATGAATCTGTGATTGCCCTTCTCCGTGGAAATATCTGCCCTGGTATCCATTTTTCAGTCACACCTATAAGAGATATGATATGATATGTGTCTTTCACTTTCGGACTTACTACAAGTCAAGTGATTACCTCTAGACACACCTACGGTGCTGCAAATGGCATTGTGTCCTTTTATTCCTTGGCTTCTATTCTGCCTTAGCGAGGTCCATTTTCAACAATGTGATTCCCTGAGGGCTGAGGATTAGCTGACCTGGGTAGCCTGACCCTGCCGGCCGGCACTCCCCAGGTGTGCCTGGGTTGAGGTCAATATAAACAGCGCTGCAGGCAGCATTAGCCCCTGAAGCTGTGCCTGACTCCATATTCTCTGACCCGTCAGCAGTGTCGGGGCTGTGCTGGTGGGAGGGAGTGAGGGGCCACGGCTTTGTGCATGGCCCGGTGTGAGTGGGTCTCTGCTGGACTTTCTGCAGGAGTTGCCAGGCTTCCACCTGTAAAGAAGAGGATGTGTCACCCATACCTTCCGCTGGAATTTCTCTCTGGACAGAGGTGAGGAAGGAAAAAAGCAGTGGGGGCCGGGACAGGAGGGGTATCTCAGGCAGGGCAATGGAAAGCTTCCAGAAGAGCGCCCAGGGCCAGGACCTTGCTGGATGTCCTGCAGGCACCAAGTTGGCCTGCGTGCTGTCGCTGGTGTGGCTCCACGGCCCTTCCTCTAGGCTTACAAGCCCTTGTACATATTCAGGTGTTTTACCTGGGAAGGGTGGGAAAAGTTCAACAGCAGCTGGCCTGGGGCTCAGCTCACGGTTACTCACAGATGCCTCGGCATGGCCCCCCGCTTTGCAATGAGGACGCTCCTTGCGTAGGAGTGGGCGGCTGGCTCTATGGGAGATGATTCCCCACCTCTGACCAATTTCAGAATTGTTTACCGCTGGAGCAAGTGCCCTGATAGGGTTTTCCTCTGTCTAACTCGTGGGTTCAGGATTTTTTTTTCGTTTTTGGTTCAAGTTAGATTTTATTCCTCTTTTATGTATTTATAGATATAAGCATGGAAATAATTCATTCATATAAATACATCTGTGTGAAGGGAAGAACATTTTTCTGTTTTATTTTTAAATTTTATTTCTTAAAATTTTGAAATTTAATTTTATATATTTTTTTATACAGCAGGTTATTATTAGTTATGTATTTTATGCATATACATGTATACAGGTCAATCCCAATCTCCCAACTCATCCCACCCGCACAATCCCATGGCTTCCCACTCTTGGTGTCCATACGTGTGTTCTCTGCCTCTGTGTGTCTATTACTTCCCTGCAAACCAGTTCATCTGTACCATTTTTCTAGGTTCCATATATATGCATTAATATACAATATTTGTTTTTCTCTTTCTGACTTACTTCTTTCTGTATGACAGTCTCTAGATCCATCGACGTCTCTACAAATGACCCAGTTTCATTCCTTCTTATGGCTGAGTAACATTCCATTTTATATATGTACCACATCTTTATCCATTCGTCTGTCTGTGGGTATTTAGGTTGCTTCCATTACCTGGCTATTGTAAATAGTGCTGAAATGAGCATCGTGGTGAATGTGCCTTTTTGATTTATGGTTTTCTCTGGGTATATGCCCAGAAGTGGGATTGCTGGATCATATGGTAATTCTATTTCTAGTTTTTTTAAGGAAACTCCATACTGTTCTCCATCGTGACTGTATCAATTTACATTTCCACCACTAGTGGAAGAGGGATCCTGTTGTCCACACCCTCCTCAGAATTCGTTGTTTGTAGATTTTCTGATGATGCCGATTCTAACAGGTGTGAGGTGATAACTCATTGTAGTTTTGATTTGCATTTCTCTAATAATTAGTGACGTTGAGCAGCTTTTCATGTGCGTCTTGGCCATCTCTGTGTCTTCTTTGAAGAAACGTCTCTTTAGATCTTCTGCGCATTTTTGTATTGGGTTTTTTGCTTTTTTTTAATATTAAGCTGCATGAGCTCTTTCTATCTATTGGAGATTAAACCTTTGTCCATTGATTCGTTTGCAAATATTTTCGCCCATTCTGAGGGAAGCATTTTGCCATTCCCGTTTTTTTAACAAAAAAGAAAGAAAGAAAAAGAAGCAGAACACTAATGTGTGTAAAATATGCCTTTTGAAACTGTCGTTTTGAAATATGGACGTCCTTTGAATTTTTAGGTCGATATATGAACGGAGGATTTGTTTTCAGGGCAGGTGTCATTTACAGGCCTGCAATGATTTTGAATATCAACTGACCATTAGCGCTGGGATTAAAGCTGCTCTTGTGTGAAACGGCCGCAAGGTGGCAGCAGTTCTCCCTTACCAAATCTGGTTACTGGGGAAACAGAGCCTCAATGGAAGTCGTGTTCTAGATTGGAATTTAGAATGGAATGTGCCAGGAGAAAGCCCCTCAAGTTTGTCTCACTACTTCTTGTTCGTGTTTTTAATTTAATTTTTTATTTTTTATTACAGCAAATTTGATTTCAATGTTTGGCTTGTTGTAGGTGTGGAAGATGTGGTTCTTTTACACATATACATATGTCTGTTCTTCCTGGGATCCTATTCCCATGTACCTTATGACAGAAGGTTGAGTAGTCTTCTCTTGGTATTCTGTAGGTCTTTGGTGATTATATTTGTCACCTGTGTTTGTATATGTCTGTTAACCCCAATATCATAATGAAACCAATCCACACACCTTTCCATTGGTGAACCATAAGTTTGTTGAATGTATCTGTGATTGCCCTTCTCCGTGGAAATATCTGCCCTGGTATCCATTTTTCGGTCACACCTATAAGACATATGATATGATATGTGTCTTTCACTTTCGGACTTACTACAAGTCACGTGATTACCTCTAGACACACTCTGCCAAATTGGAAACCTGTGCGAACCAGGAGGTTAAAGGGGCTGTCTCTCCAAGTTGGGAGGTTGATAGTAAAGCAGATGGAAAGTCAAACCGGAGCACCAGGAGAGGGACTATTCGTTGAGTTTTAGAAACCTTTCGTATTCACAGTGTGTCCGTTCTCTAGGTTTCCCGTACATGTTATAGCTGTAGTAATATTCCCTTCAACCTAGAGAGTTGGGAGCCATGGAATGGGTGCCGTGCATTATTGTTTTAAAGGGTCTGCATTTGCTCACCCAATCTCACCAATCGTCTCAGTCCCAAGTGTCCCTCCTTATGCCACATCCAGCTGTCATTATAGATAGGATCATTCCAGGGTTCATCAGAGACCCTGAAGGAATTGTAAAGAATTTCCCAGTTTTTTTGTTTTGTTTTTGAAATTCCTTTTTATAGTGTGTTTGAGCTGATTCTCGCTGCCATGTTTATGCCAGTCTAGACACACTTGATTCCCTTACGGAGACATATCAATACATAGGTTTTAAGATTCTTACTAGTCAGATATATTCCTCTGCGGGAAATATGGGGTTTTGAGTCCCTTTCACTGAGGAAGGTGTAGGTCTTGTCTATTCCATAGTTGGTTTTTGGAACGGTACCTGTGCTTATATCAAACTCTGGTTTTATGCATGACCCCACCTCTCCTTCCCACTTAAGCAGGCATAAGAGTGTTTTCTAAATGTGAGACACTGTTCTCTTTCCTAACTCAGTTCAAGTGTAGCCATGTTTACAGGATCTTCATAAGTGATATCTTATGATAAGTTTCTGTTTCTCTGTGACTTATTTCACTTAGAATCATCTTACCTGAATCCACCCATTTTGCTGCTACTGGTCTTATGACATTGATTTCATGGCTGAGGGATATTCCATCGTACGTAAGTACCACAATTTTTTAAACCATTTTTATATTTCCTGGGATATTAAGGTGTACCCAATTTGAGGTCCTTGTAAGCAGTGCAGCCCTAAATTTTGGGGTGGCTCTGTCTTATTGATTTTCAGAATTCCCAAGGTATATTTCCTCGACTGGAAGTGCCCTTGGCTCTTTAGCTCTGTTCTTTACTTGTTTTAGGGAACACAATATACACCTCCAGAGAGGCAGTTGGCAATTTACATCCCGCCCATCAGCATAACAAGGCTCCCTGTTCTCCAGGGCCTGTCTTGCCTTTCTGGTTTTTACACATTTTGTGGATGTCCCTTTTGACCGGTGGGAAGTGATACTTCTTTGTAGTGCAGGTTTGCATTGCCCGCTTGCTTGCTTGGGCAAAAAGGGCGTATGCGTTTTCTCTTGAATATATTCAGGAGAAAACACATACGCCCTTTTTGGCCAAGTGCATCATTGTCGAAGTTGTGCCCCTCTTCCTGTGCCTTAAAGGCGATTCCAACGTACCTATTGAAATCTGATTACTGCTATTCTGCCTCGCTTTCAAGTCCGCCTCGTTGCCTTCCCTCAACAGATTTTTGGACGATAGTTGTCCTTTATTACTCGGCCAGTTTGTGAATTGCTGTGCCCCTGAGCTCCATTTTTCAACTCGTTTTTGGTGAGCTGACCGCAAGTCCACAATTTTGGTTAAAGACCTATGCTGGTTCCCGGTGGGGGGCTGAGACTTTGGTTAATTCTTCTTCCTGCCGGGAATTTAGAGTGATGTGTGTCCGTCCAAATGCCTAACAGCTACTCTCTCATTGGTTCTCCCTCTTCCCTTTCATCCTCTGCCAAATTGGAAACCTGTGCGAACCAGGAGGTTAAAGGGGCTGTCTCTCCAAGTTGGGAGATTGATAGTAAAGCAGATGGAAAGTCAAACCGGAGCACCAGGAGAGGGACTATTCGTTGAGTTTTAGAAACCTTTCGTATTCACAGTGTGCCCGTTCTCTAGGTTTCCCGTACATGTTATAACTGTAGTAATATTCCCTTCAACCTGGAGAGTTGGGACCCATGGAATGGGTGCCATGCATTATTGCTTTAAAGAGTCTGCATTTGCTCACCCAATCTCACCAATCCTCTCAGTCCCAAGTGTCCAGCCTTATGCCACATCCAGCTGTCATTGTAGAGAGGGTCATTCCAGGTTTCATCAGAGTCCCTGAAAGAATTGTAAAGAATTTCCCAGTTTTTTTGTTTTGTTTTTAAATTCCTTTTTATAGTGGGTTTGAGCTGATTCTCGCTGCCATGTTTATGCCAGTCTAGACACACTTGATTCCCTTATGGAGACATATCAATACATAGGTTTTAAGATTCTTACTAGTCAGATATATTCCTCTGCGGGTAATATGGGGTTTTGAGTCCCTTTCACTGAGGAAGGTGTAGGTCTTGTCTATTCCATTGTTGGTTTTTGGAACGGTACCTGTGCTTATATCAAACTCTGGTTTTATGCATGACCCCACCTCTCCTTCCCCCTTAAGCAGGCATAAGAGTGTTTTCTAAATGTGAGACACTGTTCTCTTTCCTAAATCAGTTCAAGTGTAGCCATGCTTACAGGATCTTCATAAGTGATATCTTATGATAAGTTTCTTTTTCTCTGTGACTTATTTCACTTAGAATCATCGTACCTGAATCCACCCATTTTGCTGCTACTGGTCTTATGACATTGATTTCATGGCTGAGGGATATTCCATCGTACGTAAGTACCACAATTTTTTGAACCATTTTTATATTTCCTGGGATATTTAAGTTGTACCCAAGTTGAGGTCCTTGTAAGCAGTGCAGCCCTAAATTTTGGCGTGGCTCTGACTTATTGATTTTCAGTTTTCCCAAGGTATATTCCCTAGACTGGAAGTGCCCTTGCCTCTGTAGCTCTGTTGTTTACTTGTTTTAGGGAACACAATGCACTCCTCCAGAGAGGCAGTTGGCAATTTACATCCCGCCCATCAGCATAACAAGGCTCCCAGTTCTCCAGGGCCTGTCTTGCCTCTCTGGTTTTTACACATTTTGTGGATGTCCCTTTTGACCGGTGGGAAGTGACACTTCTTAGTAGTGCAGATTTGCATTGCCCGCTTGCTTGCTTGGCCAAAAAGGGCGTATGCGTTTTCTCCTGAATATATTCAGGAGAAAACACATACGCCCTTTTTGGCCAAGTGCATCATTGTCGAAGTTGTGCCCCTCTTCCTGTGCTTTAAAGGTGATTCCAACGTACCTCTTGAACTCTGTTTCCTGCTATTCTGCCTCGCTTTCAATTCCGCCTCGTTGCCTTCCCCTAACAGATTTTTGGACGATCGTTCTCCTTTATTGATCTGCCAGTTTGTGAATTGCTGTGCCCTTGAGCTCCATTTTTCAATTCGTTTTTTGTGAGCTGACCGCAAGTCCAAAATTTTGGTTCAGGACCTATATTGGTTCCCAGTGGGTGGCTGAGACTTTGGTTAATTCTTCTTCCTGCCGGGAAATTACAGTGATATATGCTCGTCCAAATGCCTAACAGCTACTCTCTCATTGGTTCTCCCTCTTCCCTTTCATCCTCTGCCAAATTGGAAACCTGTGCGAACCAGGAGGTTAAAGGGTCTGTCTCTCCAAGTTGGGAGGTTGATAGTAAAGCAGATGGAAAGTCAAACCGGAGCACCAGGAGAGGGACTATTCGTTGAGTTTTAGAAACCTTTCGTATTCACAGTGTGTCCGTTCTCTAGGTTTCCCGTACATGTTATAGCTGTAGTAATATTCCCTTCAACCTGGAGAGTTGGGACCCATGGAATGGGTGCCATGCATTATTGTTTTAAAGGGTCTGCATTTGCTCACCCAATCTCACCAATCGTCTCAGTCCCAAGTGTCCCTCCTTATGCCACATCCAGCTGTCATTGTAGATAGGATCATTCCAGGGTTCATCAGAGACCCTGAAGGATTTGTAAAGAATTTCCCAGTTTTTTTGTTTGTTTTTGAAATTCATTTTTATAGTGGGTTTGAGCTGATTCTCGCTGCCATGTTTATGCCAGTCTAGACACACTTGATTCCCTTATGGAGACATATCAATACATAGGTTTTAAGATTCTTACTAGTCAGATATATTCCTCTGCGGGAAATATGGGGTTTTGATTCCCTTTCACTGAGGAAGGTGTAGGTCTTGTCTATTCCATAGTTGGTTTTTGGAACGGTACCTGTGCTTATATCAAACTCTGGTTTTATGCATCACCCCACCTCTCCTTCCCCCTTAAGCAGGCATAAGAGTGTTTTCTAAATGTGAGACACTGTTCTCTTTCCTAACTCAGTTGAAGTGTAGCCATGTTTACAGGATCTTCATAAGTGATATCTTATGATAAGTTTCTTTTTCTCTGTGACTTATTTCACTTAGAATCATCGTACCTGAATCCAACCATTTTGCTGCTACTTGTCTTATGACATTGATTTCATGGCTAAGGGATATTCCATCGTACGTAAGTACCACAATTTTTTGAACCATTTTTATATTTCCTGGGATATTTAAGGTGTACCCAAGTTGAGGTCCTTGTAAGCAGTGCAGCCCTAAATTTTTGGGTGGCTCTGTCTTATTGATTTTCAGTTTTCCCAAGGTATATTCCCTAGACTAGAAGTGCCCTAGGCTATGTAGCTCTGTTGTTTACTTGTTTTAGGGAACACAATGCACTCCTCCAGAGAGGCATTTGGCAATTTACATCCCGTCCATCAGCATAACAAGGCTCCCTGTTCTCCAGGACCTGTCTTGCCTTTCTGGTTTTTACACATTTTGTGGATTTCCCTTTTAACCGGTTGGAAGTGATACTTCTTTGTAGTACAGATTTGCATTGCCCGCTTGCTTGCTTGGCCAAAAAGGGCGTATGCGTTTTCTCCTGAATATATTCAGGAGAAAAAGCGTACGCCCTTTTTGGTCAAGTGCATCATTGTCGAAGTTATGCCCCTCTTCCTGTGCTTTAAAGGCGATTCCAACGTACCTCTTGAAATCTGTTTCCTGTTATTCTGCCTCGCTTTCAAGTCCGCCTCGTTGCCTTCCCTCAACAGATTTTTGGACGATAGTTGTCCTTTATTACTCGGCCAGTTTGTGAATTGTTGTGCCCCTGAGCTCCATACTTCAACTCGTTTTTGGTGAGCTGACCGCAAGTCCAAAATTTTGGTTCAGGACCTATACTGGTTCCCGGTGGATGGCTGAGACTTTGGTTAATTCTTCTTCCTGTCGGGAAATTACAGTGATATGTGCCCGTCCAAATGCCTAACAGCTACTCTCTCATTGGTTCTCCCTCTTCCCTTTCATCCTCTGCAAAATTGGCAACCTGTGCGACCCAGGAGGTTAAAGGGTCTGTCTCTCCAAGTTGGGAGGTTGATAGTAAAGCAGATGGAAAGTCAAACCGGAGCAAGAGGAGAGGGACTATTTGTTGAGGTTTAGAAAGCTTTCGTATTCACTGTGTGTCCGTTCTCTAGGTTTACCGTACATGTTATAGCTGTAGTAATATTCCCTTTAAGCTGGAGTGTTGGGACCCATGGAATGGGTGCCAGGGATTTGTGCTTTAAATGGTATGCATTTGCTCACCCAATCTCACCAATCCTCTCAGTCCCAAGTGTGCAGCCTTATGCCACATCCAGCTGTCGTTTTACATATGGTCATTCCAGGTTTCATCAGAGACCCTGAAGGAATTGGAAAGAATTTCCCAGTTTTTTTGTTTTGTTTTTGAAATTCCTTTTTATAGTGGGTTTGAGCTGATTCTCGCTGCCATGTTTATGCCAGTCTAGACACACTTGATTCCCTTACGGAGACATGTCAATACATAGGTTTTAAGATTCTTACTAGTCAGATATATTCCTCTGCGGGAAATATGGGGTTTTGATTCCCTTTCACTGAGGAAGGTGTAGGTCTTGTCTATTCCATAGTTGGTTTTTGGAACGGTACCTGTGCTTATATCAAATTCTGGTTTTATGCATCACCCCACCTCTCCTTCCCCCTTAAGCAGGCATAAGAGTGTTTTCTAAATGTGAGACACTCTTCTCTTTCCTAACTCAGTTCAAGTGTAGCCATGTTTACAGGATCTTCATAAGTGATATCTTATGATAAGTTTCTTTTTCTGTGTGACTTATTTCACTTAGAATCATCGTACCTGAATCCACCCATTTTGCTGCTACTTGTCTTATGACATTGATTTCATGGCTGAGGGATATTCCATCGTATGTAAGTACCACAATTTTTTGAACCATTTTTATATTTCCTGGGATATTTAAGGTGTACCCAAGTTGAGGTCCTTGTAAGCAGTGCAGCCCTAAATTTTGGGGTGGCTCTGTCTTATTGATTTTCAGTTTTCCCAAGGTATATTCCCAAGACTGGAACTGCCCTTGGCTCTGTAGCTCTGTTGTTTACTTGTTTTAGGGAACACAATGCACTCCTCCAGAGAGGCAGTTGTCAAGTTACATCCCGGCCATCAGCATAACAAGGCTCCCTGTTCTCCAGGGCCTGTCTTGCCTTTCTGGTTTTTACACATTTTGTGGATGTCCCTTTTGACCGGTGGGAAGTGATACTTCTGTGTTGTGCAGATTTGCATTGCCCGCTTGCTTGCTTGGCCAAAAAGGGCGTATGCCTTTTCTCTTGAATATATTCAGGAGAAAATGCATACGCCCTTTTTGGCCAAGTGCATCATTGTCGAAGTTGTGCCCCTCTTCCTGTGCTTTAAAGGCGATTCCAACGTACCTCTTGAAATCTGATTCCTGCTATTCTGCCTCGCTTTCAAGTCCACCTCGTTGCCTTCCCTCAACAGATTTTTGGACGATAGTTGTCCTTTATTACTCGGCCAGTTTGTGAATTGCTGTGCCCCTGAGCTCCATTTTTCAACTCTTTTTTGGTGAGCTGACCGCAAGTCCAAAATTTTGGTTCAGGACCTATGCTGGTAACCGGTGGGTGGCTGAGACTTTGGTTAATTCTTCTTACTGCCGGGAATTTAGAGTGATGTGTGTCCGTCCAAATGCCTAACAGCTACTCTCTCATTGGTTCTCCCTCTTCCCTTTCATCCTCTGCCAAATTGGAAACCTGTGTGAACCAGGAGGTTAAAGGGGCTGTCTCTCCAAGTTGGGAGGTTGATAGTAAAGCAGATGGAAAGTCAAACCGGAGCACCAGGAGAGGGACTATTCGTTGAGTTTTAGAAACCTTTCGTATTCACAGTGTGTCCGTTCTCTAGGTTTCCCGTACATGTTATAGCTGTAGTAATATTCCCTTCAACCTGGAGAGTTGGGACCCATGGAATGGGTGCCATGCATTATTGTTTTAAAGGGTCTGCATTTGCTCACCCAATCTCACCAATCGTCTCAGTCCCAAGTGTCCCTCCTTATGCCACATCCAGCTGTCATTGTAGATAGGATCATTCCAGGGTTCATCAGAGACCCTGAAGGAATTGTACAGAATTTCCCAGTTTTTTTGTTTTGTTTTTGAAATTCCTTTTTATAGTGGGTTTGAGCTGATTCTCGCTGCCATGTTTATGCCAGTCTAGACACACTTGATTCCCTTACGGAGACATATCAATACATAGGTTTTAAGATTCTTACTAGCCAGATATATTCCTCTGCAGGTAATATGGGGTTTTGAGTCCCTTTCACTGAGGAAGGTGTAGGTCTTGTCTATTCCATAGTTGGTTTTTGGAACGGTACCTGTGCTTATATCAAACTCTGGTTTTATGCATCACCCCACCTCTCCTTCCCCCTTAAGCAGGCATAAGAGTGTTTTCTAAATGTGAGACACTGTTCTCTTTCCTAACTCAGTTCAAGTGTAGCCATGTTTACAGGATCTTCATAAGTGATATCTTATGATAAGTTTCTTTTTCTCTGTGACTTATTTCACTTAGAATCATCGTACCTGAATCCACCCATTTTGCTGCTACTGGTCTTATGACATTGATTGCATGGCTGAGGGATATTCCATCGTACGTAAGTACCACAATTTTTTGAACCATTTTTATATTTCCTGGGATATTAAGGTGTACCCAAGTTGAGGTCCTTGTAAGCAGTGCAGCCCTAAATTTTGGGGTGGCTCTGTCTTATTGATTTTCAGAATTCCCAAGGTATATTTCCTCGACTGGAAGTGCCCTTGGCTCTTTAGCTCTGTTCTTTACTTGTTTTAGGGAACACAATATACACCTCCAGAGAGGCAGTTGGCAATTTACATCCCGCCCATCAGCATAACAAGGCTCCCTGTTCTCCAGGGCCTGTCTTGCCTTTCTGGTTTTTACACATTTTGTGGATGTCCCTTTTGACCGGTGGGAAGTGATACTTCTTTGTAGTGCAGGTTTGCATTGCCCGCTTGCTTGCTTGGGCAAAAAGGGCGTATGCGTTTTCTCTTGAATATATTCAGGAGAAAACACATACGCCCTTTTTGGCCAAGTGCATCATTGTCGAAGTTGTGCCCCTCTTCCTGTGCTTTAAAGGCGATTCCAACGTACCTATTGAAATCTGATTACTGCTATTCTGCCTCGCTTTCAAGTCCGCCTCGTTGCCTTCCCTCAACAGATTTTTGGACGATAGTTGTCCTTTATTACTCGGCCAGTTTGTGAATTGCTGTGCCCCTGAGCTCCATTTTTCAACTCGTTTTTGGTGAGCTGACCGCAAGTCCACAATTTTGGTTAAAGACCTATGCTGGTTCCCGGTGGGGGGCTGAGACTTTGGTTAATTCTTCTTCCTGCCGGGAATTTAGAGTGATGTGTGTCCGTCCAAATGCCTAACAGCTACTCTCTCATTGGTTCTCCCTCTTCCCTTTCATCCTCTGCCAAATTGGAAACCTGTGCGAACCAGGAGGTTAAAGGGGCTGTCTCTCCAAGTTGGGAGATTGATAGTAAAGCAGATGGAAAGTCAAACCGGAGCACCAGGAGAGGGACTATTCGTTGAGTTTTAGAAACCTTTCGTATTCACAGTGTGCCCGTTCTCTAGGTTTCCCGTACATGTTATAACTGTAGTAATATTCCCTTCAACCTGGAGAGTTGGGACCCATGGAATGGGTGCCATGCATTATTGCTTTAAAGAGTCTGCATTTGCTCACCCAATCTCACCAATCCTCTCAGTCCCAAGTGTCCAGCCTTATGCCACATCCAGCTGTCATTGTAGAGAGGGTCATTCCAGGTTTCATCAGAGTCCCTGAAAGAATTGTAAAGAATTTCCCAGTTTTTTTGTTTTGTTTTTAAATTCCTTTTTATAGTGGGTTTGAGCTGATTCTCGCTGCCATGTTTATGCCAGTCTAGACACACTTGATTCCCTTACGGAGACATATCAATACATAGGTTTTAAGATTCTTACTAGTCAGATATATTCCTCTGCGGGTAATATGGGGTTTTGAGTCCCTTTCACTGAGGAAGGTGTAGGTCTTGTCTATTCCATTGTTGGTTTTTGGAACGGTACCTGTGCTTATATCAAACTCTGGTTTTATGCATGACCCCACCTCTCCTTCCCCCTTAAGCAGGCATAAGAGTGTTTTCTAAATGTGAGACACTGTTCTCTTTCCTAAATCAGTTCAAGTGTAGCCATGCTAACAGGATCTTCATAAGTGATATCTTATGATAAGTTTCTTTTTCTCTGTGACTTATTTCACTTAGAATCATCGTACCTGAATCCACCCATTTTGCTGCTACTGGTCTTATGACATTGATTTCATGGCTGAGGGATATTCCATCGTACGTAAGTACCACAATTTTTTGAACCATTTTTATATTTCCTGGGATATTTAAGTTGTACCCAAGTTGAGGTCCTTGTAAGCAGTGCAGCCCTAAATTTTGGCGTGGCTCTGACTTATTGATTTTCAGTTTTCCCAAGGTATATTCCCTAGACTGGAAGTGCCCTTGCCAATGTAGCTCTGTTGTTTACTTGTTTTAGGGAACACAATGCACTCCTCCAGAGAGGCAGTTGGCAATTTACATCCCGCCCATCAGCATAACAAGGCTCCCAGTTCTCCAGGGCCTGTCTTGCCTCTCTGGTTTTTACACATTTTGTGGATGTCCCTTTTGACCGGTGGGAAGTGACACTTCTTAGTAGTGCAGATTTGCATTGCCCGCTTGCTTGCTTGGCCAAAAAGGGCGTATGCGTTTTCTCCTGAATATATTCAGGAGAAAACGCATACGCCCTTTTTGGCCAAGTGCATCATTGTCGAAGTTGTGCCCCTCTTCCTGTGCTTTAAAGGTGATTCCAACGTACCTCTTGAACTCTGTTTCCTGCTATTCTGCCTCGCTTTCAATTCCGCCTCGTTGCCTTCCCCTAACAGATTTTTGGACGATCGTTCTCCTTTATTGATCTGCCAGTTTGTGAATTGCTGTGCCCTTGAGCTCCATTTTTCAATTCGTTTTTTGTGAGCTGACCGCAAGTCCAAAATTTTGGTTCAGGACCTATATTGGTTCCCAGTGGGTGGCTGAGACTTTGGTTAATTCTTCTTCCTGCCGGGAAATTACAGTGATATATGCCCGTCCAAATGCCTAACAGCTACTCTCTCATTGGTTCTCCCTCTTCCCTTTCATCCTCTGCCAAATTGGAAACCTGTGCGAACCAGGAGGTTAAAGGGGCTGTCTCTCCAAGTTGGGAGGTTGATAGTAAAGCAGATGGAAAGTCAAACCGGAGCACCAGGAGAGGGACTATTCGTTGAGTTTTAGAAACCTTTCGTATTCACAGTGTGTCCGTTCTCTAGGTTTCCCGCACATGTTATAGCTGTAGTAATATTCCCTTCAACCTGGAGAGTTGGGACCCATGGAATGGGTGCCATGCATTATTGTTTTAAAGGGTCTGCATTTGCTCACCCAATCTCACCAATCGTCTCAGTCCCAAGTGTCCCTCCTTATGCCACATCCAGCTGTCATTGTAGATAGGATCATTCCAGGGTTCATCAGAGACCCTGAAGGAATTGTAAAGAATTTCCCAGTTTTTTTGTTTGTTTTTGAAATTCATTTTTATAGTGGGTTTGAGCTGATTCTCGCTGCCATGTTTATGCCAGTCTAGACACACTTGATTCCCTTATGGAGACATATCAATACATAGGTTTTAAGATTCTTACTAGTCAGATATATTCCTCTGCGGGAAATATGGGGTTTTGATTCCCTTTCACTGAGGAAGGTGTAGGTCTTGTCTATTCCATAGTTGGTTTTTGGAACGGTACCTGTGCTTATATCAAACTCTGGTTTTATGCATCACCCCACCTCTCCTTCCCCCTTAAGCAGGCATAAGAGTGTTTTCTAAATGTGAGACACTGTTCTCTTTCCTAACTCAGTTGAAGTGTAGCCATGTTTACAGGATCTTCATAAGTGATATCTTATGATAAGTTTCTTTTTCTCTGTGACTTATTTCACTTAGAATCATCGTACCTGAATCCAACCATTTTGCTGCTACTTGTCTTATGACATTGATTTCATGGCTAAGGGATATTCCATCGTACGTAAGTACCACAATTTTTTGAACCATTTTTATATTTCCTGGTATATTTAAGGTGTACCCAAGTTGAGGTCCTTGTAAGCAGTGCAGCCCTAAATTTTTGGGTGGCTCTGTCTTATTGATTTTCAGTTTTCCCAAGGTATATTCCCTAGACTAGAAGTGCCCTAGGCTATGTAGCTCTGTTGTTTACTTGTTTTAGGGAACACAATGCACTCCTCCAGAGAGGCATTTGGCAATTTACATCCCGTCCATCAGCATAACAAGGCTCCCTGTTCTCCAGGACCTGTCTTGCCTTTCTGGTTTTTACACATTTTGTGGATTTCCCTTTTAACCGGTTGGAAGTGATACTTCTTTGTAGTACAGATTTGCATTGCCCGCTTGCTTGCTTGGCCAAAAAGGGCGTATGCGTTTTCTCCTGAATATATTCAGGAGAAAAAGCGTACGCCCTTTTTGGTCAAGTGCATCATTGTCGAAGTTATGCCCCTCTTCCTGTGCTTTAAAGGCGATACCAACGTACCTCTTGAAATCTGTTTCCTGTTATTCTGCCTCGCTTTCAAGTCCGCCTCGTTGCCTTCCCTCAACAGATTTTTGGACGATAGTTGTCCTTTATTACTCGGCCAGTTTGTGAATTGTTGTGCCCCTGAGCTCCATTCTTCAACTCGTTTTTGGTGAGCTGACCGCAAGTCCAAAATTTTGGTTCAGGACCTATACTGGTTCCCGGTGGATGGCTGAGACTTTGCTTAATTCTTCTTCCTGCCGGGAAATTACAGTGATATGTGCCCGTCCAAATGCCTAACAGCTACTCTCTCATTGGTTCTCCCTCTTCCCTTTCATCCTCTGCAAAATTGGCAACCTGTGCGACCCAGGAGGTTAAAGGGTCTGTCTCTCCAAGTTGGGAGGTTGATAGTAAAGCAGATGGAAAGTCAAACCGGAGCAAGAGGAGAGGGACTATTTGTTGAGGTTTAGAAAGCTTTCGTATTCACTGTGTGTCCGTTCTCTAGGTTTACCGTACATGTTATAGCTGTAGTAATATTCCCTTTAAGCTGGAGTGTTGGGACCCATGGAATGGGTGCCAGGGATTTGTGCTTTAAATGGTATGCATTTGCTCACCCAATCTCACCAATCCTCTCAGTCCCAAGTGTGCAGCCTTATGCCACATCCAGCTGTCGTTTTACATATGGTCATTCCAGGTTTCATCAGAGACCCTGAAGGAATTGGAAAGAATTTCCCAGTTTTTTTGTTTTGTTTTTGAAATTCCTTTTTATAGTGGGTTTGAGCTGATTCTCGCTGCCATGTTTATGCCAGTCTAGACACACTTGATTCCCTTACGGAGACATGTCAATACATAGGTTTTAAGATTCTTACTAGTCAGATATATTCCTCTGCGGGAAATATGGGGTTTTGATTCCCTTTCACTGAGGAAGGTGTAGGTCTTGTCTATTCCATAGTTGGTTTTTGGAACGGTACCTGTGCTTATATCAAATTCTGGTTTTATGCATCACCCCACCTCTCCTTCCCCCTTAAGCAGGCATAAGAGTGTTTTCTAAATGTGAGACACTCTTCTCTTTCCTAACTCAGTTCAAGTGTAGCCATGTTTACAGGATCTTCATAAGTGATATCTTATGATAAGTTTCTTTTTCTGTGTGACTTATTTCACTTAGAATCATCGTACCTGAATCCACCCATTTTGCTGCTACTTGTCTTATGACATTGATTTCATGGCTGAGGGATATTCCATCGTATGTAAGTACCACAATTTTTTGAACCATTTTTATATTTCCTGGGATATTTAAGGTGTACCCAAGTTGAGGTCCTTGTAAGCAGTGCAGCCCTAAATTTTGGGGTGGCTCTGTCTTATTGATTTTCAGTTTTCCCAAGGTATATTCCCAAGACTGGAACTGCCCTTGGCTCTGTAGCTCTGTTGTTTACTTGTTTTAGGGAACACAATGCACTCCTCCAGAGAGGCAGTTGTCAAGTTACATCCCGGCCATCAGCATAACAAGGCTCCCTGTTCTCCAGGGCCTGTCTTGCCTTTCTGGTTTTTACACATTTTGTGGATGTCCCTTTTGACCGGTGGGAAGTGATACTTCTGTGTTGTGCAGATTTGCATTGCCCGCTTGCTTGCTTGGCCAAAAAGGGCGTATGCCTTTTCTCTTGAATATATTCAGGAGAAAATGCATACGCCCTTTTTGGCCAAGTGCATCATTGTCGAAGTTGTGCCCCTCTTCCTGTGCTTTAAAGGCGATTCCAACGTACCTCTTGAAATCTGATTCCTGCTATTCTGCCTCGCTTTCAAGTCCACCTCGTTGCCTTCCCTCAACAGATTTTTGGACGATAGTTGTCCTTTATTACTCGGCCAGTTTGTGAATTGCTGTGCCCCTGAGCTCCATTTTTCAACTCTTTTTTGGTGAGCTGACCGCAAGTCCAAAATTTTGGTTCAGGACCTATGCTGGTAACCGGTGGGTGGCTGAGACTTTGGTTAATTCTTCTTACTGCCGGGAATTTAGAGTGATGTGTGTCCGTCCAAATGCCTAACAGCTACTCTCTCATTGGTTCTCCCTCTTCCCTTTCATCCTCTGCCAAATTGGAAACCTGTGTGAACCAGGAGGTTAAAGGGGCTGTCTCTCCAAGTTGGGAGGTTGATAGTAAAGCAGATGGAAAGTCAAACCGGAGCACCAGGAGAGGGACTATTCGTTGAGTTTTAGAAACCTTTCGTATTCACAGTGTGTCCGTTCTCTAGGTTTCCCGTACATGTTATAGCTGTAGTAATATTCCCTTCAACCTGGAGAGTTGGGACCCATGGAATGGGTGCCATGCATTATTGTTTTAAAGGGTCTGCATTTGCTCACCCAATCTCACCAATCGTCTCAGTCCCAAGTGTCCCTCCTTATGCCACATCCAGCTGTCATTGTAGATAGGATCATTCCAGGGTTCATCAGAGACCCTGAAGGAATTGTACAGAATTTCCCAGTTTTTTTGTTTTGTTTTTGAAATTCCTTTTTATAGTGGGTTTGAGCTGATTCTCGCTGCCATGTTTATGCCAGTCTAGACACACTTGATTCCCTTACGGAGACATATCAATACATAGGTTTTAAGATTCTTACTAGCCAGATATATTCCTCTGCAGGTAATATGGGGTTTTGAGTCCCTTTCACTGAGGAAGGTGTAGGTCTTGTCTATTCCATAGTTGGTTTTTGGAACGGTACCTGTGCTTATATCAAACTCTGGTTTTATGCATCACCCCACCTCTCCTTCCCCCTTAAGCAGGCATAAGAGTGTTTTCTAAATGTGAGACACTGTTCTCTTTCCTAACTCAGTTCAAGTGTAGCCATGTTTACAGGATCTTCATAAGTGATATCTTATGATAAGTTTCTTTTTCTGTGTGACTTATTTCACTTAGAATCATCGTACCTGAATCCACCCATTTTGCTGCTACTGGTCTTATGACATTGATTGCACGGCTGAGGGATATTCCATCGTACGTAAGTACCACAATTTTTTGAACCATTTTTATATTTCCTGGGATATTAAGGTGTACCCAAGTTGAGGTCCTTGTAAGCAGTGCAGCCCTAAATTTTGGGGTGGCTCTGTCTTATTGATTTTCAGAATTCCCAAGTTATATTTCCTAGACTGGAAGTGCCCTTGGCTCTTTAGCTCTGTTCTTTACTTGTTTTAGGGAACACAATATACACCTCCAGAGAGGCAGTTGGCAATTTACATCCCGCCCATCAGCATAACAAGGCTCCCTGTTTTCCAGGGCCTGTCTTGCCTTTCTGGTTTTTACACATTTTGTGGATGTCCCTTTTGACCGGTGGGAAGTGATACTTCTTTGTAGTGCAGATTTGCATTGCCCGCTTGCTTGCTTGGGCAAAAAGGGCGTATGCGTTTTCTCCTGAATATATTCAGGAGAAAACGCATACGCCCTTTTTGGCCAAGTGCATCATTGTCGAAGTTGTGCCCCTCTTCCTGTGCTTTAAAGGCGATTCCAACGTACCTCTTGAAATCTGATTCCTGCTATTCTGCCTCGCTTTCAAGTCCGCCTCATTGCCTTCCCTCAACAGATTTTTGGACGATAGTTGTCCTTTATTACTCGGCCAGTTTGTGAATTGCTGTGCCCCTGAGCTCCATTTTTCAACTCGTTTTTTGTGAGCTGACCGCAAGTCCAAAATTTTGGTTCAGGACCTATGCTGGTTCCCGGTGCGGGGCTGAGACTTTGGTTAATTCTTCTTCCTTCCTGGAATTTAGAGTGATGTGTGTCCGTCCAAATGCCTAACAGCTACTCTCTCATTGGTTCTCCCTCTTCCCTTTCATCCTCGGCCAAATTGGCAACCTGAGTGAACCAGGAGGTTAAAGGGGCTGTCTCTCCAAGATGGGAGGTTGATAGTAAAGCAGATGGAAACTCAAATCGGAGGACCAGGTGAGGGACTATTCGTTGAGTTTTAGAAACCTTTCGTATTCACAGTGTGTCCGTTCTCTAGGTTTCCCGTACATGTTATAGCTTTAGTAATATTCCCTTCAACCTGGAGAGTTGGGACCAATGGAATGGGTGCCAGGCATTAGTGCTTTAAAGGGTCTGCATTTGCTCACCAAATCTCACCAATCCTCTCAGTCCCAAGTGTCCAGCCTTATGCCATATCCAGCTGTCATTGTAGATAGGGTCATTCCAGGATTCATCAGAGACCCTGAAGGAATTGTAAAGAATTTCCCATTTTTTTGTTTTGTTTTTGAAATTCTTTTTTATAGTGGGTTTGAGCTGATTCTCACTGCCATGTTTTTGCCAGTCTAGACACACTTGATTCCCTTACGGAGACATATCAATACATAGGTTTTAAGATTCTTACTAGTCAGATATATTCCTCTCCGGGAAATATGGGGTTTTGAGTCCCTTTCACTGAGGAAGGTGTAGGTTTTGTCTATTCCATAGTTGGTTTTTGGAACGGTACCTGTGCTTATATCAAACTCTCGTTTTATGCATCACCCCACCTCTCCTTCCCCCTTAAGCATGCATAAGAGTGTTTTCTAAATGTGAGACACTGTTCTCTTTCCTAACTGAGTTCAAGTGTAGCCATGTTTACAGGATCTTCATAAGTGATATCTTATGATAAGTTTCTTTTTCTCTGTGACTTATTTCACTTAGAATCATCGTACCTGAATCTACCCATTTTGCTGCTACTGGTCTTATGACATTGATTTCATGGCTGACGGATATTCCATCATACGTAAGTACCACAATTTTTTGAACCATTTTTATATTTCCTGGGATATTTAAGGTGTACCCAAGTTGAGGTCCTTGTAAGCAGTGCAGCCCTAAATTTTGGGCTTGCTCTGTCTTATTGAGTTTAAGTTTTCCCAAGGTATATTCCCTAGACTGGAAGTGCCCTTGGCTCTGTAGATCTGTTGTTTACTTGTTTTAGGGAACACAATGCACTCCTCCAGAGAAGCAGTTGGCAATTTACATCCCGCCCATCAGCATAACAAGGCTCCCTGTTCTCCAGGGCCTGTCTTGCCTTTCTGGTTTTTACACATTTTGTGGATGTCCCTTTTGACCGGTGGGAAGTGATACTTCTCTGTAGTGCAGATTTGCATTGCCCGCTTGCTTGCTTGGCCAAAAAGGGCGTATGCGTTTTCTCCTGAATATATTCAGGAGAAAACACATACGCCCTTTTTGGCCAAGTGCATCACTGTCGAAGTAGTGCCCCTCTTCCTGTGCTTTAAAGGCGATTCCAACGTACATCTTGAAATGTCTTTCCTGCTATTCTGCCTCGCTTTCAAGTCCGCCTCGTTGCCTTCCCTCAACAGATTTTTGGACGATAGTTGTCCTTTATTACTCAGCCAGTTTGTGAATTGCTATGCCCCGGAGCTCCATTTTTCAACTCGTTTTTTGTGAGCTGACCGCAAGTCCAAAATTTTGGTTCAGGACCTCTGCTGGTTCCCGGTAGAGGGGCTGAGTCTTTGGGTAATTCTTCTTCCTGCCGGGAAGTTAGAGTGATATGTGCCCGTCCAAATGCCTAACAGCTACTCTCTCATTGGTTCTCCCTCTTCCCTTTCATCCTCTGCCAAATTGGCAACCTGTGCGAACCAGGAGGTTAAAGGGGCTGTGTCTCCAAGTTGGGAGATTGATAGTAAAGCAGATGGAAAGTCAAACCGGAGCACCAGTAGAGGGACTATTCGTTGAGTTTTAGAAAACTTTCGTATTCACTGTGTGTCCGTTCTCTAGGTTTCCCGTACATGTTATAAATGTAGTAATATTCCCTTCAACCTGGAGAGTTGGGACCCATGGAATGGGTGCCATGCATTATTGCTTTAAAGGGTCTGCATTTTCTCACCCAATCTCATCAATCCTCTCAGTCCCAAGTGTCCCTACTTATGCCACATCCAGCTGTCATTGTAGATAGGGTCATTCCAGGTTTCATCAGAGACCCTGAAGGAATTGTATAGAATTTCCCAGTTTTTTGTTTTGTTTTTGAAATTCCTTTTTATAGTGGGTTTGAGCTGATTCTCGCTGCCATGTTTATGCCAGTCTAGACACACTTGATTCCCTTATGGAGATATATCAATCCATAGGTTTTAAGATTCTTACTAGTCAGATATATTCCTCTGCGGGAAATATGGGGTTTTGAGTCCCTTTCACTGAGGAAGGTGTAGGTCTTGTCTATTCCATAGTTGGTTTTTGGAACGGTACCTGTGCTTATAGCAAACTCTGGTTTTATGCATCACCCCACCTCTCCTTCCCCCTTAAGCAGGCAAAAGAGTGTTTTCTAAATGTGAGACTCTGTTCTTTTTCCTAAATCAGTTCAAGTGTAGCCATGTTTACAGGATCTTCATGAGTGATATCTTATGATAAGTTTCTTTTTTTGTGTGTCTTATTTCACGTAGAATCATCGTACCTGAATCCACTCATTTTGCTGCTAATGGTATTATAACATTTATTTAATGGCTGAGGGATATTCCATCGTACATAAGGACCACAATTTTTTGAACCATTTTTATATTTCCTGGGATATTTAAGGTGTATCCAAGTTGAGGTTCTTTTAATCAGTGCAGCCCTAAATTTTGGGCTGGCTCTGTCTTATTGATTTTCAGTTTTCCCAAGGTATATTCCCTAGACTGGAAGTGCCCTTGGCTCTGTAGATCTGTTGTTTACTTGTTTTAGGGAACACAATGCACTCCTCCAGAGAGGCAGTTGGCAATTTACATCCCGCCCATCAGCATAACAAGGCTCCCTGTTCTCCAGGACCTGTCTTGCCTTTCTGGTTTTTACACATTTTGTGGATATCCCGTTTGACCGGTGGGAAGTGCTACTTCTCTGTAGTGCAGATTTGCATTGCCCGCTTGCTTGCTTGGCCAAAATGTGCGTACGCGTTTTCTCCTGAATATATTCAGGAGAAAACGCATACGCCCTTTTTGGCCAAGTGCATCATTGTCGAAATTGTGCCCCTCTTCCTGTGATTTAAACGTGATTCCAACGTACCTCTTTGAATCTGTTTCCTACTATTCTGCCTCGCTTTCAAGTCCACCTCGTTGCCTTCCCTCAACAGATTTTTGGACGATAGTTGTTCTTTATTACTCGGCCAGTTTTTGAATTGCTGTGCCCCTGAGCTCCATTTTTCAACTCGTTTTTTGTGAGCTGACCGCAAGTCCAAAATTTTGGTTCAGGACCTATACTGTTTCCCGGGGTGTGGCTGAGAATTTGGTAAATTCTTCTTCCTGCCAGGAAATTAGAGTGAAATATGTCCGTCCAAATGCCTAACAGCTACTCTCTCATTGGTTCTCCCTCTTCCCTTTCATCCTCTGCCAAATTGGAAACCTGTGCGAACCAGGAGGTTAAAGGGGCTGTCTCTCCAAGTTGGGAGATTGATAGTAAAGCTGATGGAAAATCAAACTGGAGCACAAGGAGAGGGACTATTCTTTGAGTTTTAGAAACCTTTTGTATACACAGTTTTTCCGTTCTCTAGGTTTCCCGTACATGTTATAGCTGTAGTAATAGTTCCTTCAACCTGGAGAGTTGGGACCCATGGAATGGGTGCCACATATTATTGTTTTAAAGTGTCTTCATTTGTTCACCCAATCTCACCAATCCTCTCAGTCCCAAGTGTCCAGCCTTATGCCACATCCAGCTGTCGTTGTTGGTAGGGTCATTCCAGGTTTCATCAGAGACCCTGAAGGAATTGTAAAGAATTTCCCTGTTTTTTGTTTTGTTTTTGAATTTCCTTTTCTAGTGGGTTTGAGCTGATTCTCGCTGCAATGTTTATGCCAGTCTAGACACACTTGATTCCCTTACAGAGACATATCAATAGATAGGTTTTAAGATTCTTACTAGTAAGATATATTCCTCTGCGGGAAATATGGGGTTTTGAGTCCCGTTCTCAGAGGAAATAGTAGGTCTTGTGTATTCTGTATTTGGATTATGGAACCGTACCTGTGCTAATATCAAACTCTGGTTTTATTCATCATCCCACCTCTGCTTTCCCCTTAAGCATGCATAAGAGTGTTTTCTAAATATGAGACTCTGTTCCCTTTCCTAATCCATTCCATGTGTAGCCATGTTTATATACCCTTCATAAGTGATATCTTATGATAAGTTTCTTTTTCTGTGTGATTTTTTCAGTTAGAATCATCGTACATGAATCCCGTCATTATGCTGCTACTGGCCTTATGACATTGACTTCATGGTTGAGGGATATTCCATCATACGTATGTACCACAATTTCTTTACCATTTTTGTCTTTCCTGGGATATATAAGGTGTCCCGAAGTCGAGGTTCTTGTAAGCAGTGCTGCCATAAATTTTGGGGTGGCTGTGTCTTATTGATTTTCAATTTTCCCAAGGTATATTCCCGTGACTGGAAGTGCATTAGGTTGAGAAGCACTGTTGTTTACTTCTTTTTGGGTACACAATGCACTCCTCCAGAGTGGCTGTTGGCAATTTACATCCCACCCATCCGCATAACAAGGCTCCCTCTTCTCCAGATCCTGTCTTGCCTTTCTTGTTTTTACACATTTTACGGATGCCCCTTTTGACCGGTTGGAAGTGATACTTCTTTGTAGTGCAGATTTGCATTGTGCGGTTGCTTGGTTGGACAAAATGTGCGTATGCGTTTTCTCCTGAATATATTCAGGAGAAAACGCATGCGCCCTTTATGGACAATTCCATAATTGTCGAAGTTGTGATGCTTTTCCTGTGTTTAAAGGCGATTCCAATGTACTTCTGGAAATCTGTTTCGTGCACTTCTGCCTCACTTTCAAGTCCGCCTCATGGCTTTCTCTCAACAGATTTTTGGAAGAGAGTAGTCCTTTATAACTCTGCAAGTTAGTGAATTTCTGTGCCCCTGAGCTCCATTTTTCAACTTGCGTTTTTGTGAGCTGACTGCCAATCCACAATTTTGCTTCAGGACCTATAGTGGTTCCATTGGGGGGGCTGGCTCAGAGTTTGTTAATTCTTCTTTGTGACGGGAATTTAGAGTGACATGTGGCCATCCAAATGCCTACAGCTACTCTCTAATTGTTTCTCCCTCTTCCCTTGTATCCTCTGCACAACGTGCCAACTGTGCGAACCAGGAGGTTAAAGGTGCTGACTCTCCAATTTGGGAGATTGATACTAAAGCAGTTGGAATGTCAAACTGGTGCACAAGGAGAGAAAAAAATTAGTAGAGTTTTAGAAACATTTCACCATCAGATGGTGTCCATTCTCTAGGTTTCCCATACATGTTATAACTGTAGTGATATTCCCTTCTACCTGGAGAGTTGGGAACCATGGAATGGGTGCCAGGTATTATTGCTTAAAACGGTCTGCATTTTCTCACCCAATCTCACCAATCCTCTCAGTCCCAAGTGAACAGCCTTATGCCACATCCAGCTGTCGTTGTAGATAGGGTCATTCTAAGTTTCATCAGAACCCCTGAAGGTATTGTGTAAGAATTTCACTGTTTATTTGTTTTGTTTTGAAATTCATTTTTATAGTGGGTTTGAGTTGATTCTCACTGCCGTGTTTATGTCATTCTAGACACACTTGGTTACCTTATGGAGACATATCAATACATAGGTTTTAAGATTCTTACTAGTCAGATATACTACTCTGCGGGGAATAGGGGTGTTGAGCCCCATTCAGTGAGGAAAGAGTAGGTCTTGTCTATTCTGTATTTGGATTATGCAACCGTACCTGTGCTAATATCAAACTCTGGTTTTATGCATCACCCCACCTCTCCTTTCCTCTTGAGCAGGCATAAGAGTGTTTTCTAAATGTGAGACTCTTCTCTTTCCTAATTCATTTCATGTGTAGCCATGTTTACAAGACCTTCATAAGTGATATCTTATGATAAGTTTCTTTTTCTGTGTGACTTATTTCAGTTAGAATCATCGTACATGAATCCACTCATTATGCTGCTACTGGCCTTATGACATTGATTTCATGGCTGAGGGATATTCCATCGTACGTATGTACCACAATTTCTTTACTATTTTTGTCTTTACTGGGATATTTAAGGTGTCCCGAAGTCGAGGTTCTTGTAAGCAGTGCTGCCCTATATTTTGGGTTGGCTGTGTCTTATTGATTTTCAATTTCCCCAAGGTATATTCCCAGGACTGGAAGTGCCTTAGGTTGTGAAGCTCTGTTGTTTAATTATTTTAGGGAACACAATGCACTCCTCCAGAGTGGCTGTTGGCAATCTACATCCCACCCATCAGCATAACAAGGCTCCCTGTTCTCCAGAGCCCCTCTTGCCTTTCTGGCTTTTACACATTTTACGGATATCCCTTTTGAATGGTGGGAAGTGATACTTCTTGGTAGTGCAGATTTGCATTGTGCGGTTGCTTGGTTGGACAAAATGGGTGTATGCGTTTTCTCCTGAATATATTCAGGAGAAAACACATGCACCCTTTATGGACAATTCCATAATTGTCGAAGTTGTGATGCTTTTCCTGTGTTTAAAGGCGATTCCAATGTACTTCTGGAAATCTGTTTCGTGCAAATCTCCCTCATTTTCAAGTCCGCCTCATGGCTTTTCCTCAACAGATTTTTGGAAGAGAGTAGTCCTGTATAACTCTGCAACTTAGTGAATTGCTGTGCCCCTGAGCTCCATTTTTCATCTTGTGTGTTTGTGAGCTGACCGCAAACCCACAATTTTGCTTCAGGACCTATACTAGTTATGGGTGTGGGGCAGGCTGAGAGTGTGGTTAATTCTTCTTCGTGACGGGAAATTAGAGTGACATGTGGCCGTCCAAATGCCTACAGCTACTCTCTCATTGGTTCTCCCTCTTCCCTTATATCCTCTGCACAATGTGCCAACTGTGCGAACCAGGAGGTTATAGGGGCTGACTCTCCAAGTTGGGAGATTGATATTAAAGCAGTTGGAATGTCAAGCTGGAGCACATGGAGAGAAAAAAATTAGTAGAGTTTTAGAAACCTTTCACCATCAGAGAGTGTCCATTCTCTAGGTTTCCTATACATGTTATAACTGTAGTGATATTCCCTTCTACCTGGAGAGTTGGGAACCATGGAATCAGTGGCAGGCATTATTGCTTTAAAGCGTCTGCATTTTCACACCCAATCTCACCAATCCTTTCAGTCTCAAGTGAACAGCCTTATGCCACATCCAGCTGTTGTTGTAGATAGGGTCATTCCAAGTTTCATCAGAACCCCTGAAGGTATTGTGTAAGAATTTCACTGTTTCTTTGTTTTGTTTTTAAATTCCTTTTTATAGTGGGTTTGAGCTGATTCTCACTGCCGTGTTTATGTCATTCTAGACACACTTGGTTCCCTTATGGAGACATATCAATACATAGGTTTTAAGATCCTTACTAGTCAGATATATTTCTCTGTGGGGAATAGGGGTGTTGAGTCCCATTCACTGAGGAAGGAGTCGGGCTTGTCTCTTCTGTATTTGGATTATGGAACGGTACCTGTGTTAATATCAAACTCTGGTTTTGTGTGTCTCCCCACCTCTCCTTCCCCCTTAAGCAAGCATAAGAGTGTTTTCTAAATCTGAGACTCTGTTCTCTTTCCTAATTCAGTTCATATGTAGCCAAGTTTACATTCCCTTCATAAGTGCTATCTTATATCAGAATGCACCATGGCCCTTGTCATAATAATGCTCCATGACCCCTGTCATCACAATGCTCCATTCCCTGGTTATCACAATGCTCCATGTCCCTTGTCATAACAATTCTCCACGTACTTGTCATCACAATGCTACATGACACTTCTCATCACAAAGTTACATGCTCGTTTCATCACAATTCTCCATGCACTTGTCATTGCAATGTTCCATGACCCCTGTCATAGGAAGCTCCAAGTGTTTGTCATCACAATGCTTCACGACTTTATCATCAAAATTCTCAATGGCACTTTTCATCACAATGTTCCGTACCCTTGTCATCACAATGCTCCATGCCCTTGTCATCACAATGCTTCATGACCCCTGTCATCACAATGCTCCCTGACACCTGTCATCACAATGCTTCATGCCCCTTGTCATTACAGTGCTCCATGATGCTCGTCATCACAATTACCCAAGGTCTTCTCATCACAATGCTCCACGGCTTTGCCATCACAATGCTCCATGCCTTGGTCATCTCAAAGCTCAATGTCCCTTGTCCTCACAATTCTCCATGTCCTTGTCATCACAATGCTCCATGGCACTTCTCATCACAATGTTATATGCTCTTGTCATAACAATACTCCATGCACTTGTCATCGCAATGCTCCATGACCCCTGTCATAGGAAGCTCCATGCGCTTGTCATCAAAATGTTTCACGACATGGACATTAAAATTATTAATGGCCCTTGTCATCTCAATGCTCCATGCGCTTATCATCACAATGCTCCTTTACCTTTGTCACAACAATCCTCCATGACACTTGGCATCACAATGCTCCGTGCTATTGTCATCACAATGGAACATGACATATGTCATCACAATGCTCCCTGACACCTGTCTTCACAATACTCCATGACCTTGTCATCACAATGCTCCATGCCCTTGTCATCACAATGTGCCATGCCCACTGTCATCAAAATAATCCATGAAATTTGTCAGACCAAAGCTCCATGCCACCTTTCATCACAATGCTCCATGAACCCTGTCATCACAATGCACCATACCCATCATCATAATGCTTCATGCTCTTGTTATCACAATGAAATCAAAATGCTCCATGACCTCTGCCATCACAATGCTCCAAACCCTTGTGATCACAATGTTCCATAACACTTGTCATCACAATACCCCATGACGCTACTCATCACAATTATCCATGGACTTCTCATCACAATGCCCCATGACATTTGTCATCACAATGCGCAATACACATGTCATCACAATGCTCCCTGACTCTTGCCATCAGTATGCTCCCTGAACCCTTTCATGACAAGGCTCCATGCCTTTTTCATCACAATGATCCATGCCATTTTCATCACAATGCTCCAAGACCCCTGTAATCACAATGCTCCATGCCCTTGTCATCACAAAGCTCCATGATGCATGTCATCAGAATGCTCCATGGCCTTCTCATCACAATGCTCCATGCCCTTGTCATCACAATGCTCCAAGACCCCTGTAATCACAATGGTCCATGCTCCTTTTCATCAGAATGCTCCATGAGACTTGTCATCACAAGGCTCCATGGTCTTCTCATCACAATGCTCCAGGACATTTTCATCAAAATGCCCCATTCCCTTATCATCACAATGCTCCATGACCCCTGTCATCACAATACTCCATGAACATTTTCAGCCCAATGCTCCATGACCTTCTCATCACAATGCTCCATGACCCATATCATCACAATGCTCCATGACCACAGTCATCACAACGCTCAATATCACCTGACAACACAATGATCCGGGACTCTTGTCATCACAATGCTCCATTCCCTAGTCATCACAATGCTCCATGACCCCTGGCATCACAATACTCCATGAACATTTTCAGCCCAATGCTCCATGACACTTGTCATCACAATGATGCATGCCCTTGTCATCCCAATGCTCCATGACCCCTGTAATCACAATGCTCCGTGACGCTTGTCATCACAGTGCTCCATGACACCTGTCATCACAATGCTCCATGCCTTTGTCAGCAAAATGCTACATGACCTTGTCATTACAATGTTCTATGCACTTGTCATCACAATACTCCATTACCATTGCCATCACAATCCTCCATGAACCTTGGGATAACATTGCTCCATGCCCTTGTCATCACAATGCTCCATGCTCCTTGAAATCAAAATGATCCATGACCTCTGTCATCACAATGCTCCAAACCCTTGTGATCACAATGTTCCATAACACTTGTCATCACAATGCTCCATGATGCCTGTCATCACAATACTCCATGCCCTTTTCATCACAATGCTCCATGACCTTTGTCATCACAATTCTCGATACACTTGTCATCACAATGCTCCCTGACACTTGTCGTCAGAATGCTACTTGAACCCTGTCACAAAAAGGCTCCATGCCTTTTTCATCAAAATGCACCATGCCTTTTTCATCACAATGCTCCATGCCATTGTCATCAAAATACTCCACAAGCTTGTCATCAGAATGCTCCATGTCCCTTGTCATCACAATTTTCCATGAACTTGTCAGCACAATGCTCCCTGACCCTTGTCATCACAATGCTCCAAGCCATTGTCATCACAATGCTCCATTACCTTTGTCATCAGAATCCTCCATGACACTTGGCATCACAATGCTCCATGGCATTGTCATCACAATGGGCCATTACATATGTAATCACAATGCTCCCTGACACCTGGCTTCACAATAATGAATGACCTGGTCATCACAATGTTCCATGCCCTTGTCATCACAATGCGCCATTCCAACTGTCATCGCAATAAGCCATGAAACTTATTAGACCAATGCTCCATGCCCTTGTCATCACAATGCCCCATGCACTTGTTATCACAATGCTCCATTACACCTGTCATCACAATGCTCCGTGACTCCAGTCATCACAAGGCTTCATGACCTTTGTCATCACAATGGTCCATGCCCTTGTCATCAACAGTCTCTGTGACCTTTTTAACCACAATGCTTCATGAACTTTTCATCACAATGCTCTTTGACCCTTGTCATCACAATGCTCTATGCCTTTCTCAGCACAATGCTCCGTGACCCTTGTCATCACAATGCTCCATGCGCTTGTCAGCACAATGCTCCATGACCCATGTCA
Source organism: Hyperoodon ampullatus (assembly GCF_949752795.1). Lineage (NCBI taxonomy): Eukaryota > Metazoa > Chordata > Mammalia > Artiodactyla > Ziphiidae > Hyperoodon > Hyperoodon ampullatus. Next base: position 127,763 of record NW_027640427.1, read on the forward strand.
TCACAATGCACCATGCGCTTGTCGTCACAGTGCTCCACAATCTTGTCATCACAATGTTCCATAAACCTTGTCATCACAATGCTCCATGCACTTCAAATCAAAATGCTCTCTCACCACTGATATCACAATGTTACATCACTGTTCATCACAATACTCCCTCAACCCTGTCATAACAATGTTCCATGACTCCTGTCATCACAATGCTACATGCACTTATCTTCACAATGTTTGATGATCCCTGACATCACAATGTTCCATAACCCCTGTCATCAAAATGCTCCATGACCCTTTTCATCAAAATGCTCCATGACCCCTGACATCACAATGTTACATAACGCCTCTCATCAAAATGTTCCATGACACTTTTCATCAAATTGGTCCATGACAATGTCATCACAATGTTCCCTGCCCTTCTCATCACAATGCACCACGCCCTTGTCATCAAAATGCTCCATGACCTTTGTCATCACAAAGCTCCATGACCCTTGGCATCACAATGCTCCATGCCATTGTCATCACAATACTCCATGAAACCTCTCATCACATTGTTCCATGCAATTGTCATCAAAAAGCTCCATGGTGCTTGTCATCACACTGCTCGATGCCCTTCTCATCACAATGCTCCATGCCCTTGTCATTACAATCCTCCATGACCCATGTATCACTGTGTTCCGTGCCCTTGTCATCACAATGCTCCATGCTCACTCTCATCACAATAATCCATGAAACATTTCAGACAAATGTTCCATGCCCTTGTCATCACAATGCTCCATTACCCCTGTCATAACAATGCTCCATGACCCCTGCCATCACAATGTTCCACGGCCTTGTCATCACAAGGCTCCATGACCCTTGTCATCACAATGCTCCAAGACCCCTGTAATCACAGTGCTCCATGCCCTTGTCATCACAAAGCTCCATGATGCATGTCATCAGAATGCTCCATGCCCTTGCCATCACAATGCTCCATTACCCCTGTGATAACAATGTTCCATGACCCCTGTCATCACGATGTTGCATGGCCTTGTCATCACAAGGCTCCATGACCCTTCTCATCACAATGCTCCAAGACCCCTGTAATCACAATGCTCCATGTCCCTTTTTATCTCAATGATCCATGAACCCTGTCATCACAATGCACCATGCCCATCATCATAATGCTTCAGGCTATTGTCATCACAATGAAATCAAAATGCTCCATGACCTCTGTCATAACACTGCTCCAAACCCTTGTGATCACAATATTCCATAACACTTGTCATCACAATGCCCCATGACGCTCGTCATCACAATTATCTATGGTCTTCTCTTCACAATGCTCCATGACCTTTGTCATCACAATGCTCAATACACTTGTCATCAAAATGCTCCCTGACACTTGTTCTCTGTATGCTCCTTGAACCCTGTCATGACAAGGCTCCATGCCTTTTTCATCACAATGATCCATGCCTTTTTCATCACAATGCTCCAAGACGCCTGTAATTACAATGCTCCATGCCCTTGTCATCACAAAGCTCAATGACGCATGTCATCAGACTGCTCCTTGGCCTTCTCATCACAATGCTCCATGCCCTTGTCATCACAATTTTCCAAGACACTCTAATCACAATGCTCCATGCCCCTTTTCATCAGTATGCTCCATGAGACTTGTCTCACAAGGCTCCGTGGTTTTCTCATCACAATGATCCAGCACCTTGTCATCACAATGCTTCACGACTTGTCATGAAAATTTTCAATGGCCCTTGTCATCATAATGCTCCAAGCCCTAGTCATCACAATGCTCCATTATATTTGTCATCACAATCCTCCATTACATTTGGCATCACAATGCTCCATGCCATTGTCATCGCAATGGACCATGACATATGTCATCACAGTGCTCCCTGACACCTGTCTTCACAATACTCCATGACCTTCTCATCACAATGCCCCATGCCCTTGTCATCACAATGCCCCATGCCCACTGTCATCACAATAATCTATTAAACTTGTCAGACCAATGCTCCATGCCCCTGTCATCACAATGCTCCATGCCCTTGTCATCACAATGCTCCATGACTCCTGTCATCACAATGCTCTGTGACTCCAGTCATCACAATGCTTCATAACATTTGTCATCACAGTGGTCCATGCCCACATCATCACAAGGCTCTGTGACCTTTGTAACCACAATACTCCATGAACTTTTCATCACAATGCTCCGTGACCCCTGCCATCACAATGTTCCACACCATTGTCAGCACAAGGTTCCATGACCCTTGTCATCACAATGCTCCAAGACCCCTGTAATCACAATGCTCCATGCCCTTGTCATCACAAAGCTTAATGACACATGTCATCAGAATGCTCCATGGCCTTCTCATCACAATGCTCCTTGCCCTTGTCATCACAATGCTCCAAGACCCCTGTAATCACAATGCTCCATGCCCCTTTTCATCTCAATGCTCCATGAACGCTGTCATCACAATGCACCATGCCCATCACCATAATGCTTCAGGCTATTGTCATCACAATGAAATCAAAATGCTCCATGACCTCTGTCATCACAATGCTCCAAACCCTTGTGATCACAATGTTCCATAAAACTTATCATCACAACACCCCATGACGCTCATCATCAAAATTATCCATGGTCTTCTCATCACAATGCTCCATGAACTTTGTCATCACAATGCTCAATACACTTGTCATCACAATGCTCCGTGACACTTGTCGTCAGTATGCTCCTAGAACCCTGTCATGACAAGGCTCCATGCCTTTTTCATAACAATGATCCATGCCATTTTCATCACAATACTCCATGCCCTTGTCAGCACAAAGCTCCATGACGCATGTCATCAGAATGCTCCATGGCCTTCTCATCACAATACTCCATGCCCTTGTCATCACAATGCTCCAAGACCCCTGTAATCACAATGCTCCATGCCCCTTTTCATCAGAATGTTCCATGAGAATTGTCATCACAAGGCTCCATGGACTTCCCATCACAATGCTCCAGGACCTTGTCATCACAGTGCTCAATTCCCTTCTCATTACAATGCTCCATGACCCCTGTCATCACAATACTCCATGAACATTTTCAGCCCAATGCTTCATGACCTTCTCATCACAATGCTCCATGACCCATATCATCAAAATCCTCCATGACCACTGTCATCACAACACTCCATGACCCCTGACAACACAATGATCCGGGACTCTTGTCATCACAATGCTCCATTCCCTTGTCATCACAATGCTCCATGAACATTTTCAGCCCAATGCTCCATGACACTTGTCATCACAATGATCCATGCCCTTGTCATCCCAATGCTCCATGAACCCTGTAATCACAATGCTCCGTGACGCTTATCATCACAGTGCTCCATGACCCTTATCATCACAATTCTCCATGCCTGTGTCATCAAAATCCTACATGACCTTGTCATCACAATGCTCCATGAGCTTGTCATCACAATACTCCATTACCATTTTCATCACAATCCTCCATGAACCTTGGGATCACATTGCTCCATGCCCTTGTCATCACAATGCTCCATGCTCCTTGAAATCAAAATGGTCCATGACCTCTGTCATCACAATGCTCCAACCCCTTGTGATCACAATGTTCCATAACACTGGTCATCACAACACTCCATGATGACTGTCATGACAATACTCCATGCACTTGTCGTCACAATGCTCCATGACCTTTGTCATCACAATTCTCAATACACTTGTCATCACAATGCTCCCTGACACTTGTCGTCAGAATACTCCTTGAACACTGTCATGAAAATGCTCCAAGCCTTTTTCATAAGAATGCTCCATGCCCTTTTCATCACAACGCTCCATGTCATTGTCATCACAATACTCCACAAGCTTGTCATCAGAATGCTCCCTGATCATTGTCTTCAGAATGCTCCATGACCCCTGTCATCAAAATGCTCCATACCCCTTGTCATTACACTGTTCCATGACGCTCGTCATCACAATTATCCATGGTCTTCTCATCACAATGCTCCACGGTCTTGCCATCACAATGCTCCATGCCTTGGTCATCACGATGCTCCATGTCCTCAGTCATCACAATGCTCCATGACCCCTGTCATCACAATGCTCCATACCCCTTGTCATTACAGAGCTCCATGACACTCGTCATCACAATTATCCATGGTCTTCTCATCACAACGCTCCACGGTCTTGCCATCACAATGCTCTATGCCCTGGTCATCACAATACTCCATGTCCCCTGTCATCACAATTCTCCACGTTCTTGGCATCACTATGCTCCATGATACTTCTCATCACAGTGTTACATGTTTTGTCATCACAATTCTCTATGCACTTGTCATCGTAATGCTCCATGACCCCTGTCATAGCAAGCTCCATGTGATTGTCATCACAATGCTTCATGAACATGTCATCAAAATTCTCAATGGCCCTTGTTATCACAATGTGCCATGACCCTTGTCATCACAATGCTCCAAGCCCTTGTCATCAAAATGCTCCATTACCTTTTTCATCACAATCCTCCATGACACTTGGCATCACAATGCTACATTCCATTGTCATTGCAATAGACCATGACATATGTCATCACAATGCTCCCTGACACCCTTCTTCACAATACTCCATGACCTTCTCATCACAATGCTCCATGCCTTTGTCTGCACATTACTCCATGACACATGGCATCAAATGTGCCATGCGCTTGTCATCACAATGCTCCACATCTTTGTCATCACAATGCTCCATAAACCTTGTCATCACAATGCTCCATGCGTTTGTCAGCACAATGTTCCATGACCCATGTCATCACAATGTGCCCTGCGTTTCTCATCACAATGCTCCACAGCCTTGTCATCACAATGCTCCATGCACCTCTCATCAAAATGCTCTCTCACCACTGATATCACAATGTTCCATTACTAGTCAACACAATACTCCCTCCACCCTGTCATCCCAATGTCCCACGACCCTTGTCACAACAATGCTATATGCTCTTATCATCACAATGCTCCATGACCCCTGACATCACAATGCTCCATGACCCCTGACATCACAATGTTCCATAACCCCTGTCATCACAATGCTCCATGACCCCTAACATCACAATGTTCCATAAACACTGTCATCAAAATTTTCCATGACCCTTTTCATCCAATTGCTCCATGACCCTGTCATCACAATGCTCCCTTCCCTTCTCATCACAATGCACCACGCCCTTGTCATCAAAATGCTCCATGGCCTATGTCATCACAAAGCTCCATGACCCTTAGAATCACAATGCTCCATGCCATTGTCATCACAAACCTCCATGAAACCTCTCATCACATTGCTCCATGCCGTTGTCATCACAAAGCTCCATGACGCTTGTCATCACAATTCTCCATGCCCTTGTCATTGCAATCCTCCATGACACATGTATCACTGTGTTCCGTGCCCTTGTCATCACAATGCTCCATGCTCACTCTCATCACAATAATCCATGAAACTTTTCAGACCAATGCTCCATGCCCTTGTCATCACAATGCTCCATTACACATGTCATCACAATGCTCCATGACCCCTGCCATCACAATGTTCTACGGCCTTGTCATCACAAGACTCCATGGCCCTTGTCATCACAATGCTCCAAGACCCCTGTAATCACAATGCTCCATGCCCATGTCATCACAAAGTTCCCTGACGCATGTCATCAGAATGCTCCATGACCTTCTAATCACAATACTCCATGCCCTTGTCATCACAATGCTCCAAGACCCTTGTTATTACAATGATCCATGCCTCTTTTCATCTCAATGCTCCATGAACCCTGTCATCACAATGCACCATGCCCATCATCATAATGCTTCAGGCTATTGTCATCACAATGAAATCAAAATGCTCCATGACCTCTCTCATCACAATGCTCCAAACCCTTGTGATCACAATGTTCCATAACACTTGTCATCACAACGCTCCATGACGTTGGTCATCACAATTATCCATGGACTTCACATCACAATGCTCCATGACCTTTGTCATCACAATTCTCAATGCACTTGTCATCACAATGCTCCCTGACACTTGTCATCAGTATGCTCATTGAACCCTGTCATGACAAGTCTCCATGCCTTTTTCATCACAATGATCCATGCCCTTTTCATCACAATGCTTCATGCCATTGTCATCACAATACTCCACAAGCTTGTCATCAGAAAGCTCCGTGACCCTTGTCATCTCAATGATCCATGACCGCTGTCATCACAATGCTCCATGACACCTGTCATCACAATGCTCCATGCCCCTTGTCATTACAGTGCTCCATGATGTTCGTCATCACAATTATCCACGGTCTTCTCATCACAGTGCTCCATGGTCTTGCCATCACAATGCTCCATGCTCTGGTCATCACAATGCTCCATGTCCCCAGTCATTACAATGCTCCATGACCCCTGTCATCACAATGCTCCATACTGCTTGTCATTACAGTGCTCCATGACACTCGTAATCACAATTGTCCATGGTCTTCTCATCACAATGCTCCACGCCCTTGTCATCAAAATGCTCCATGACACTTGTCATCACAATGCTCCATGACCACTGTCATAACAATGCTCCATGACCCCTGTCATCACAAGGCTCCATACCACTTGTCATTACAGTGCTCCATGACGCTCCTCATCACAATTATCCATGGTCTTCTCATCACAATGCTCCACGGTCTTGCCATCACAGTGCTCCATGCCTTGGGCATCACAATGCTCCATGTCCCCGGTCATCACAATGCTCCATGACCACTGTCATCACAGTGCTCTATACCCCTTGTCATTACAGTGCTCCATGACCCTCGTCATCACAATTATCCATGGTCTTCTCATCACAATGCTCCACGATCTTGCCATCGCAATGCTCCATGCCCTGGTCATCACAATGCTCCATGTCCCCTGTCATCACAATTCTCCACGATCTTGGCATCACTATGCTCCATGACACTTCTCATCACAGTGTTACATGCTTTGTCATCACAATTCTCTATGCACTTGTCATCGCAATGCTCCATGACCCCGTCATAGCAAGCTCCATGTGCTTGTCATCACAATACTCCATGCCCTTGTCGTCACAATTCTCCATGACCTTTGTCATCACAATGCTCCCTGACACTTGTCGTCAGAATGCTCCCTGAAAACTGTCATGAAAAGGCTCCATGTCTTTTTCATCACAATGCCCCATGCCATTTTCATCAAAATGCTCCATGTCATTGTCATCAAAATACTCCACAAGCTTGTCATCAGAATGCTCCATGAAACTTGTCATCACAATGCTCCATGACCCCTGTTATCACAATGTTCCATACCCCTTGTCATTACAGTGCTCCATGACGCTCATCATCACAATTATCCATGGTCTTCTCATCACAATGCTCCACGGTCTTGCCATCACAATACTCCATGCCCTGGTCATCACAATGCTCCATGTCCCCTGTCATCACAATTCTCCACGTTCTTGGCATCACTGTGCTCCATGATGCTTTTCATCACAGTGTTACATGCTTTGTCATCACAATTCTCTATGCACTTGTCATCGCAATGCTCCATGATCCCTGTCACAGCAAGCTCCATGTGATTGTCATCACAATGCTTCATGAACATGTCATCAAAATTCTCAATGGCCCTTGTTATCACAATGCGCCATGACCCTTGTCATCACAATGCCCCAAGCGCTTGTCATCAAAATGCTCCATTACCTTTGTCATCACAATCCTCCATGACACTTGGCATCACAATGCTCCATTCCATTGTCATCGCAATGGACCACGACATATCTCATCACAATGCTCCCTGACACCCTTCTTCACAATACTCCATGACCTTCTCATCACAATGCTCCATGCCCTTGTCATCACAATGTGCCATGCCCACTGTCATCACAATAATCCCGGAAACTTTTCAAACAAATGCAACATGCCCCTGTCATCACAATGCTCCATGCCCTTTCATCACAATGCTCTATGACCCCTGTCATCACAATGCTCCGTGACTCCAGTCATCACAATGCTTCATGACCTTTGTCATCACAATGGTCCATGCCCTCGTCATCACAAGGCTCTGTGACCTTTGTCACCACAGCGCTCCATGAACATTTCATCACAATGCTCGGTGACCCTTGTCCTCCCAATGCTCAATGCCTTTGTTAGCACAATACTCCATGACCCATGGCATCAGAATGTGCCATGCGCTTGTCATCACAATGCTCCACATCATTGTCATCACAATGCTCCATAAACCTTGTCATCACACTGCTCCATTCACTTCTCATCAAAATGCTCTCTCACCACTGATATCACAATGTTCCATCACTAGTCAACACAATACTCCCTCACCCCTGTCATCACAATATTCCATGACCCTTGTCACAACAATGCTACATGCCTTTATCATCACAATGCTCCATTCCCCTGACATCACAATGTTCCATAACCCCTGTCATCACAATGCTCCCTGCCCTTCACAACAGAATGCACCACACCCTTGTCATCAAAATGCTCCATGAACTTTGTCATCACAAAGCTCAATGACCCTTGTCATCACAATGCTGCATGCCATTGTCATCACAATGCTCCATGAACCCTCTCATCACATTGTTCCATGCCCTTGTCATCACAGGCTCCATGATGCTTTTCATCACAATGCTCGATGCCATTCTTATCACAATGCTCCATGCGCTTGTCATTACAATCCTGCATGACCCATGTATCACAGTGTTCCATACCCTTGTCATCACAATGCTCCTTGCCCCCTCTCATCACAATAATCCATGAAACTTTTCAGACCAATGCTCCATGCCCTTGTCATCACAATGCTCCATTAGCCCTGTCATAACAATGCTCCATGACCCCTGCCATCACAATGTTCCACAGCCTTGTCATCACAAGGCTCCATGACCCTTGTCATCACAATGCTCCAAGACCCCTGTAATCACAATGCTCCATGCACTTGTCATCACAAAGCTCCATGACGCATGTCAACAGAATGCTCCATGGCCTTCTCATTCACGATGTTCCATGCCTTTGTCAACACAATGCTCCAAGACTCCTGTAATCGCAATGCTCCATGCCCCTTTTCATCTCAATGCTCCATGAACCCTGTCATCACAATGCACCATGCCCATCATCATAATGCTTCAGGCTATTGTCATCACAATGAAACCAAAATGCTCCCTGACCTCTGTCATCACAAGGCTCCAAATCCTTGTGATCAATATGTTCCATAACACTTATCATCACAACGCCCCATGACGCTCGTCATCACAATTATCCATGGTGTTCTCATCACAATGCTCCATGACCTTTGTCATCACAATACTCAATACCTTTGTCATCACAATGCTCCCTGACACTTGTTGTCAGTTTGCTCCTTGAACCCTGTCATGACAAGGCTCCATGCCGTTTTCATCACAATGATCCATGCCCTTTTCATCACAGTGCTCCAAGACCGCTGTAATCACAATGCTCCATGCCCTTGTCATCACAAAGCTCCATGATGCATGTCATCAGTACGCTCCATGGCCTTCTCATCCCAATGCTCCATGCCCTTGTCATCACAGTGCTCCAAGACCCCTGTAATCACAATGCTCCATGGCACTTTTCATCAGAATGCTCCATGAGACTTGTCATCACAAGGCTCCATGGTCTTCTCATCACAGTGCTCCAGTACCTTGTCATCACAATGCTCCATGACCCCTGTCATCACAGTACTCCATGGACATTTTCAGCCCAATGCGCCATGACCCCTGTCATCACAATGCTCCATGACCACTGTCATCACAACGCTCCATGAACCCTGACAACACAATGATCCGGGACTCTTGTCATTAAAATGCTCCATGACCATTGTCATCACAATGATCCATGCGCTTGTCATCCCAATGCTCCAGGACCCCTGTAATCACTATGCTCCGTGATGCTTGTCATCACAGTGCTCCATGAACCTTGTCATCATAATGCTCCTTGCCTTTGTCAACAAAATGGTACATAATCTTGTCATCACAATTCTCCATGCGCTTGTCATCACAATCCTCCATGACCATTGGGATCACATTGCTTCATGCCCTTGCCATCTCTCTCTTGCCTTTCTGGTTTTTACAGATATTCGGATGTCCCTTTTGACCGGTGGTAAGTGACAATTCTTTGTAGTGTGGATTTGTATTGCGTGCTTGCTTGATTGGCCAAAAAGGGCGTATGCGTTTTCTTCTGAATATATTCAGGAGAAAAGGCATACGCCCTTTTTGGCCAAGTGCATCTCTGTCCAAGTTGGGATGCTTTTCCTGTGCTTTAAAGGCGATTCCAATTTACCTCTTGAAATATGTTTTGTGCAATTCTGCCTCATTTTCAAGGCCGCTTCATTTCCTTCCCTCAACAGATTTTTGGAAGAGAGTAGTCCTTTATAAGTCTGCAAGTTTGTGAATTGCTGTGCCCCTGAGCTCCAATTTTCAAATCCCATCTTTGTGAGCTGGCCGAAAATCCACAATTTTGCTTCAAGACCTATACTGGTTCCAGGGGTGGCTATATTGGTTCCCTGTGGGTGGCTGAGGCTTTGGTTAATTCTTCTTCCTGCCGGGAAATTAGAGTGACATGTGCCCGTCCAAATGCCTACATCTACTCTCTGATTGGTTCTCCCTCTTCCCTTTCATCCTCTGCACAATTAGCAAACTGTGCGAACCAGGAGGTTATAGGGGCTGACTCTCCTAAGTTGGGAGATTGATAGTAAAGCAGTTGGAATGCCAAAGTGGAGCACAAGGAGAGGAAAAATTTGCAGAGTTTTAGAAACCTTTCGCCATCACAGGGTGTCCATTTTCTAGGTTTCCCATACATGTTATAATTGTAGTGATATTCCCTTCTACCTGGAGATTTGGGACACATGGAATGGTGGCATGCATTACTACTTTAAAAGGTCTGCATTTTCTCTCCCAATCTCACCAGTCCTCTCAGTCCCAAGTGTCCAGCCTTATGTCTCATCCAGCTGCCTTTGCAGATAGGGTCATTCCAGGTTTCATCAGAACCCCTGAAGGAATTGTGTAAGAATTTCGCTGTTTTTTGGGGGTTTTTTGAAATTCATTTTTATAATGGGGTTGAGCTGATTTTCACTGACGTGTTTATGCCAGTCTAGACACAATTGATTCCCTTACGGAGACATATCAATACATAGGTTTTAAGATTCTTAGTAGTCAGATATATTCCTCTGTGGGGCATAGGGGTGTTGAGTCCCGTTCACTGAGGAAGGTGTAGGTCTTGTCTATTCTGTATTTGGTTTATGGAATGGTACCTGTGCTAATATCAAACTCTGGTTTTATTCATCACCCCACCTCTCCTTTCCCCTGAAGCAGGCATAAGAGATTTTTGCTAAATGTGAGACTCTGTTCTCTTTCCTAATTCAGTTCATGTGTTGTGATATTGACATTCCCTCTATAAGTCATATCTTATGATAAGATTCTTTTTCTGTGTGACTAATTTCCCTTAAAATCATCATACGTAAATCCACTCATTATGCTGCTACTGGCCTTATATACATTGACTTCACGTCTGAGTGATATTCCGTTGTACAAAATTACCACAAGTTCTTTATGCATTTCTCTTTTTCCTGGGATATTTTAGGTGTACCAAAGTTGAGGTTCTTGTATGCAGAGCAGCCCTAAACTTTGGGGTGCCTGTGTCTTATTGACATTTAGTCTTCCCAAGTTATATGTCCATGAGTTGAAGTCCCCTTGCTCCGGGGCTTTGTATTTTAGATGTTTTAAAAACAGCATACACATCTTCAGAGTGGCTCTTGGATATTTATACCCCACCCATCAGCGTGACTAGGCTCCCTGTTTTCCATGGCCTCTCCTGCATTTCTGGTTTGTACACATTTTTTGGATGGCCTTTCTGAGCAGTGGAAATTGAGACTTCTTTGTTGTGCGGATTTGCATTTCCCTCTTGCTTGGTTGGCCAAAAACTCTGCATGTGTTTTTTTCCTGAAGATATTCACGAAAAAAACGCAAACACCCTTTTGCACAACCGCATCATTTTAGAAATTCTGCTGCTTTTCATATGCTTTAAATGTGAGTACAATCTACCTTTTGAAATCTGTTTCCTGCAATTCTGCCTCTCATTCAGATCCTCTTCGTTGCCTTACCTGAATATATTTTTGGACGTTGGTTATCATTTATATCTTTGCAGGTCTTTGAATTGTCTGCTCCTGAGCTCCATTTTGCAACTCGCTTTTTTTGTGAGCTGGCCGCCAAACCATTGGATTACTTCTGGCCCTATTCTGGTTCTGGGGAGGCAGGCTGAGTCTTTGGTTAATTCTTCTTCCTAATGGGAAATTAGAGTGACATGTGCCTGTCAAAAGTCCTACAGCTAATCTCTCATTGGTTCCCCCTCTTCCCTTTTATCCTCTGCACAAATTGCAAACTGTGTGAAACAGGAGGTTAAAGGTGCTGATTCTCCAATTGGGGAGATTGTTAGTAATGTGGCTGGAATGGCGAACCCCAGCACCAGGAGATCAAAAATGAGGTGCATTTTAGACACCTTTCCTGAGCACACGGTGTACATTCATCTCGGTATCCCGGGCATGTTTTCGCTGTCAGAAGATTCCCTTGAACCTGCAGATTTGGGACCCATGGAATGGGTACCAGGCAGTATTACTTTAAAAGGTCTGCATTTCCTCACCCAGCCTCTCTAATATCTCTTAGCGTGCATAGCTTCCAGCCTTATATAATCATCCTGCTGTGGGTCTACATGTGTTCAATCCATGTTACATCGTAGCCCTTCAACAAAAGTTGTAAGAATTTTTGTCTGTCTCACTGTTTTTATAAATAGTTTTAAATTTATTTTTATATTGGTTACAGCTGATTTTCAAAGCTCTGTTTTTTGCTGCTGTACATCCCCTTGATTCATGTACTGTGAGACAACAATAACTTCTTTTTCAGATGCTTACCAGTCATATGTATTATTTTCCAGTGACTTGAGTGGGCTGAGTGCAGTTCTTTGAGGTACCGTGTAGGCCTTGTCAGTTATTCAATTTGGTACTTGGAATGGTATCTTTGCTAATTTCAACCTCCTGGATAATACCTCACCATTCCCCACCTTTCCCATTTAGCAGCCTTATGTCTATTTTCTACATATTTGACTATGTTTCTGTTTTGTAATTTATTTCATGTGTAGCCATTTTTGATTCCACCTTTAAGTGACATCTTATGATATGTGTCTTTTTCTTTCTGACATATGTCACTTAGAATGATCGTATGTAACTCCTCCAGAGTTGTTACAACTGGCCTTATTTCATTGATTTCTGGATGAGTAATATTCCACTCTACATAAGTACCCCATCTCTTTTATCCATTTTATCCTTCCAGGGACATTTAGGTTATATCCAAGTTGAGGCCCTTTTTAACAGAGAGGTGGTAAACGTTCGGGTGCCTGTTTTCTGTCGATTTTTGTTTTTCCCAAGTTACACGCCCATGAGTGCAAGTGCCCTATGCTCTGTAGCTCATTTTTTAGATGTTTTAGCAAACACAATACACTTCTCCAGAGTGGCCGTTGGCAAATTACATTTCCACTATCAGCCTCACAGGGCTCCCTTTTCTCCTCGCCCTGTCCTGCATTTCTGGTGTTTACACTTTATGTGGATGGCCCTTCTGACTGATGTGAAGTGATACATTTTGTGATATTGATTTCCAGTGCCCACCTGTTTGGTTGGATAAAAAGTGTGTATGGCCTTTATTTGAATATATTCAGAAAAAATGCATACACCCTTTTTGGCCAACTGCATCATTGGCGATGTTCAGCCCCTTTTCTTGTGCTTTAATGGGGAGTCCTTTCTACCTCTTCAAATCTGTTTCCTGCCACTCTCCCTTGCTTACAATTCCTTTTCTGTGACTTACCTCAAGACATTTTTCGACGATAGATATTTTCAAGTCTGCAGTTTCATGAATTTTAGTGCCCCTGAGTTCCATTTTTCAACTTGTGTTTTTGGAAACTGGACACAAAACAGCGGGATTTCCTCTAGCCCTATTCTGTTTCCGTGGGCAATTCTAGCCTTTGATGAATTTGTCTTCTGGATTGGAAATTAGAGTGGCATGTGCCTGTCCGAACACCTAAGACTTGTCTCTAATTTTTTCTCATCCTTCCGCTTCATCCTCTGGACAAATTCCAAACTGTGTGCAACAGGATGTTGACGGTGCTGATATCCCCAAGTGAGGAGATTGTTAGGAAAGATGCTGGAGGGTTGAACCCGAGCACCAGGCGATGAGGAGATGAGGTGCCTTTTCCAAACTCTTTCTGATCAAACGGTGTACCATCCTCTATGTGTGACAGGCATGTTTTAGCTGTAGGAAGGGTCCCGTGCATGTAAGGAGAACACCAGGGATTTTTCCAAATCAGTGCCTCCCCGAACCCCAAACTGGGGAATTTTTAAGCTACGGCTACACGTATGTCCTTTAAGGTCCTTGGGAAATAGGCAGAGCCCAAACTTTAGATGACTGAAATCTTCAGGGTCAGAAGCGCTCACCATCGACCTTGCTTAGGTTACATTTTATCTGTCATTGATAGATGATGTCAATAAAAATATCTATTCTTTTTCAGATTATTTCCCCTTATAGGTTATTGCAAAATATTCAGTGTAGTTCCCTGTGATATACAGTAGTTCCTTGTTGATGATCTATTTTATACATAGCAGTGTGTATATGTTAATCCCAAACTGTTAATTTATCCCTTCTCCTACCTTTCCCCTTTGGTAATAATAAATTATAAGATTTTATACTTCTCAGAAATGGGGGAGCTGAAAGAGAGGTATCATTTTCAATGGAAAAGCATTCAAAACAAGATTGAAGCTTCAGCCAAGAGTATTCGATGTACATCCATGGAAATAAATCACTTCATTTCTCTAATGTTGACCTGACAAATAAGACAGACGTCTTCACTGAACTTGCTTATAGGAAAGTGATGGAAATATCAAATGTAAGTCTTAGAAACATCTTATTTTACCCGAGCATTATACACTGCTCTATGTTAACTACAGTTTGGCTCACACATCTGTTCATTGAAGTTACAATGTTCTCAATTTCTGTTACTGATCCTCCAGAGTGGACCCCAACAGGAGTCCCCGTGCCCAGTGTCATTGGAGCCAACAGATCAAGACTGAGTTTGGTTCAGAAGCAAAGGAAACATTATTTTGAAAACAGAATGGAGAGGTGAGAGCGTGCACTCCCCCATGGGCTGTGAGCTGGGCTGCTGTGTAGGGTCCCCGGCAGCGTCAGTGGGAGGGAGGGGATGGAGCTCTCGAGGGCTGCGTTGGCTGCAGCTCAGGCTCTATGCCGTGGAGTCTGCATGGGACCCCGCTAGCTGAGGTGTCGACCCAGCAATTCTGCACTAGGAAATCAGGTCTGAAGTGCCGGGTGTGGGACCTCTGCATGCGGAACCCTAGGAGCACGTGAAATTAGACAAAGCACAAAGGAAAAACAGGTTAGACTTTATTTTATTGCCCAGATTCTCTTTTTATCTCCCAGGAATTTTTAATGAACGTTGCCGGAGACGAACACCTCCTCTGCTTTTTGTTCCGTTCCTTATTCTTGGGGTGTTGAGGGTGCAGACCCCTCTTTTGTAACTGCTTCATGCTGTGGTGGGAGCCCTGATACATGTGGGGAGGGGCAAAACGTCTCCCCACAAGCCTCCTGGTAAGGTTGATTGTCCCAAGGCCTCCTGCCTCACTTCTCGTCCGCCTGAGCACTAGCATTGGAAGTGCTACAGATTCTAATGACCTTTAAGGGTCCAGGAAAGAGAGGCGCAGAGATGCTGCGGTGGCAGGTTTCACCCCACCCCACATATGTTCGGCGACCTTAGGCTGACAGTTTTTGTCAGACTAGATGCTCTGACCAGTAGTCTGTGCTTTCTTTAATTAGGTCCCTGAATTAATGTACAAACAGCACCATGTGTCAGAGCCCTGCCTGCGCAACTCTCAGACAGTCCAGGGTCAGTGGTGATCCAGGACCATGACGTCCACTGAGTCAACGGCCTTTAGAAGTAGCCAGCAGTCCAGCCGGTCATATTGGCCACCATCACCGCGGTGTCTGTAGGGTTTTCTATGGTGAAAGTGTGATATACATTTCCCCCGCCAAGCTTATTAGCTCCCTTCTGGGTGCAGTAAGTCCTGCAAGCAGTAGTCTGCTCTTTCGGGGCACAGTCTTGTCGTTTTCTGAGAGAAACTCCAGGTCAAGTGATGGTCACACGAGTCATCTTGGGGGCCCGTTGACCCCGTTTATCTCTCTGGAGGTTGGAGTTGGAGAGCCTCCTCACTCGAGGTCAGTGTGTCCACAGAGCGACCCCTGCAACTTCAGGGCATGATGGGTGGTTAGGATCACCACGTGGGGTCCTTTTCCCTTAGGAGGGAGCTGGCCTTGCGGGCTGCTGATTTCCAGCTTTTTAGATACCCCAGTATCCTGGCCTGATGAGACGGTGGGCAAAGCCCTTGGTGACCATAGTTTATCATACCTGAAAAGCATTCTTGTGTTGCTCCATTTCAAGTGGTCCCAGTTTTTGCACTAAGGCTCAGAGGGCGATTAACCTTTGACCGGGTATGTAAAGGTCAAAGGGTTTAGCTAAATTAGGGAGTTCCTGGGCAAGGGTCTGTATTGACTGCTCTTTCCATTCTTGAAAGGCTGCTTCTGGATTCTATTCAAAAGGATCATCATCTTTTCGTGTCAGTGTTTCATGTAGAGGCCCAGCTATTACACTGTAGTTAGGGATCCAGATGCAGAAAACCTTGGCCTCCCCAGGAACACTTAAGCTGTCTTCTAGTTTTAGAAGAGGTAAGGCTGCAAATGGCTTCTTCCCTATCCTGGGATGCGTTTCTCCGAATATCTGTGAGAATGAAGCCCAGGCATGTCACCTTAGCCTGGGATATTTGAGCGTTTTTCTTGGACACCTTCTATCCTTTCTTGGCTAGGTAGTTCAGAGGCGTCTTTAGTAGGCCTGGCGATCAGAATGTCATCTGCATATTGAAGGAGGATTCCCTTTTACAGAGGTTGAACTTTAAGGTCTTTAGAGGACATTTCCCCAATGATGGTGTGGGGATTTTTGAACCATTGGGGCAGGACGGCCCAGCATTATTGCTTTTGTTGCATGTTGTGTCCTGCCACTCACAAGCCAAAAATTCTTGTGACTCTGAGATGAATGGAATACAGAAGAAGGCATCATTGAAGTCTGATACAGAATGCCATGGCCTGGTGGAAGGTAGAATGACCAGCAGGGAGTAGGAAATAGGAGCTACTGGATGTATATCCTCGGTGGCTTCACTGACTGTCCTGATATCCTTTACCAGGTCTCCAGCAGCCCATGGGGCTCTCGTGGTCAGGCCAATCCCAGGATATGGAGCTCACCTGGGCTGCACCCCTACCCCACAGCCCACGGGGCTCTCGTGGTCAAGTCCTTCCCAGGGTATGGAGCTCACCTCTGCAGCTACCCAGCAGCCCATGGGGCTCTCCTACTCAGGCCCTTCCCAGGATACGGAGCTCCCCTGGGCAGGTACCCCAGCAGGGCTGGACACACAGGAACTGTGCACATAGCCCACCTTGCAGAGAAACCCCAGCTCACCTGTCGCTCACAGCTGACACAGAATACCTCAGAGCAGGACTTGAACTAACAAACAGCAGCTCTGACAGGTCTGTGACCATGGCTATCACTCTCTGCAGGCTCTTTCTGCCTGGTCTTCCAGACACTTCCACTGCAGCCAGGGCACCAGGCCTCTGTCTCCACCCACCATCACTCCTCTCCCTGACTCCTGGGTCCCTCTCATTAGCATAGGGTCTTCTTGAAGTTGTTTTCCACTCATGGACCAGATAAAATGATAAGAAAACAAGCCGCAGATGCAGCCCCTTGTCTAACCTGAGTCTCAAGAGCCCACACCTGTTCCTAGGGCCTGGCCCATTTAGCAAGTTTCATTTTCTGCAACTGTGAGCCCCTGAGGGGTGAGGATTGGCTGATTTTGGCAGCCTGAAACTGCCTGCCAGCCCTCCACAGGTGTGCCTGGGTTGAGGGCAATATAAACAGCTCTCCAGTGAGCGACAGCCCTTGTAGCTGTGACTGACGCCATATTCTCTGCCCCGTAGGCAGTGCCGGGGCTGTGCTGGTGGGAGGGAGTGAGTGGCCGTGGCTTAGTGGGTGGCCCAGTGTGTGTGGGGCTCTGCTGGACTTTCTGCAGGAGTTGCCAGGCTGCCACCTGCTAAAGAAGAGGATGTGTCACCCATACCTGCCACTGGAATTTCTCCCCAGGCAGAGGTGAGGAAGTAAAAAAGCAGTGGGGGCCGTGGCAGGAGGGGTATCTCAGGCAGGGAAATGGAAAGCTTCCAGAAGAGCATCTGTGGCCAGGACCATCCTGACTGGCCTGCAGGCACCGAGTCGGCCTGTGTGCTGTCGCTGGTGTGGCTCCACAGCCCTTCTTCTAGGCTTGCAAGTTCTTGTACATATTCAGGTGTTTTAACTGGAAAGGGTGGGAAGAGTTCAGCTGCAGCAGGACTGGGGCTCAGGTCACCTTTACTCACAGATGCCTTGGCTCGGTCCCCCAGCCTTGCAATGAGGACCCTCCTTGCTTGGGCGGAGGGCTGCTGGCTGTATGGGAGATGATTCCCCACCTCTGACCAATTTCAGAATTGTTTACCGATGAAGCAAGTGCGCTGATAGGGTTTTCCTCTGTATAACTGGTGGGTTCAGGTTTTTTTTTCCTTTTTTGGTTAAAGTTAGATTTTATTCCTCTTTTATGTATTTATAGATATAAGCATGGAAATAATTCATTCATATAAATACATCTGTGTGAAGGGAAGAACTTTTTTCTGTTTTATTTTTAAATTTTATTTTTTAAAATTTTAAAATTTAATTTTATTTATATTTTTATACAGCAGGTTATTATTAGTTATGTATTTTATTCATATACATGTATACAGGTCAATCCCAATCTCCCAACATATGCCACCACCACCACCCAATGGCTTCCCACACTTGGTGTCCATACGTGTGTTCTCTACCTCTGTGTCTCTATTTCTTCCCTGCAAACCAGTTCATCTATACCATTTTTCTAGGTTCCACATATATGCATTAATATACAATATTTGTTTTTCTCTTTCTGACTTACTTCATTCTGTATGACAGTCTCTAGATCCATCGACGTCTCTACAAATGACCCAGTTTCATTCCTTCTTATGGCTGAGTAATATTCCATTTTATATATGTACCACATCTTTATCCATTCGTCTGTCTGTGGGTATTTAGGTTGCTTCCATTACCTGGCTATCGTAAATAGTGCTGAAATGAGCATTGTGGTGAATGTGCCTTTTTGATTTATGGTTTTCTCTGGGTATATGCCCAGAAGTGGGATTGCTGGATCATATGGTAATTCTATTTCTAGTTTTTTTAAGGAAACTCCATACTGTTCTCCATCGTGACTGTATCAATTTACATTTCCACCACTAGTGGAAGAGGGATCCTTTTGTCCACACCCTCCCCAGAATTCGTTGTTTGTAGATTTTCTGATGATGCCGATTCTAACAGGTGTGAGGTGATACCTCATTGTAGTTTTGATTTTCATTTCTCTAATAATTAGTGATGTTGAGCAGCTTTTCATGTGCGTCTTGGCCATCTCTGTGTCTCCTTTGAAGAAACGACTCTTTAGATCTTCTGCCCAATTTTGTATTGGGTTGTTTGTTTTTTTAATATTAAGCTGCATGAGCTCTTTATATATATTGGAGATTAAACCTTTGTCCATTGATTCGTTTGCAAATATTTTCGCCCATTCTGAGGGATGCTTTTTGCCATTCCCGTTTTTTTAACAAAGAAAGAAAGAAAGAAAAAGAAGCAGAACACTAATGTGTGTAAAATATGCCTTTTGAAACTGTCGTTTTGAAATATGGACGTCCTTTGAAATTTTTGGTCGATATATGAACCCAGGATTTGTTTTCAGGGCAGGTGTCATTTACAGGCCTGCAATGATTTTGAATATCAACTGACCATTAGCGCTGGGATTAAAGCTGTTGTTGTGTGAAACGGCCACGAGGTGGCAGCAGTTCTCCCTTACCAAATCTGGTTACTGGGGCAACAGAGCGTCAATGGAAGTCGTGTTCTAGATTGGAATTTAGAATGGAATGTGCCAGGAGAAAGCCCCTCAAGTTTGTCTCACTACTTCTTGTTCGTGTTTTTAATGTAATTTTTTATTTTTTATTACAGCAAATTTGATTACAATGTTTGGCTTGTTGTAGGTGTGGAAGATGTGGTTCTTTTACACATATACATATGTCTGTTCTTCCTGGGATCCTTTTCCCATGTACCTTATGACAGAATGTTGAGTAGTCTTCTCTTGGTAATCTGTAGGTCTTTGGTGATTATATATGTCACCTGTGTTTGTATATGTCTGTTAACCCCAATATCATAATGAAACCAACCCTCACACGTTTCCATTGGTGAACCATAAGTTTGTTTAATGAATCTGTGATTGCCCTTCTCCGTGGAAATATCTGTCCTGGTATCCATTTTTCGGTCACACCTATAAGAGATAAGATATCATATGTGTCTTTCACTTTCTGACTTACTTCAAGTCACGTGATTACCTCTAGACACACCTACGGTGCTGCAAATGGCATTGTGTCCTTTTATTCCTTGGCTTCTATTCTGCCTTAGCGAGGTCCATTTTCAACAATGTGATTCCCTGAGGGCTGAGGATTAGCTGAACTGGGTAGCCTGACCCTGCCGGCCGGCCCTCCCCAGGTGTGCCTGGGATGAGGTCAATATAAACAGCGCTGCAGGCAGCAATAGCCCCTGAAGCTGTGCCTGACTCCATGATCTCTGCCCCGTCAGCAGTCTCGGGGCTGTGCTGGTGCGAGGGAGTAGGGGCCACGGCTTTGTGGGTGGCCCGGTGTGAGTGGGTCTCTGCTGGACTTTCTGCAGGAGTTGCCAGGCTGCCACGTGTAATCAAGAGGATGTATCACCCACAACTTCCGTTGGAATTTCTCTCCGGACAGAGGTGAGGAAGGAAAAAAGCAGTGGGGGCAGGGACAGGAGGGGTATCTCAGGCAGGGCAATGGAAAGCTTCCAGAAGAGAGCCCAGGACCAGGACTATCCAGGCAGGCCTGTTGGCACCAAGTTGGCCTGCGTGCTGTCACTGGTGTGGCTCCACCTCCCTTCCTCTAAGCTTTCAAGCCCTTCTACATATTCAGGTGTTTTACCTGGGAAGGGTGGGAAAAGTTCAGCAGCAGCTGGCCTGGGGCTCAGCTCACGGTTACTCACAGATGCTTCGGGTCCCTTTCACTGAGGAAGGTGTAGGTCTTGTCTATTCCATAGTTTGTGTTTGGAACGGTACCTGTGCTTATATCAAAGTCTGGTTTTATGCATCACCCCACCTCTCATTCCCCATTAAGCAGGCATAAGAGTGCTTTCCAAAGGTGAGACTCTGTTCTCTTTCCTAACTGAGTTCAAGTGTAGCCATGTTTACAGGATCTTCATCAGTGATATCTTATGATAAGTTTCTTTTTCTGTGTGACTTATTTCACTTAGAATCATCGTACCTGAATCCACCCATTTTGCTGCTACTGGTCTTATGACATTGATTTCATGGCTGAGGGATATTCCATCGTACGTAAGTACCACAATTTTTTGAACCATTTTTATAATTCCTGGGATATTTAAGGTGTACGCAAGTTGAGGTCCTTGTAAGCAGTGCAGCCCTAAATTTTGGGGTGGCTCTGTCTTAATGATTTTCAGTTTTCCCAAGGTATATTCCGTAGACTGGAAGAGCCCTTGGCTCCGTAGCTCTGTTGTTTACTTGTTTTAGGGACCACAATGCACTCCTCCAGATAGGCAGTTGGCAATTTACATCCCGCTCATCAGCATAACAAGGCTCCCTGTTCTCCAGGGCCTGTCTTGATTTCTGGTTTTTATACATTTTGTGGATGTCCCTTTTGACGGGTGGGAAGTGATACTTCTTTGTAGTGCAGATTTGCATTGCCCGCTTGCTTGCTTGGCCAAAAGGGGCGTATGCGTTTTCTCCTGAATATATTCAGGAGAAAACGCATACGCCCCTTTTGGCCAAGTGCATCATTGTCGAAGTTGTTCCCCTCTTCCTGTGCTTCAAAGGCGATTCCAACGTACCTCTTGAAATCTGCTTCCTTGTATTCTGCCTCACTTTTAAGTCCGCCTCGTTGCCTTCCCTTAACAGATTTTTGGACGATAGTTGTCCTTTATTACTCAGCCAGTTTGTGAATTGCTTTGCCCTTGAGCTCCATTTTTCAACTCGTTTTTTGTGAGCTGACTGCAAGTCCAAAATTTTGGTTCATGACCTATGCTGGTTCCCGGTGGGGGGCTGAGACTTTGGTTAATTCTTCTTCCTGCCGGGATGTTAGAGTGTTATGTGCCCGTCCAAATGCCAAACAGCTACTCTCTCATTGGTTCTCCCTCTTCCCTTTCATCCTCTGCCAAATTGGAAACCTGTGCGAACCAGGAGGTTAATGGGGCTGTCTCTCCAAGTTGGGAGATTGATAGTAAAGCAGATGGAAAGTCAATCCGGAGCACCAGGAGAGGGACTATTCGTTGAGTTTTAGAAACCTTTCGTATTCACAATGGGTCCGTTCTCTAGGTTTCCCGTACATGTTATAGCTGTAGTAATATTCCCTTCAACCTGGAGAGTTGGGACCCATGGAATGGGTGCCAGGCATTTGTGATTTAAAGGTTCTGCATTTGCTCACCGAATCTCACCAATCCTCTCAGTCCCAAGTGTCCAGCCTTATGCCATATCCAGCTGTCGTTGTAGATAGGGTCATTCCAGGTTTCATCAGAGACCCTGAAGGAATTGTAAAGAATTTCTCAGATTTTTGTTTTGTTTTTGAAATTCCTTTTTACACTGGGTTTGAGCTGATTCTCGCTGCCATGTTTATGCCAGTCTAGACACACTTGATTCCCTTACGGAGACATATCAATACATAGGTTTTAAGACTCTTACTAGTCAGATATATTCCTCTGCGGGAAATATGGGGTTTTGAGTCCCTTTCACTGAGGAAGGTGTAGGTCTTGTCTATTCCATAGTTGGTTTTTGGAACGGTACCTGTGCTTATATCAAACTCTGGTTTTATGCATCACCCCACCTCTCCTTCCCCCTTAAGCAGGCATAAGAGTGTTTTCTAAATGTGAGACACTGTTCTCTTTCCTAACTCAGTTCAAGTGTAGCCATGTTTACAGGATCTTCATAAGTGATATCTTATGATAAGTTTCTTTTTCTCTGTGACTTATTTCACTTAGAATCATCGTACATGAATCCACCCATTTTGCTGCTACTGGTCTTATGACATTGATTTCATGGCTGAGGGATATTCCATCATACGTAAGTACCACAATTTTTTGAACCATTTTTATATTACCTTGGATATTTAAGGTGTACCCAAGTTGAGGTCCTTGTAAGCAGTGCAGCCCTAAATATTGGGGTGGCTCTGTCTTATTGATTTTCAGTTTTCCCAAGGTATATTCCCGAGACTGGAAGTGCCCTTGGCTCTGTAGCTCTGTTCTTTACTTGTTTAAGGGAACACAATGTACTCCTCCAGAGAGGCAGTTGGCAATTTACATCCCGCCCATCAGCATAACAAGGCTCCCAGTTCTCCAGGGCCTGTCTTGCCTTTCTGGTTTTTACACATTTTGTGGATGTCCCTTTTGACCGGTGGAAAGTGATACTTCTTTGTAGTGCAGATTTGCATTGCCCGCTTGCTTGCTTGGCCAAAAAGGGCATATGAGTTTTCTCCTGAAATATTCAGGAGAAAACGCATATGCCCTTTTTGGCCAAGTGCATCATTGTCGAAGTTGGGCCCTCTTCCTGTGCTTTAAAGGCGATTCCAACGTACCTCTTGAAATTTGTTTCCTGCTATTCTGCCTCGCTTTCAAGTCCGCCTCGTTGCCTTCCCTCAACAGATTTTTGGACGATAGTTGTCCTTTATTACTCGGCCAGTTTGTGAATTGCTGTGCCCCTGAGCTCCATATTTCAACTCGTTTTTGGTGAGCTGACCGCAAGGACAACATTTTGGTTCAGGACCTATGCTGATTCCCGGTGGGGGGCTGAGAATTTGGTTAATTCTTCTTCCTGCCGGGAAGTTAGAGTGATATGTGCCCGTCCAAATGCCTAACAGCTACTCTCTCATTGGTTCTCCCTCTTCCCTTTCATCCTCTGCCAAATTGGAAAGCTGTGCGAACCAGGAGGTTAAAGGGGCTGTCTCTCCAAGTTGGGAGATTGATAGTAAAGCAGATGGAAAGTCAAACCGGAGCATCAGGAGAGGGACTATTCGTTGAGTTTTAGAAACCTTTCGTATTCACAGTGGGTCCGTTCTCTAGGTTTCCCGTACATGTTATAGCTGGAGTAATATTCCCTTCAACCTGGAGAGTTGGGACCCATGGAATGGGTGCCAGGCATTTGTGCTTTAAAGTTTCTGCATTAGCTCACCCAATCTCACCAATCATCTAAGTCGCAAGTGTGCACACTTATGCCACATCCAGCTGTCGTTGTAGATAGGGTCATTCCAGGTTTCATCATAGACCCTGAAGGAATTGTAAAGAATTTCCCAGTTTTTTTGTTTTGATTTTGAAATTCATTTTTATAGTGGGTTTGAGCTGATTCTCACTGCCATGTTTATGCCAGTCTAGACACACTTGATTCCCTTACGGAGACATATCAATACATAGGTTTTAAGATTCTTACTAGTCAGATTTATTCCTCTGCGGGAAATATGGGGTTTTGAGTCCCTTTCACTGAGGAAGGTGTAGGTCTTGTCTATTCCATAGTTGGTTTTTGGAACGGTACCTGTGCTTATATCAAACTCTGGTTTTATTCATCACCCCACCTCTCCTTCCCCCTTAAGCAGGCAGAAGAGTGTTTTCTAAATGTGAGACACTGTTCTCTTTCCTAACTCAGTTCAAGTGTATCCATGTTTACAGGATCTTCATAAGTGATATCTTATGATAAGTTTCTTTTTCTGTGTGACTTATTTCACTTAGAATCATCGTATCTGAATCCAACCATTTTGCTGCTACCTGTCTTATGACATTGATTTCATGGCTGAGGGTTATTCCATCGTACGTAAGTACCACAATTTTTTGAACCATTTTTATATTTCCTGGGATATTTAAGGTGTACCCAAGTTGAGGTCCTTGTAAGCAGTGCAGCCCTAAATTTTGGGGTGGCTCTGTCTTATTGATTTTCAGTTTTCCCAAGGTATACTCCCTAGTCTGGAAGTGCCCTTGGCTCTGTAGCTCTGTTGTTTACTTGTTTTAGGGAACACAATGCACTCCTTCAGGGAGGCAGTTGGCAATTTACATCCCGCCCATCAGCATAACAAGGCTCCCTGTTCTCCAGGGCCTGTCTTGCCTTTCTGGTTTTTACACATTTTGTGGATGTCCCTTTTGACCCGTGGGAAGTGATACTTCTTTGTAGTGCAGATTTGCATTGCCCGCTTGCTTGCTTGGCCAAAAAGGGCGTATGTGTTTCCTACTGAATATATTCAGGAGAAAACGCATACGCCCTTTTTGGCCAAGTGCATGATTGTCGAAGTTGTGCCCCTCTTCCTGTGCTTTAAAGGCGATTCCAACGTACATCTTGAAATCTGTTTCCTGCTATTCTGCCTTGCTTTCAAGTCCACCTCGTTTCCTTCGCTCAACAGAGTTTTGGACGATAGTTGTCCTTTATTACTCGGCCAGTTTGTGAATTGCTGTGCCCCTGAGCTCCATTTTTCAACTCGTTTTTGGTGAGCTGACCGCACGTCCAAAATTTTGGTTCAGGACTTATACTGGTTCCAGGTGGGTGGCTGAGACTTTGGTTAATTCTTCTTCCTGCCGGGAAATTACAGTGGTATGTGCCCGTCCAAATGCCTAACAGCTACTCTCTCATTGGTTCTCCCTCTTCCCTTTCATCCTATGCCAAATTGGAAACCTGTGCGAACCAGGAGGTTAAAGGGGCTGTCTCTCCAAGTTGGGAGGTTTATAGTAAAGCAGGTGGCAAGTCAAACCGGAGCACCAGGAGAGGGACTATTCGTTGAGTTTTAGAGACCTTTCGTATTCACAGTGTGTCCGTTCTCTCGGTTTCCCGTACATGTTATAGCTGTAGTAATATTCCCTTCAACCTGGAGAGTTGGGACCCATGGAATGTGTGCCAGGCATTTGTTCTTTAAAGGTTCTGCATTTGCTCACCCAATCTCACCAATCATCTAAATCCCAAGTGTCCAGCCTTATGCCACATCCAGCTGTCGTTGTAGATAGGGTCATTCCAGGTTTCATCAGAGACCCTGAAGGAATTGTAAAGAATTTCCCAGTTTTTTTGTTTTGTTTTTGAAATTCCTTTTTATAGTGGGTTTGAGCTGATTCTCGCTGCCATGTTTATGCCAGTCTAGACACACTTGATTCCCTTACGGAGACATATCAATACATAGGTTTTAAGATTCTTACTAGTCAGATATATTCCTCTGCGGGAAATATGGTGTTTTGAGTCCCTTTCACTGAGGAAGGTGTAGGTCTTGTCTATTCCATAGTTGGTTTTTGGAACGGTACCTCTGCTTATATCAAACTCTGGTTTTATGCATCACCCCACCTCTCCTTCCCCCTTAAGCAGGCATAAGAGTGTTTTCTAAATGTGAGACACTGTTCTCTTTCCTAACTCAGTTCAAGTGTAGCCATGTTTACAGGATCTTCATAAGTGATATCTTATGATAAGTTTCTTTTTCTCTGTGACTTATTTCACTTAGAATCATCGTACCTGAATCCACCCATTTTGCTGCTACCTGTCTTATGACATTGATTTCATGGCTGAGGGATATTCCATCGTACGTAATTACCACAATTTTTTGAACCATTTTTATATTTCCTGGGATATTTAAGGTGTACCCAAGTTGAGGTCCTTGTAAGCAGTGCAGCCCTAAATTTTGGGGTGGCTCTGTCTTATTGATTTTCAGTTTTCCCAAGGTATATTCCCTAGACTGGAAGTGCCCTTGGCTCTGTAGCTCTGTTCTTTACTTGTTTTAGGGAACACAGTGCACTCCTCCAGAGAGGCAGTTGGCAATTTACATCCCACCCATCAGCATAACAAGGCTCCCTGTTCTCCAGGGCCTGTCTTGCCTTTCTGGTTTTTACACATTTTGTGGATGTCCCTTTTGACCTGTGGGAAGTGATACTTCTTTGTAGTGCAGATTTGCATTGCCCGCTTGCTTGCTTGGCCAAAAAGGGCATATGCGTTTTCTCCTGAATATATTCAGGAGAAAACGCATACGCCGTTTTTGGCCAAGTGCATCATTGTCGAAGTTGTGCCCCTCGTCCTGGGCTTTAAAGGCGATTCCAACGTACCTCTTGAAATATGTTTCCTTCTATTCTGCCTCACTTTCAAGTCCGTCTCGTTGCCTACCCTCAACAGATTTTTGGACGATAGTTGTCCTTTATTACTCGGCCATTTTGTGAATTGCTGGGCCCCTGAGCTCCATTTTTCAACTCGTTTTTTGTGAGGTGAGGGCAAGTCCAAAATTTTGGTTCAGGATCTATGCTGGTTCCCGGTGGGGGGCTGAGACTTTGGTTAATTTTTCTTCGTGCCGGGAAGTTAGAGTGTTATGTGCCCGTCCAAATGCCTAACAGCTACTCTCTCATTGGTTCTCCCTCTTCCCTTTCATCCTCTGCCAAATTGGCAACCTGTGCGAACCAGGAGGTTAAAGGGGCTGTCTCTCCAAGTTGGGAGGTTGATAGTAAAGCAGATGGCAAGTCAAACCGGAGCACCAGAGAGGGACTATTCGTTGAGTTTTAGAAACCTTTCGTATTCACAGTGTGTCTGTTCTCTAGGTTTCCCGTACATGTTATAGCTGTAGTAATATTCCCTTCAACCTGGAGAGTTGGGACCCATGGAATGTGTGCCAGGCATTTGTGCTTTAAAGGGTCTGCATTTGCTCACCCAATCTCACCAATCCCCTTAGTCCCAAGTGTCCAGCCTTATGCCACATCCAGCTGTCGTTGTAGATAGGGTCATTCCAGGTTTCATCATTGACCCTGAAGGAATTGTAAAGAATTTCCCAGTTTTTTTGTTTTGTTTTTGAAATTCCTTTTTATAGTGTGTTTGAGCTGATTCTCGCTGCCAGGTTTATGCCAGTCTAGACACACTTGATTCCCTTACGGAGACATATCAATACATAGGTTTTAAGATTCTTACTAGTCAGATATATTCCTCTGCGGGAAATATGGGGTTTTGAGTCCCTTTCACTGAGGAAGGTGTAGGTCTTGTCTATTCCATAGTTGGTTTTTGGAATGGTACCTGTGCTTATATCAAACTCTGGTTTTATGCATCACCCCACCTCTCCTTCCCCCTTAAGCAGGCGTAAGAGTATTTTATAAATGTGAGACACTTTTCTCTTTCCTAACTCAGTTCAAGTGTAGCCATGTTTACAGGATCTTCATAAGTGATATCTTATGATAAGTTTCTTTTTCTCTGTGACTTATTTCACTTAGAATCATCGTACCTGAATCCACCCATTTTGCTGCTACTGGTCTTATGATATTGATTTCATGGCTGAGGGATATTCCATCGTATGTATGTACCACAATTTTTTGAACCATTTTTATATTTCCTTGGATATTTAAGGTGTACCCAAGTTGAGGTCCTTATAAGCAGTGCAGCCCTAAATTTTGGGGTGGCTGTGTCTTATTGATTTTCAGTTTTCCCAAGGTATATTCCCTAGACTGGAAGTGCCCTTGGCTCTGTAGCTCTGTTGTTTACTTGTTTTAGGGAACACAATGCACTCCTCCAGAGAGGCAGTTGGCAATTTACATCCCGCCCATCAGCATAACAAGGATCCCTGTTCTCCAGGGCCTGTCTTGCCTTTCTGGTTTTTACACATTTTGTGGATGTCCCTTTTGACCGGTGGGAAGTGATACTTCTTTGTAGTGCAGATTTGCATTGCCCGCTTGCTTGCTTGGCCAAAAAGGGCGTATGCGTTTTCTCCTGAATATATTCAGGAGAAAACGCATACGCCCTTTTTGGCCAAGTGCATCATTGTCGAAGTTGTGCCCCTCTTCCTGTGCTTTAAAGACGATTCCAACGTACCTCTTGAAATCTGTTTCCTGCTATTCTGCCTCGCTTTCAAGTCCGCCTCTGTGCCTTCCCTCAACAGATTTTTGGATGATAGTTGTCCTTTACTACTCGGCAAGTTTGTGAATTGCTGTGCCCCTGAGCTCCATTTTTCAACTCGTTTTTGGAGAGCTGACCGCAAGTCCAAAATTTTGGTTCAGGATCTATACTGGTTCCCGGTGGGTGGCTGAGACTTTGGTTAATTCTTCTTCCTGCCGGGAAATTACAGTGATATGTGCCCGTCCAAATGCCTAACAGCTACTCTCTCATTGGTTCTCCCTCTTCCCTTTCATCCTCTGCCAAATTGGCAACCTGTGCGAACCAGGAGGTTAAAGGGGCTGTCTCTCCAAGTTGGGAGGTTGATAATAAAGCAGATGGAAAATCAAACCGGAGCACCAGGAGAGGGACTATTCGTTGAGTTTTAGAAACCTTTCGTATTCACAGTGTGTCCGTTCTCTAGGATTCCCGTACATGTTATATCTGTAGTAATATTCCCTTCAACCTGGAGAGTTGGGACCCATGGAATGTGTGCCATGCATTATTGCTTTAAAGGGTCTGCATTTGCTCACCCAATCTCACCAATTCTCTCAGTCCCAAGTGTCCAGCCTTATGCCACATCCAGCTGTCATTGTAGATAGGGTCACTTCAGGTTTCATCAGATACCCTGAAGGAATTGTAAAGAATTTCCCAGTTTTTTTGTTTTATTTTTGAAATTCCTTTTTATAGTGGGTTTGAGCTCATTCTCGCTGCCATATTTATGCCATTCTAGACACACTTGATTCCCTTACAGCGACATATCAATACATAGGTTTTAAGATTATTACTAGTCAGATATATTCCTCTGCGGGAAATATGGGGTTTTGAGTCCCTTTCACTGAGGAAGGTGTAGGTCTTGTCTATTCCATAGTTGGTTTTTGCAACGGTACCTGTGCTTATATCAAAATCTGGTTTTATGCATCACCCCACCTCTCCTTCCCCCTTAAGCAGGCATAAGAGTGTTTTCTAAATGTGAGACACTGTTCTCTTTCCTAACTCAGTTCAAGTGTAGCCATGTTTACAGGATCTTCATAAGTGATATCTTATGATAAGTTTCTTTTTCTGTGTGACTTATTTCACTTAGAATCATCGTACCTGAATCCACCCATTTTGCTGCTACTGGTCTTATGACATTGATTTCATGGCTGAGGGATATTCCATCGTACGTAAGTACCACAATGTTTTGAACCATTTTTATATTTCCTGGGATATTTAAGGTGTACCCAAGTTGAGGTCCTTGTAAGCAGTGCAGCCCTAAATTTTGGGGTGGCTGTGTCTTTTTGATTTTCAGTTTTCCCAAGGTATATTCCCTAGACTGGAAGTGCCCTTGGCTCTGTAGCTCTGTTGTTTACTTGTTTTAGGGAACACAATGCACTCCTCCAGAGAGGCAGTTGGCAATTTACATCCCGCCCATCAGCATAACAAGGCTCCCTGTTCTCCAGGGCCTGTCTTGCCTTTCTGGCTTTACACATTTTGTGGATGTCCCTTTTGACCGGTGGGAAGTGATACTTCTTTGTAGTGCAGATTTGCATTGCCTGCTTGCTTGCTTGGCCAAAAAGGGCGTATGCGTTTTCTCCTGAATATATTCAGGAGAAAACGCATACGCCCTTTTTGGCCAAGTGCATCATTGTCGAAGTTGTGCCCCTCTTCCTGTGCTTTAAAGGCGATTCCAACATACCTCTTGAAATCTGTTTCCTGCTATTCTGCCTCGCTTTCAAGTCCGCCTCGTTGCATTCCCTCAACAGATTTTTGGACGATAGTTGTCCTTTATTACTCGGCCAGTTTGTG
Organism: Hyperoodon ampullatus; assembly: GCF_949752795.1. Classification (NCBI taxonomy): domain Eukaryota; kingdom Metazoa; phylum Chordata; class Mammalia; order Artiodactyla; family Ziphiidae; genus Hyperoodon; species Hyperoodon ampullatus. The sequence continues at coordinate 158,695 of NW_027640427.1, forward strand.
AATTGCTGTGCCCCTGAGCTCCATTTTTCCACTCGTTTTTGGTGAGCCGACCGCAGGTCCAAAATTTGGTTCAGGACCTATACTGGTTCCCGGTGGGTGGCTGAGACTTTGGTTAATTCTTCTTCCTGCTGGGAAATTATAGTGATATGTGCCCGTCCAAATGCCTAACAGCTACTCTCTCATTGGTTCTCCCTCTTCCCTTTCATCCTCTGCCAAATTGGAAACCTGTGCGAACCAGGAGGTTAAAGGGGCTGTCTCTCCAAGTTGGGAGGTTGATAGTAAAGCAGATGGAAAGTCAAACCGGAGCACCAGGAGAGGGACTATTCGTTGAGTGTTAGAAACCTTCGTATTCACAGTTTGTCCGTTCTCTAGGTTTCCCGTACATGTTATAACTGTAGTAATATTCCCTTCAACCTGGAGAGTTGGGACCCATGGAATGTGTGCCATGCATTATTGCTTTAAAGGGTCTGCATTTGCTCACCCAATCTCACTAATCCTGTCAGTCCCAAGTGTCCATCCTTATGCCACATCCAGCTGTCATTGTAGATAGGGTCATTCCAGGTTTCATCAGAGACCCTGAAGGAATTGTAAAGAATTTCCCAGTTTTTTTGTTTTGTTTTTGAAATTTCTTTTTATAGTGGGTTTGAGCTGATTCTGGCTGCCATGTTTATGCCAGTCTAGACACACTTGATTCCCTTACAGAGACATATCAATACATAGGTTTTAAGATTCTTACTAGTCAGATATATTCCTCTGCGGGAAATATGGGGTTTTGAGTCCCTTTCACTGAGGAAGGTGTAGGTCTTGTCTATTCCATAGTTGGTTTTTGGAATGGTACCTGTGCTTATATCAAACTCTGGTTTTATGCATCACCCCCCCTCTCCTTCCCCCTTAAGCAGGCATAAGAGTGTTTTCTAAATGTGAGACACTGTTCTCTTTCCTAACTCAGTTCAAGTGTAGCCATGTTTACAGGATCTTCATAAGTGATATCTTATGATAAGTTTCTTTTTCTGTGTGACTTATTTCACTTAGAATCATCGTACCTGAATCCACCCATTTTGCTGCTACTGGTCTTATGACATTGATTTCATGGCTGAGGGATATTCCCTCGTACGTAAGTACCACAATTTTTTGAACCATTTTTATATTTCCTGGGATATTTAAGGTGTACCCAAGTTGAGGTCCTTGTAAGCAGTGCAGCCCTAAATTTTGGGGTGGCTGTGTCTTTTTGATTTTCAGTTTTCCCAAGGTATATTCCCTAGACTGGAAGTGCCCTTGGCTCTGTAGCTCTGTTGTTTACTTGTTTTAGGGAACACAATGCACTCCTCCAGAGAGGCAGTTGGCAATTTACATCCCGCCCATCAGCATAACAAGGCTCCCTGTTCTCCAGGGCCTGTCTTGCCTTTCTGGTTTTTACACATTTTGTGGATGTCCCTTTTGACCGGTGGGAAGTGATACTTCTTTGTAGTGCAGATTTGCATTGCCCGCTTGCTTGCTTGGCCAAAAAGGGCGTATGCGTTTTCTCCTGAATATATTCAGGAGAAAACGCATACGCCCTTTTTGGCCAAGTGCATCATTGTCGAAGTTGTGCCCCTCTTCCTGTGCTTTAAAGGCGATTCCAACGTACCTCTGGAAATCTGTTTCCTGCTATTCTGCCTCGCTTTCAAGTCCGCCTCGTTGCCTTCCCTCAACAGATTTTTGGACGATAGTTGTCCTTTATTACTCGGCCAGTTTGTGAATTGCTGTGCCCCTGAGCTCCATTTTTCAACTCGTTTTTGGTGAGCTGACCGCAAGTCCAAAATTTTGGTTCAGGATCTATACTGATTCCCGGTGGGTGGCTGAGACTTTGGTTAATTCTTCTTCCTGCCGGGAAATTACAGTGATATGTGCCCGTCCAAATGCCTAACAGCTACTCTCTCATTGGTTCTCCCTCTTCCCTTTCATCCTCTGCCAAATTGGCAACCTGTGCGAACCAGGAGGTTAAAGGGGCTGTCTCTCCAAGTTGGGAGGTTGATAATAAAGCAGATGGAAAGTCAAACCGGAGCACCAGGAGAGGGACTATTCGTTGAGTTTTAGAAACCTTTCGTATTCACAGTGTGTCCGTTCTCTAGGATTCCCGTACATGTTATATCTGTAGTAATATTCCCTTCAACCTGGAGAGTTGGGACCCATGGAATGTGTGCCATGCATTATTGCTTTAAAGGGTCTGCATTTGCTCACCCAATCTCACCAATCCTCTCAGTCCCAAGTGTCCAGCCTTATGCCACATCCAGCTGTCATTGTAGATAGGGTCATTTCAGGTTTCATCAGAGACCCTGAAGGAATTGTAAAGAATTTCCCAGTTTTTTTGTTTTATTTTTGAAATTCCTTTTTATAGTGGGTTTGAGCTGATTCTCGCTGCCATATTTATCCCAGTCTAGACACACTTGATTCCCTTACGGAGACATATCAATACATAGGATTTAAGATTCTTACTAGTCAGATATATTCCTCTGCGGGAAATATGGGGTTTTGAGTCCCTTTCACTGAGGAAGGTGTAGGTCTTGTCTATTCCATAGTTGGTTTTTGGAACGGTACCTGTGCTTATATCAAACTCTGGTTTTATGCATCACCCAACCTCTCCTTCCCCCTTAAGCAGGCATAAGAGTGTTTTCTAAATGTGAGACACTGTTCTCTTTCCTAACTCAGTTCAAGTGTAGCCATGTTTACAGGATCTTCATAAGTGATATCTTATGATAAGTTTCTTTTTCTCTGTGACTTATTTCACTTAGAATCATCGTACCTGAATCCACCCATTTTGCTGCTACTGGTCTTATGACATTGATTTCATGGCTGAGGGATATTCCATCGTACGTAAGTACCACAATTTTTTGAACCATTTTTATATTTCCTGGGATATTTAAGGTGTACCCAAGTTGAGGTCCTTGTAAGCAGTGCAGCCCTAAATTTTGGGGTGGCTGTGTCTTTTTGATTTTCAGTTTTCCCAAGGTATATTCCCTAGACTGGAAGTGCCCTTGGCTCTGTAGCTCTGTTGTTTACTTGTCTTATGGAACACAATGCACTCCTCCAGAGAGGCAGTTGGCAATTTACATCCCGCCCATCAGCATAACAAGGCTCCCTGTTCTCCAGGGCCTGTCTTGCCTTTCTGGTTTTTACACATTTTGTGGATGTCCCTTTTGACCGGTGGGAAGTGATACTTCTTTGTAGTGCAGATTTGCATTGCCCGCTTGCTTGCTTGGCCAAAAAGGGCGTATGCGTTTTCTCCTGAATATATTCAGGAGAAAACGCATACGCCCTTTTTGGCCAAGTGCATCATTGTCGAAGTTGTGCCCCTCTTCCTGTGCTTTACAGGCGATTCCAACGTACCTCTGGAAATCTGTTTCCTGCTATTCTGCCTCGCTTTCAAGTCCGCTTCGTTGCCTTCCCTCAACAGATTTTTGGACGATAGTTGTCCTTTATTACTCGGCCAGTTTGTGAATTGCTGTGCCCCTGAGCTCCATTTTTCAACTCGTTTTTGGTGAGCTGACCGCAAGTCCAAAATTTTGGTTCAGGATCTATACTGATTCCCGGTGGATGGCTGAGACTTTGGTTAATTCTTCTTCCTGCCGGGAAATTACAGTGATATGTGCCCGTCCAAATGCCTAACAGCTACTCTGTCATTGGTTCTCCCTCTTCCCTTTCATCCTCTGCCAAATTGGCAACCTGTGCGAACCAGGAGGTTAAAGGGGCTGTCTCTCCAAGTTGGGAGGTTGATAATAAAGCAGATGGAAAGTCAAACCGGAGCACCAGGAGAGGGACTATTCGTTGAGTTTTAGAAACCTTTCGTATTCACAGTGTGTCCCTTCTCTAGGATTCCCGTACATGTTATATCTGTAGTAATATTCCCTTCAACCTGGAGAGTTGGGACCCATGGAATGTGTGCCATGCATTATTGCTTTAAAGGGTCTGCATTTGCTCACCCAATCTCACCAATCCTCTCAGTCCCAAGTGTCCAGCCTTATGCCACATCCAGCTGTCATTGTAGATAGGGTCATTTCAGGTTTCATCAGAGACCCTGAAGGAATTGTAAAGAATTTCCCAGTTTTTTTGTTTTATTTTTGAAATTCCTTTTTATACTGGGTTTGAGCTGATTCTCGCTGCCATATTTATCCCAGTCTAGACACACTTGATTCCCTTATGGAGACATATCAATACATAGGATTTAAGATTCTTACTAGTCAGATATATTCCTCTGTGGGAAATATGGGGTTTTGAGTCCCTTTCACTGAGGAAGGTGTAGGTCTTGTCTATTCCATAGTTGGTTTTTGGAACGGTACCTGTGCTTATATCAAACTCTGGTTTTATGCATCACCCCACCTCTCCTTCCCCCTTAAACAGGCATAAGAGTGTTTTCTAAATGTGAGACACTGTTCTCTTTCCTAACTCAGTTCAAGTGTAGCCATGTTTACAGGATCTTCATAAGTGATATCTTATGATAAGTTTCTTTTTCTCTGTGACTTATTTCACTTAGAATCATCGTACCTGAATCCACCCATTTTGCTGCTACTGGTCTTATGACATTGATTTCATGGCTGAGGGATATTCCATCCTACGTAAGTACTACAATTTTTTGAACCATTTTTATATTTCCTGGGATATTTAAGGTGTACCCAAGTTGAGGTCCTTGTAAGCAGTGCAGCCCTAAATTTTGGGGTGGCTGTGTCTTTTTGATTTTCAGTTTTCCCAAGGTATATTCCCTAGACTGGAAGTGCCCTTGGCTCTGTAGCTCTGTTGTTTACTTGTTTTAGGGAACACAATGCACTCCTTCAGAGAGGCAGTTGGCAATTTACATCCCGCCCATCAGCATAACAAGGCTCCCTGTTCTCCAGGGCCTGTCTTGCCTTTCTGGTTTTTACACATTTTGTGGATGTCCCTTTTGACCGGTGGGAAGTGATACTTCTTTGTAGTGCAGATTTGCATTGCCCGCTTGCTTGCTTGGCCAAAAAGGGCGTATGCGTTTTCTCCTGAATATATTCAGGAGAAAACGCATACGCCCTTTTTGGCCAAGTGCATCATTGTCGAAGTTGTGCCCCTCTTCTTGTGCTTTAAGGGCGATTCCAACGTACCTCTGGAAATCTGTTTCCTGCTATTCTGCCTCGCTTTGAAGTCCGCCTCGTTGCCTTCCCTCAACAGATTTTTGGACGATAGTTGTTCTTTATTACTCGGCCAGTTTGTGAATTGCTGTGCCCCTGAGCTCCATTTTTCAACTCGTTTTTGGTGAGCTGACCGCAAGTCCAAAATTTTGGTTCAGGATCTATACTGATTCCCGGTGGGTGGCTGAGACTTTGGTTAATTCTTCCTCCTGCCGGGAAATTACAGTGATATGTGCCCGTCCAAATGCCTAACAGCTACTCTCTCATTGGTTCTCCCTCTTCCCTTTCATCCTCTGCCAAATTGGCAACCTGTGCGAACCAGGAGGTTAAAGGGGCTGTCTCTCCAAGTTGGGAGGTTGATAATAAAGCAGATGGAAAGTCAAACCGGAGCACCAGGAGATGGACTATTCGTTGAGTTTTAGAAACCTTTCGTATTCACAGTGGGTCCGTTCTCTAGGATTCCCGTACATGTTATATCTGTAGTAATATTCCCTTCAACCTGGAGAGTTGGGACCCATGGAATGTGTGCCATGCATTATTGCTTTAAAGGGTCTGCATTTGCTCACCCAATCTCACCAATCCTCTCAGTCCCAAGTGTCCAGCCTTATGCCACATCCAGCTGTCATTGTAGATAGGGTCATTTCAGGTTTCATCAGAGACCCTGAAGGAATTGTAAAGAATTTCCCAGTTTTTTTGTTTTATTTTTGAAATTCCTTTTTATAGTGGGTTTGAGCTGATTCTCGCTGCCATATTTATCCCAGTCTAGACACACTTGATTCCCTTACGGAGACATATCAATACATAGGTTTTAAAATTCTTACTAGTCAGATATATTCCTCTGCGGGAAATATGGGGTTTTGAGTCCCTTTCACTGAGGAAGGTGTAGGTCTTGTCTATTCCATAGTTGGTTTTTGGAACGGTACCTGTGCTTATATCAAACTCTGGTTTTATGCATCACCCCACCTCTCCTTCCCCCTTAAGCAGGCATAAGAGTGTTTTCTAAATGTGAGACACTGTTCTCTTTCCTAACTCAGTTCAAGTGTAGCCATGTTTACAGGATCTTCATAAGTGATATCTTATGATAAGTTTCTTTTTCTCTGTGACTTATTTCACTTAGAATCATCGTACCTGAATCCACCCATTTTGCTGCTACTGGTCTTATGACATTGATTTCATGGCTGAGGGATATTCCATCGTACGTAAGTACCACAATTTTTTGAACCATTTTTATATTTCCTGGGATATTTAAGGTGTACCCAAGTTGAGGTCCTTGTAAGCAGTGCAGCCCTAAATTTTGGGGTGGCTGTGTCTTTTTGATTTTCAGTTTTCCCAAGGTATATTCCCTAGACTGGAAGTGCCCTTGGCTCTGTAGCTCTGTTGTTTACTTGTTTTAGGGAACACAATGCACTCCTCCAGAGAGGCAGTTGGCAATTTACATCCCGCCCATCAGCATAACAAGGCACCCTGTTCTCCAGGGCCTGTCTTGCCTTTCTGGTTTTTACACATTTTGTGGATGTCCCTTTTGACCGGTGGGAAGTGATACTTCTTTGTAGTGCAGATTTGCATTGCCCGCTTGCTTGCTTGGCCAAAAAGGGCGTATGCGTTTTCTCCTGAATATATTCAGGAGAAAACGCATACGCCCTTTTGGGCCAAGTGCATCATTGTCGAAGTTGTGCCCCTCTTCCTGTGCTTTAAAGGCGATTCCAACGTACCTCTTGAAATCTGTTTCCTGCTATTCTGCCACGCTTTCAAGTACGCCTCATTGCCTTCCCTCAACAGATTTTTGGACGATAGTTGTCCTTTATTACTCGGCCAGTTTGTGAATTGCTGTGCCCCTGAGCTCCATTTTTCAACTCGTTTTTGGTGAGCTGACCGCAAGTCCAAAATTTTGGTTCAGGATCTATACTGATTCCCGGTGGGTGGCTGAGACTTTGGTTAATTCTTCTTCCTGCCGGGAAATTACAGTGATATGTGCCCGTCCAAATGCCTAACAGCTACTCTCTCATTGGTTCTCCCTCTTCCCTTTCATCCTCTGCCAAATTGGCAACCTGTGCGAACCAGGAGGTTAAAGGGGCTGTCTCTCCAAGTTGGGAGGTTGATAATAAAGCAGATGGAAAGTCAAACCGGAGCACCAGGAGAGGGACTATTCGTTGAGTTTTAGAAACCTTTCGTATTCACAGTGTGTCCGTTCTCTAGGATTCCCGTACATGTTATATCTGTAGTAATATTCCCTTCAACCTGGAGAGTTGGGACCCATGGAATGTGTGCCATGCATTATTGCTTTAAAGGGTCTGCATTTGCTCACCCAATCTCACCAATCCTCTCAGTCCCAAGTGTCCAGCCTTATGCCACATCCAGCTGTCATTGTAGATAGGGTCATTTCAGGTTTCATCAGAGACCCTGAAGGAATTGTAAAGAATTTCCCAGTTTTTTTTGTTTTGTTTTTGAAATTCCTTTTTATAGTGGGTTTGAGCTGATTCTCACTGCCATGTTTATGCCTGTCTAGACACACTTGATTCCCTTACGGAGACATATCAATACATAGGTTTTAAGATTCTTACTAGTCAGATATATTCCTCTGCGGGAAATATGGGGTTTTGAGTCCCTTTCACTGAGGAAGGTGTAGGTCTTGTCTATTCCATAGTTGGTTTTTGGAACGGTGCCTGTGCTTATATCAAACTCTGGTTTTATGCATCACCCCACCTCTCCTTCCCCCTTAAGCAGGCATAAGAGTGTTTTCTAAATGTGAGACACTGTTCTCTTTCCTAACTCAGTTCAAGTGTAGCCATGTTTACAGGATCTTCATAAGTGATAACTTATGATAAGTTTCTTTTTCTCTGTGACTTATTTCACTTAGAATCATCGTACCTGAATCCACCCATTTTGCTGCTACTGGTCTTATGACATTGATTTCATGGCTGAGGGATATTCCATCGTACGTAAGTACCACAATTTTTTGAACCAATTTTATATTTCCTGGGATATTTAAGGTGTACCCAAGTTGAGGTCCTTGTAAGCAGTGCAGCCCTAAATTTTGGGGTGGCTCTGTCTTATTGATTTTCAGTTTTTCCCAGGTATATTCCCTAGACTGGAAGTGCCCTTGGCTCTGTAGCTCTGTTGTTTACTTGTTTTAGGGAACACAATGCACTCCTCCAGAGAGGCAGTTGGCAATTTACATCCCGCCCATCAGCATAACAAGGCTCCCTCTTCTCCAGGGCCTGTCTTGCCTTTCTGGTTTTTACACATTTTGTGGATGTCCCTTTTGACCGGTGGGAAGTGATACTTCTTTGTAGTGCAGATTTGCATTGCCCGCTTGCTTGCTTGGCCAAAAAGGGCGTATGCGTTTTCTCCTGAATATATTCAGGAGAAAACGCATACGCACTTTTTGGCCAAGTGCATCATTGTCGAAGTTGTGCCCCTCTTCCTGTGCTTTAAAGGCGATTCCAACGTACCTCTTGAAATCTGTTTCCTGCTATTCTGCCTCGCTTTCAAGTCCGCCTCGTTGCCTTCCCTCAACAGATTTTTGGACGATAGTTGTTCTTTATTACTCGGCCAGTTTGTGAATTGCTGTGCCCCTGAGCTCCATTTTTCAACTCGTTTTTGGTGAGCTGACTGCAAGTCCAAAATTTTGATTCAGGATCTATACTGATTCCCGGTGGGTGGCTGAGACTTTGGTTAATTCTTCTTCCTGCCGGGAAATTACAGTGATATGTGCCCGTCCAAATGCCTAACAGCTACTCTCTCATTGGTTCTCCCTCTTCCCTTTCATCCTATGCCAAATTGGCAACCTGTGCGAACCAGGAGGTTAAAGGGGCTGTCTCTCCAAGTTGGGAGGTTGATAATAAAGCAGATGGAAAGTCAAACCGGAGCACCAGGAGAGGGACTATTCGTTGAGTTTTAGAAACCTTTCGTATTCACAGTGTGTCCGTTCTCTAGGATTCCCGTACATGTTATATCTGTAGTAATATTCCCTTCAACCTGGAGAGTTGGGACCCATGGAATGTGTGCCATGCATTATTGCTTTAAAGGGTCTGCATTTGCTCACCCAATCTCACCAATCCTCTCAGTCCCAAGTGTCCAGCCTTATGCCACATCCAGCTGTCATTGTAGATAGGGTCATTTCAGGTTTCATCAGAGACCCTGAAGGAATTGTAAAGAATTTCCCAGTTTTTTTGTTTTATTTTTGAAATTCCTTTTTATAGTGGGTTTGAGCTGATTCTCGCTGCCATATTTATCCCAGTCTAGACACACTTGATTCCCTTACGGAGACATATCAATACATAGGTTTTAACATTCTTACTAGTCAGATATATTCCTCTGCGGGAAATATGGGGTTTTGAGTCCCTTTCACTGAGGAAGGTGTAGGTCTTGTCTATTCCATAGTTGGTTTTTGGAACGGTACCTGTGCTTATATCAAACTCTGGTTTTATGCATCACCCCACCTCTCCTTCCCCCTTAAACAGGCATAAGAGTGTTTTCTAAATGTGAGACACTGTTCTCTTTCCTAACTCAGTTCAAGTGTAGCCATGTTTACAGGATCTTCATAAGTGATATCTTATGATAAGTTTCTTTTTCTGTGTGACTTATTTCACTTAGAATCATCGTACCTGAATCCACCCATTTTGCTGCTACTGGTCTTATGACATTGATTTCATGGCTGAGGGATATTCCATCGTACGTAAGTACCACAATTTTTTGAACCATTTTTATATTTCCTGGGATATTTAAGGTGTACCCAAGTTGAGGTCCTTGTAAGCAGTGCAGCCCTAAATTTTGGGGTGGCTGTGTCTTTTTGATTTTCAGTTTTCCCAAGGTATATTCCCTAGACTGGAAGTGCCCTTGGCTCTGTAGCTCTGTTGTTTACTTGTTTTAGGGAACACAATGCACTCCTCCAGAGAGGCAGTTGGCAATTTACATCCCGCCCATCAGCATAACAAGGCTCCCTGTTCTCCAGGGCCTGTCTTGCCTTTCTGGTTTTTACACATTTTGTGGATGTCCCTTTTGACCGGTGGGAAGTGATACTTCTTTGTAGTGCAGATTTGCATTGCCCGCTTGCTTGGTTGGCCAAAAAGGGCGTATGCGTTTTCTCCTGAATATATTCAGGAGAAAACGCATACGCCCTTTTTGGCCAAGTGCATCATTGTCGAAGTTGTGCCCCTCTTCCTGTGCTTTAAAGGCGATTCCAACGTACCTCTGGAAATCTGTTTCCTGCTATTCTGCCTCGCTTTCAAGTCCTCCTCATTGCCTTCCCTCAACAGATTTTTGGACGATAGTTGTCCTTTATTACTCGGCCACTTTGTGAATTGCTGTGCCCCTGAGCTCCATTTTTCAACTCGTTTTTGGTGAGCTGACCGCAAGTCCAAAATTTTGGTTCAGGATCTATACTGATTCCCGGTGGATTGCTGAGACTTTGGTTAATTCTTCTTCCTGCCAGGAAATTACAGTGACATGTGCCCATCCAAATGCCTAACAGCTACTCTCTCATTGGTTCTCCCTCTTCCCTTTCATCCTCTGCCAAATTGGCAACCTGTGCAAACCAGGAGGTTAAAGGGGCTGTCTCTCCAAGTTGGGAGGTTGATAATAAAGCAGATGGAAAGTCAAACCGGAGCACCAGGAGATGGACTATTCGTTGAGTTTTAGAAACCTTTCGTATTCACAGTGGGTCCGTTCTCTAGGATTCCCGTACATGTTATATCTGTAGTAATATTCCCTTCAACCTGGAGAGTTGGGACCCATGGAATGTGTGCCATGCATTATTGCTTTAAAGGGTCTGCATTTGCTCACCCAATCTCACCAATCCTCTCAGTCCCAAGTGTCCAGCCTTATGCCACATCCAGCTGTCATTGTAGATAGGGTCATTTCAGGTTTCATCAGATACCCTGAAGGAATTGTAAAGAATTTCCCAGTTTTTTTGTTTTATTTTTGAAATTCCTTTTTATAGTGGGTTTGAGCTGATTCTCGCTGCCATATTTATCCCAGTCTAGACACACTTGATTCCCTTACAGAGACATATCAATACATAGGTTTTAAGATTCTTACTAGTCAGATATATTCCTCTGCGGGAAATATGGGGTTTTGAGTCCCTTTCACTGAGGAAGGTGTAGGTCTTGTCTATTCCATAGTTGGTTTTTGGAACGGTACCTGTGCTTATATCAAACTCTGGTTTTATGCATCACCCCACCTCTCCTTCCCCCTTAAGCAGGCATAAGAGTGTTTTCTAAATGTGAGACACTGTTCTCTTTCCTAACTCAGTTCAAGTGTAGCCATGTTTACAGGATCTTCATAAGTGATATCTTATGATAAGTTTCTTTTTCTGTGTGACTTATTTCACTTAGAATCATCGTACCTGAATCCACCCATTTTGCTGCTACTGGTCTTATGACATTGATTTCATGGCTGAGGGATATTCCATCGTACGTAAGTACCACAATTTTTTGAACCATTTTTATATTTCCTGGGATATTTAAGGTGTACCCAAGTTGAGGTCCTTGTAAGCAGTGCAGCCCTAAATTTTGGGGTGGCTGTGTCTTTTTGATTTTCAGTTTTCCCAAGGTATATTCCCTAGACTGGAAGTGCCCTTGGCTCTGTAGCTCTGTTGTTTACTTGTTTTAGGGAACACAATGCACTCCTCCAGAGAGGCAGTTGGCAATTTACATCCCGCCCATCAGCATAACAAGGCACCCTGTTCTCCAGGGCCTGTCTTACCTTTCTGGTTTTTACACATTTTGTGGATGTCCCTTTTGACCGGTGAGAAGTGATACTTCTTTGTAGTGCAGATTTGCATTGCCCGCTTGCTTGCTTGGCCAAAAAGGGCGTATGCGTTTTCTCCTGAATATATTCAGGAGAAAACGCATACGCCCTTTTTGGCCAAGTGCATCATTGTCGAAGTTGTGCCCCTCTTCCTGTGCTTTAAAGGCGATTCCAACGTACCTCTTGAAATCTGTTTCCTGCTATTCTGCCACCCTTTCAAGTACGCCTCATTGCCTTCGCTCAACAGATTTTTGGACGATAGTTGTCCTTTATTACTCGGCCAGTTTGTGAATTGCTGTGCCCCTGAGCTCCATTTTTCAACTCGTTTTTGGTGAGCTGACCGCAAGTCCAAAATTTTGGTTCAGGATCTATACTGATTCCCGGTGGGTGGCTGAGACTTTGGTTAATTCTTTTTCCTGCCGGGAAATTACAGTGATATGTGCCCGTCCAAATGCCTAACAGCTACTCTCTCATTGGTTCTCCCTCTTCCCTTTCATCCTCTGCCAAATTGGCAACCTGTGCGAACCAGGAGGTTAAAGGGGCTGTCTCTCCAAGTAGGGAGGTTGATAATAAAGCAGATGGAAAGTCAAACCGGAGCACCAGGAGAGGGACTATTCGTTGAGTTTTAGAAACCTTTCGTATTCACAGTGTGTCCGTTCTCTAGGATTCCCGTACTTGTTATATCTGTAGTAATATTCCCTTCAACCTGGAGAGTTGGGACCCATGGAATGTGTGCCATGCATTATTGCTTTAAAGGGTCTGCATTTGCTCACCCAATCTCACCAATCATCTCAGTCCCAAGTGTCCAGCCTTATGCCACATCCAGCTGTCATTGTAGATAGGGTCATTTCAGGTTTCATCAGAGACCCTGAAGGAATTGTAAAGAATTTCCCAGTTTTTTTGTTTTGTTTTTGAAATTCCTTTTTATAGTGGGTTTGAGCTGATTCTCGCTGCCATATTTATCCCAGTCTAGACACACTTGATTCCCTTACGGAGACATATCAATACATAGGTTTTAAGATTCTTACTAGTCAGATATATTCCTCTGCGGGAAATATGGGGTTTTGAGTCCCTTTCACTGAGGAAGGTGTAGGTCTTGTCTATTCCATAGTTGGTTTTTGGAACGGTACCTGTGCTTATATCAAACTCTGGTTTTATGCATCACCCCACCTCTCCTTCCCCCTTAAGCAGGCATAAGAGTGTTTTCTAAATGTGAGACACTGTTCTCTTTCGTAACTCAGTTCAAGGGTAGCCATGTTTACAGGATCTTCATAAGTGATATCTTATGATAAGTTTCTTTTTCTGTGTGACTTATTTCACTTAGAATCATCGTACCTGAATCCACCCATTTTGCTGCTACTGGTCTTATGACATTGATTTCATGGCTGAGGGATATTCCATCGTACGTAAGTACCACAATTTTTTGAACCATTTTTATATTTCCTGGTATATTTAAGGTGTACCCAAGTTGAGGTCCTTGTAAGCAGTGCAGCCCTAAATTTTGGGGTGGCTGTGTCTTTTTGATTTTCAGTTTTCCCAAGGTATATTCCCTAGACTGGAAGTGCCCTTGGCTCTGTAGCTCTGTTGTTTACTTGTTTTAGGGAACCCAATGCACTCCTCCAGAGAGGCAGTTGGCAATTTACATCCCGCCCATCAGCATAACAAGGCACCCTGTTCTCCAGGGCCTGTCTTACCTTTCTGGTTTTTACACATTTTGTGGATGTCCCTTTTGACCGGTGGGAAGTGATACTTCTTTGTAGTGCAGATTTGCATTGCCCGCTTGCTTGCTTGGCCAAAAAGGGCGTATGCGTTTTCTCCTGAATATATTCAGGAGAAAACGCATACGCCCTTTTTGGCCAAGTGCATCATGGTCGAAGTTGTGCCCCTCTTCCTGTGCTTTACAGGCGATTCCAACGTACCTCTTGAAATCTGTTTCCTGCTGTTCTGCCACCCTTTCAAGTACGCCTCATTGCCTTCGCTCAACAGATTTTTGGACGATAGTTGTCCTTTATTACTCGGCCAGTTTGTGAATTGCTGTGCCCCTGAGCTCCATTTTTCAACTCGTTTTTGGTGAGCTGACCGCAAGTCCAAAATTTTGGTTCAGGATCTATACTGATTCCCGGTGGGTGGCTGAGACTTTGGTTAATTCTTTTTCCTGCCGGGAAATTACAGTGATATGTGCCCGTCCAAATGCCTAACAGCTACTCTCTCATTGGTTCTCCCTCTTCCCTTTCATCCTCTGCCAAATTGGCAACCTGTGCGAACCAGGAGGTTAAAGGGGCTGTCTCTCCAAGTTGGGAGGTTGATAATAAAGCAGATGGAAAGTCAAACCAGAGCACCAGGAGAGGGACTATTCGTTGAGTTTTAGAAACCTTTCGTATTCACAGTGTGTCCGTTCTCTAGGATTCCCGTACATGTTATATCTGTAGTAATATTCCCTTCAACCTGGAGAGTTGGGACCCATGGAATGTGTGCCATGCATTATTGCTTTAAAGGGTCTGCATTTGCTCACCCAATCTCACCAATCATCTCAGTCCCAAGTGTCCAGCCTTATGCCACATCCAGCTGTCATTGTAGATAGGGTCATTTCAGGTTTCATCAGAGACCCTGAAGGAATTGTAAAGAATTTCCCAGTTTTTTTTGTTTTGTTTTTGAAATTCCTTTTTATAGTGGGTTTGAGCTGATTCTCGCTGCCATGTTTATGCCTGTCTAGACACACTTGATTCCCTTACGGAGACATATCAATACATAGGTTTTAAGATTCTTACTAGTCAGATATATTCCTCTGCGGGAAATATGGGGTTTTGAGTCCCTTTCACTGAGGAAGGTGTAGGTCTTGTCTATTCCATAGTTGGTTTTTGGAACGGTACCTGTGCTTATATCAAACTCTGGTTTTATGCATCACCCCACCTCTCCTTCCCCCTTAAGCAGGCATAAGAGTGTTTTCTAAATGTGAGACACTGTTCTCTTTCCTAACTCAGTTCAAGTGTAGCCATGTTTACAGGATCTTCATAAGTGATAACTTATGATAAGTTTCTTTTTCTCTGTGACTTATTTCACTTAGAATCATCGTACCTGAATCCACCCATTTTGCTGCTACTGGTCTTATGACATTGATTTCATGGCTGAGGTATATTCCATCGTACGTAAGTACCACAATTTTTTGAACCAATTTTATATTTCCTGGGATATTTAAGGTGTACCCAAGTTGAGGTCCTTGTAAGCAGTGCAGCCCTAAATTTTGGGGTGGCTGTGTCTTATTGATTTTCAGTTTTTCCCAGGTATATTCCCTAGACTGGAAGTGCCCTTGGCTCTGTAGCTCTGTTGTTTACTTGTTTTAGGGAACACAATGCACTCCTCCAGAGAGGCAGTTGGCAATTTACATCCCGCCCATCAGCATAACAAGGCTCCCTGTTCTCCAGGGCCTGTCTTGCCTTTCTGGTTTTTACACATTTTGTGGATGTCCCTTTTGACCGGTGGGAAGTGATACTTCTTTGTAGTGCAGATTTGCATTGCCCGCTTGCTTGCTTGGCCAAAAAGGGCGTATGCGTTTTCTCCTGAATATATTCAGGAGAAAACGCATACGCCCTTTTTGGCCAAGTGCATCATTGTCGAAGTTGTGCCCCTCTTCCTGTGCTTTAAAGGCGATTCCAACGTACCTCTTGAAATCTGTTTCCTGCTATTCTGCCTCGCTTTCATGTCCGCCTCGTTGCCTTGCCTCAACAGATTTTTGGACGATAGTTGTCCTTTATTACTCGGCCAGTTTGTGAATTGCTGTGCCCCTGAGCTCCATTTTTCAACTCGTTTTTGGTGAGCTGACCGCAAGTCCAAAATTTTGGTTCAGGATCTATACTGATTCCCGGTGGGTGGCTGAGACTTTGGTTAATTCTTCTTCCTGCCGGGAAATTACAGTGATATGTGCCCGTCCAAATGCCTAACAGCTACTCTCTCATTGGTTCTCCCTCTTCCCTTTCATCCTCTGCCAAATTGGCAACCTGTGCGAACCAGGAGGTTAAAGGGGCTGTCTCTCCAAGTTGGGAGGTTGATAATAAAGCAGATGGAAAGTCAAACCTGAGCACCAGGAGAGGGACTGTTCGTTGAGTTTTAGAAACCTTTCGTATTCACAGTGTGTCCGTTCTCTAGGATTCCCGTACATGTTATATCTGTAGTAATATTCCCTTCAACCTGGAGAGTTGGGACCCATGGAATGTGTGCCATGCATTATTGCTTTAAAGGGTCTGCATTTGCTCACCCAATCTCACCAATCATCTCAGTCCCAAGTGTCCAGCCTTATGCCACATCCAGCTGTCATTGTAGATAGGGTCATTTCAGGTTTCATCAGAGACCCTGAAGGAATTGTAAAGAATTTCCCAGTTTTTTTTGTTTTGTTTTTGAAATTCCTTTTTATAGTGGGTTTGAGCTGATTCTCGCTGCCATGTTTATGCCTGTCTAGACACACTTGATTCCCTTACGGAGACATATCAATACATAGGTTTTAAGATTCTTACTAGTCAGATATATTCCTCTGCGGGAAATATGGGGTTTTGAGTCCCTTTCACTGAGGAAGGTGTAGGTCTTGTCTATTCCATAGTTGGTTTTTGGAACGGTACCTGTGCTTATATCAAACTCTGGTTTTATGCATCACCCCACCTCTCCTTCCCCCTTAAGCAGGCATAAGAGTGTTTTCTAAATGTGAGACACTGTTCTCTTTCCTAACTCAGTTCAAGTGTAGCCATGTTTACAGGATCTTCATAAGTGATAACTTATGATAAGTTTCTTTTTCTCTGTGACTTATTTCACTTAGAATCATCGTACCTGAATCCACCCATTTTGCTGCTACTGGTCTTATGACATTGATTTCATGGCTGAGGGATATTCCATCGTACGTAAGTACCACAATTTTTTGAACCAATTTTATATTTCCTGGGATATTTAAGGTGTACCCAAGTTGAGGTCCTTGTAAGCAGTGCAGCCCTAAATTGTGGGGTGGCTCTGTCTTATTGATTTTCAGTTTTTCCCAGGTATATTCCCTAGACTGGAAGTGCCCTTGGCTCTGTAGCTCTGTTGTTTACTTGTTTTAGGGAACACAATGCACTCCTCCAGAGAGGCAGTTGGCAATTTACATCCCGCCCATCAGCATAACAAGGCTCCCTGTTCTCCAGGGCCTGTCTTGCCTTTCTGGTTTTTACACATTTTGTGGATGTCCCTTTTGACCGGTGGGAAGTGATACTTCTTTGTAGTGCAGATTTGCATTGCCCGCTTGCTTGTTTGGCCAAAAAGGGCGTATGCGTTTTCTCCTGAATATATTCAGGAGAAAACGCATACGCCC
This sequence comes from Hyperoodon ampullatus, assembly GCF_949752795.1. NCBI lineage: Eukaryota > Metazoa > Chordata > Mammalia > Artiodactyla > Ziphiidae > Hyperoodon > Hyperoodon ampullatus. The sequence continues at coordinate 175,906 of NW_027640427.1, forward strand.
TTTTTGGCCAAGTGCATCATTGTCGAAGTTGTGCCCCTCTTCCTGTGCTTTAAATGCTATTCCAACGTACCTCTTGAAATCTGTTTCCTGCTATTCTGCCTCGCTTTCAAGTCCGCCTCGTTGCCTTCCCTCAACAGATTTTTGGACGATACTTGTCCTTTATTACTCGGCCAGTTTGTGAATTGCTGTGCCCCTGAGCTCCATTTTTCAACTCGTTTTTGGTGAGCTGACCGCAAGTCCAAAATTTTGGTTCAGGATCTATACTGTTTCCCGGTGGGTGGCTGAGACTTTGGTTAATTCTTCTTCCTGCCGGGAAATTACAGTGATATGTGCCCGTCCAAATGCCTAACAGCTACTCTCTCATTGGTTCTCCCTCTTCCCTTTCATCCTCTGCCAAATTGGCAACCTGTGCGAACCAGGAGGTTAAAGGGACTGTATCTCCAAGTTGGGAGGTTGATAATAAAGCAGATGGAAAGTCAAACCGGAGCACCAGGAGAGGGACTATTCGTTGAGTTTTAGAAACCTTTCGTATTCACAGTGTGTCCATTCTCTAGGATTCCCGTACATGTTATATCTGTAGTAATATTCCCTTCAACCTGGAGAGTTGGGACCCATGGAATGTGTGCCATGCATTATTGCTTTAAAGGGTCTGCATTTGCTCACCCAATCTCACCAATCCTCTCAGTCCCAAGTGTCCAGCCTTATGCCACATCCAGCTGTCATTGTAGATAGGGTCATTTCAGGTTTCATCAGAGACCCTGAAGGAATTGTAAAGAATTTCCCAGATTTTTTTGTTTTGTTTTTGAAATTCCTTTTTATAGTGGGTTTGAGCTGATTCTTGCGGCCATGTTTATGCCATTCTAGACACACTTGATTCCCTTACGGAGACATATCAATACATAGGTTTTAAGATTCTTACTAGTCAGATATATTCCTCTGCAGGAAATATGGGGTTTTGAGTCCCTTTCACTGAGGAAGGTGTAGGTCTTGTCTATTCCATAGTTGGTTTTTGGAACGGTACCTGTGCTTATATCAAACTCTGGTTTTATGCATCACCCCACCTCTCCTTCCCCCTTAAGCAGGCATAAGAGTGTTTTCTAAACGTGAGACACTGTTCTCTTTCCTAACTCAGTTCAAGTGTAGCCATGTTTACAGGATCTTCATAAGTGATAACTTATGATAAGTTTCTTTTTCTGTGTGACTTATTTCACTTAGAATCATCGTACCTGAATCCACACATTTTGCTGCTACTTGTCTTATGACATTGGTTTCATGGCTGATATTCCATCGTACGTAAGTACCACAATTTTTTGAACCATTTTTATATATCCTGGGATATTTAAGGTGTACCCAAGTTGAGGTCCTTGTAAGGAGTGCAGCCCAAAATTTTGGGCTGGCTTTGTCTTATTGATTTTCAGTTTTTCACAGGTATATTCCCTAGACTGGTAGTGCCCTTGGCTCTGTAGCTCTGTTGTTTACTTGTTTTAGGGAACACAATGCACTCCTCCAGAGAGGCAGTTGGCAATTTACATCCCGTCCATCAGCATAACAAGGCTCCCTGTTCTCCAGGACCAGTCTTGCCTTTCTGGTTTTTACACATTTTGTGGATGTCCCTTTTGACCGGTGGGAAGTGATACTTCTTTGTAGTGCAGATTTGCATTGCCCGCTTGCTTGCTTGGCCAAAAAGGGCGTATGCGTTTTCTCCTGAATATATTCAGGAGAAAACGCATACGCCCTTTTTGGCCAAGTGCATCATTGTCGAAGTTGTGCCCCTCGTCCTGTGCTTTAAAGGCGATTCCAACGTACCTATTGAAATCTGTTTCCTGCTATTCTGCCTCGCTTTCAAGTCTGCCTCGTTGCCTTCCCTCAACAGATTTTTGGACGATAGTTGTCCTTTATTACTCGGCCAGTTTGTGAATTGCTGTGCCCCTGAGCTCCATTTTTCAACTCGTTTTTGGTGAGCTGACCGCAAGTCCAAAATTTTGGTTCAGGAACCATACTGGTTCCCGGTGGGTGGCTGAGACTTTGGTTAACTCTTCTTCCTGCCGGGAAGTTAGAGTGATATGTGCCCGTCCAAATGCCTAACAGCTACTCTCTCATTGGTTCTCCCTCTTCCCTTTCATCCTCTGCCAAATTGGAAACCTGTGCGAACCAGGAGCTTAAAGGGGCTTTCTCTCCAAGTTGGGAGGTTGATAGTAAAGCACATGGAAAGTCAAACTGGAGCAACAGGAGAGGGACTATTCGTTGAGTTTTAGAAACCTATCGTATTCACGGTGGGTCTGTTCTCTAGGTTTCCCGTACATGTTATAGCTGTAGTAATATTCCCTTCAACCTGGAGAGTTGGGACCCATGGAATGTGTGCCATGAGTTATTGCTTTAAAGGGTCTGCATTTGCTCACCCAATCTCACCAATCGTCTCAGTCCCAAGTGTCCCTCCTTATGCCACCTCCAGCTGTCGTTGTAGAACGGTTCATTCCAGGTTTCATCAGAGACCCTGAAGGAATTGTAAAGAATTTCCCAGTTTTTTTATTTTGTTTTCGAAATTCCTTTTTATAGTGGGTTTGAGGTGATTCTCGCTGCCATGTTTATGCCAGTCTAGACACACTTGATTCTCTTATGGAGACATATCAATACATAGGTTCTAAGATTCTTACTAGTCAGATATATTCCTCTGCGGGAAATATGGGGTTTTGAGTCCCTTTCACTGAGGAAGGTGTAGGTCTTGTCTATTCCATAGTTGGTTTTTGGAACGGTACCTGTGCTTATATCAAACTCTGGTTTTATGCATCACCCCACCTCTCCTTCCCCCTTAAGCAGGCATAAGAGTGTTTTCTAAATGTGAGACACTGTTCTCTTTCCTAACTCAGCTCAAGTGTAGCCATGATTACAGGTTCTTCATAAGTGATATCTTATGATAAGTTTCTTTTTCTGTGTGACTTATTTCACTTAGAACCATCGTACCTGAATCCACCCATTTTGCTGCTACTGGTCTTATGACATTGATTTAATGGCTGAGGGATATTCCATCGTACGTAAGTACCACAATTTTTTGAACCATTTTTATATTTCCTGGGATATTTAAGGTGTACCCAAGTTGAGGTCCTTGTAAGCAGTGCAGCCCTAAATTTTGGGGTGGCTCTGTCTTATTGATTTTCAGTTTTCCCAAGGTATATTCCCTAGACTGGAAGTGCCCTTGGCTCTGTGGCTCTGTTCTTTACTTGTTTTAGGGAACAAAATGTACTCCTCCAGAGAGGCAGTTGGCAATTTACATCCCGCCCATCAGCATAACAAGGCTCCCTGTTCTCCAGGGCCTGTCTTGCCTTTCTGGTTTTTACACATTTTGTGGATGTCCCTTTTGACCGGTGGGAAGTGATACTTCTTTGTAGTGCAGATTTGCATTGCCCGCTTGCTTGCTTGGCCAAAAAGGGCGTATGCGTTTTCTCCTGAATATATTCAGGAGAAAACGCATACGCCCTTTTTGGCCAAGTGCATCATTGTCGAATTTGTGCCCCTCTTCCTGTGCTTTAAAGGCGATTCCAACGTACCTCTTGAAATCTGTTTCCTGCTATTCTGCCTCGCTTTCAAGTCCGCCTCGTTGCCTTCCCTCAACAGATTTTTGGACGATAGTTGTCCTTTATTACTCGGCCAGTTTGTGAATTGCTGTGCCCCTGAGCTCCATTTTTCAACTCGTTTTTGGTGAGCTGACCGCAAGTCCAAAATTTTGGTTCAGGACTTATACTGGTTCCCGGTGGGTGTCTGAATCTTTGGTTAATTCTTCTTCCTCTCGGGAAATAACAGTGACATGTGCCCGTCCAAATGCCTAACAACTACTCTCTCATTGGTTCTCCCTCTTCCCTTTCATCCTCTGCCAAACTGGCAACCTGTGCGAACCAGGAGGTTAAAGGGGCTGTCTCTCCAAGTTGGGAGGTTGATAGTAAAGCAGATGGAAAGTCAAACTGGAGCACCAGGAGAGGGACTATTCGTTGAGTTTTAGAAACCTTTCGTATTCACAGTGTGTCCGTTCTCTAGGTTTCCCGTACATGTTATAACTGTAGTAATATTCCCTTCAACCTGGAGAGTTGGGACCCATGGAATGGGTGCCAGGCTTTTGTGCTTTAAAGGGTCTGCATTTGCTCACCCAATCTCACCAATCGTCTCAGTCCCAAGTGTCCCTCCTTATGCCACATCCAGCTGTCATTGTAGATAGGGTCATTCCAGGTTTCATCAGAGACCCTGAAGGAATTGTAAAGAATTTCACAGTTTTTTTTGTTCTGTTTTTGAAATTCCTTTTTATAGTGGGTTTGAGCTGATTCTCGATGCCATGTTTATGCCAGTCTAGACACACTTGATTCCCTTACGGAGACATATCAATACATAGGTTTTAAGATTCTTACTAGTCAGATATATTCCTCTGCGGGAAATATGGGGTTTTGAGTCCCTTTCACTGAGGAAGGTGTAGGTCTTTTCTATTCCATAGTTGGTTTTTGGAATGGTACCTGTGCTTATATCAAACTCTTGTTTTATGCATCACCCCATCTCTCCTTCCCCCTTAAGCAGGCATAAGAGTGTTTTCTAAATGTGAGACACTGTTCTCTTTCCTAACTCAGTTCAAGTGTAGCCATGTTACAGGATCTTCATAAGTGATATCTTATGAGAAGTTTCTTTTTCTCTGTGACTTATTTCACTTAGAATCATCGTACCTGAATCCAACCATTTTGCTGCTACTGGTCTTATGACATTGATTTCATGGCTGAGGGATATTCCATTGTACGTAAGTACCACAATTTTTTGAACCATTTTTATATTTCCTGGGATATTTAAGTTGTACCCAAGTTGAGGTCCTTGTAAGCAGTGCAGCCCTAAATTTTGGGGTGGCTCTGTCTTATTGATTTTCAGTTTTCCCAAGGTATATTCCCTAGACTGGAAGTGCCCTTGGCTCTGTAGCTCTGTTGTTTACTTGTTTTAGGGAACACAATGCACTCCTCCAGAGAGACAGTTGGCAATTTACATCCCGCCCATCAGCATAACAAGGCTCCCTGTTCTCCAGGGCCTGTCTTGCCTTTCTGGTTTTACACATTTTGTGGATGTCGCTTTTGACCGTTGGGAAGTGATATTTCTTTGTAGTGCAGATTTGCATTGCCCGCTTGCTTGCTTGGCCAAAAAGGGCGTATGCGTTTTCTCCTGAATATATTCAGGAGAAAACGCATACGCCCTTTTTGGCCAAGTGCATCATTGTCGAAGTTGTGCCCCTCTTCCTGTGCTTTAAAGGCGATTCCAACGTACCTCTTGAAATCTGTTTCCTGCTATTCTACCTCGCTTTCAAGTCCGCCTCGTTGCCTTCCCTCAACAGATTTTGGGACGATAGTTGTCCTTTATTACTCGGCCTGTTTGTGAATTGCTGTACCCCTGAGCTCCATTTTTCAACTTGTTTTTGGTGAGCTGACCGCAAGTCCAAAATTTTGGTTCAGGACCTATACTGGTTCCCGGTGGGTGGCTGAGACTTTGGTTAATTCTTCTTCCTGCCGGGAAATTATAGTGTTATGTGCCCGTCCAAATGCCTAACAGCTACTCTCTCATTGGTTCTCCCTCTTCCCTTTCATCCTCTGCCAAATTGTCAACGTGTGCGAACCAGGATGTTAAAGGGGCTGTCTCTCCAAGTTGGGAGGTTGATAGTAAAGCAGATGGAAAGTCAAACAGGAGCACCAGGAGAGGGACTATTCGTTGAGTTTTAGAAACCTTTCGTATTCACAGTGTGTCCGTTCTCTAGGTTTCCCGTACATGTTATAGCTGTAGTAATATTCCCTTCAACCTGGAGAGTTGGGACCTATGGAAACGGTGCCAGGCATTTGTGCTTTAAAGGGTCTGCATTTGCTCACCCAATCTCACCAATCGTCTCAGTCCCAAGTGTCCCTCCTTATGCCACATCCAGCTGTCATTGTAGATAGGGTCATTCCAGGTTTCATCAGAGACCCTGAAGGAATTGTAAAGAATTTCCCAGTTTTTTTTTTTTTTTTGAAATTCCTTTTTATAGTGGGTTTGAGCTGATTCTCGCTGCCAAGTTTATGCCAGTCTAGACACACTTGATTCCCTTACGGAGACATATCAATACATATGTTTTAATATTCTTACTAGTCAGATATATTCCTCTGCGGGAAATATGGGGTTTTGAGTCCGTTTCACTGAGGAAGGGGTAGGTCTTGTCTATTCCATAGTTGGTTTTTGGAACGGTACCTGTGCTTATATCAAACTCTGGTTTTATGCATCACCCCACCTCTCCTTACCCCTTAAGCAGGCATAAGAGTGTTTTCTAAATGTGAGACACTGTTCTCTTTCCTAACTCAGTTCAAGTGTAGCCATGTTTACAGGATCTCCATAAGTGATATCTTATGATAAGTTTCTTTTTCTCTGTGACTTATTTCACTTAGAATCATCGTACCTGAATCTACCCATTTTGCTGCTACTGGTCTTATGTCATTGATTTCATGGCTGAGGGATATTCCATCGTATGTAAGTACCACAATTTTCTGAACCATTTTTATATTTCCTGGGATATTTAAGGTGCACCCAAGTTGAGGTCCTTGTAAGCAGTGCAGCCCTAAATTTTGGGGTGGCTCTGTCTTATTGATTTTCAGTTTTCCCAAGGTATATTCCCTAGACTGGAAGTGCCTTTGGCTCTGTAGCTCTGTTGTTTACTTGTTTTAGGGAACACAATGCACTCCTCCAGAGAGGCAGTTGGCAATTTACATCCCGCCCATCAGCATAACAAGGATCCCTGTTCTCCAGGGCCTGTCTTGCCTTTCTGGTTTTTACACATTTTGTGGATGTCGCTTTTGACCGTTGGGAAGCGATACTTCTTTGTAGTCCAGATTTGCATTGCCCGTTTGCTTGCTTGGCCAAAAAGGGCGTATGCGTTTTCTCCTGAATATATTCAGGAGAAAACGCATACGCCCTTTTTGGCCAAGTGCATCATTTTCGAAGTTGTGCCCATGTTCCTGTGCTTTAAAGGCGATTCCAACGTACCTCTTGAAATCTGTTTCCTGCTCTTCTGCCTCGCTTTCAAGTCCGCCTCGTTGCCTTCCCTCAACAGATTTTTGGACGATAGTTGTCCTTTATTACTCGGCGAGTATGTGAATTGCTGTGCCCCTGAGCTCCATTTTTCAACGCGTTTTTGGTGAGCTGACCGCAAGTCCAAAATTTTGGTTCAGGACCTATACTGGTTCCCGGTGGGTGGCTGAGACTTTGGTTAATTCTTCTTCCTGCCGGGAAATTACAGTGATATGTGCCCGTCCAAATGCCTAACAGCTACTCTCTCATTGGTTCTCCCTCTTCCCTTTCATCCTCTGCCAAATTGGAAACCTGTGCGAACCAGGAGGTTAAAGGGGCTGTCTCTCCAAGTTGGGAGGTTGATAGTAAAGCAGATGGAAAGTCAAACCGGAGCACCAGGAGAGGGACTATTCGTTGAGTTTTAGAAACCATTCGTATTCACAGTGTGTCCGTTCTCTAGGTTTCCCGTACATGTTATAACTGTAGTAATATTCCCTTCAACCTGGAGAGTTGGGACCCATGGAATGGGTGCCATGCATTATTGCTTTAAAGGGTCTGCATTTGCTCACCCAATCTCACCAATCCTCTCAGTCCCAAGTGTGCAGCCTTATGCCACATCCAGCTGTCGTTGTAGATAGGGTCATTCCAGGTTTCATCAGAGACCCTGAAGGAATTGTAAAGAATTTCACAGTTTTTTTTGTTCTGTTTTTGAAATTCTTTTTTATAGTGGGTTTGAGCTGATTCTCGATGCCATGTTTATGCCAGTCTAGACACACTTGATTCCCTTACGGAGACATATCAATACATAGGTTTTAAGATTCTTACTAGTCAGATATATTCCTCTGCGGGAAATATGGGGTTTTGAGTCCCTTTCACTGAGGAAGGTGTAGGTCTTTTCTATTCCATAGTTGGTTTTTGGAATGGTACCTGTGCTTATATCAAACTCTTGTTTTATGCATCACCCCATCTCTCCTTCCCCCTTAAGCAGGCATAAGAGTGTTTTCTAAATGTGAGACACTGTTCTCTTTCCTAACTCAGTTCAAGTGTAGCCATGTTACAGGATCTTCATAAGTGATATCTTATGAGAAGTTTCTTTTTCTGTGTGACTTATTTCACTTAGAATCATCGTACCTGAATCCAACCATTTTGCTGCTACTGGTTTTATGACATTGATTTCATGGCTGAGGGATATTCCATCGTACGTAAGTACCACAATTTTCTGAACCATTTTTATATTTCCTGGGATATTTAAGGTGTACCCAAGTTGAGGTCCTTGTAAGCAGTGCAGCCCTAAATTTTGGGGTGGCTCTGTCTTATTGATATTCAGTTTTCCCAAGGAATATTCCCTAGACAGGAAGTGCCCTTGGCTCTGTAGCTCTGTTCTTTATTTGTTTTAGGGAACACAATGCAATCCTCAAGAGAGACAGTTGGCAATTTACATCCCGCCCATCAGCATAACAAGGCTCCCTGTTCTCCAGGGCCTGTCTTGCCTTTCTGGTTTTTACACATTTTGTGGATGTCGCTTTTGACCGTTGGGAAGTGATACTTCTTTGTAGTGCAGATTTGCATTGCCCGCTTGCTTGCTTGGCCAAAAAGGGCGTATGCGTTTTCTCCTGAATATATTCAGCAGAAAATGCATACGCCCTTTTTGGCCAAGTGCATCATTGTCGATGTTGTGCCCCTCTTCCTGTGCTTTAAAGGCGATTCCAACGTACCTCTTGAAATCTGTTTCCTGCTATGCTGCCTCGCTTTCAAGTCCGCCTCGTTGCCTTCGCTCAACACATTTTTGTACGATGGTTGTCCTTTATTACTAGGCCAGTTTGTGAATTGCTGTGCCCCTGAGCTCCATTTTTCAACTCGTTTTTGGTGAGCTGACCGCAAGTCCAAAATTTTGGTTCAGGACCTATACTGGTTCCCAGTGGGTGGCTGAGACTTTGGTTAATTCTTCTTCCTGCCGGGAAATTACAGTGATATGTGCCCTTCCAAATGCCTAACAGCTACTCTCTCATTGGTTCTCCCTCTTCCCTTTCATCCTCTGCCAAATTGGAAACCTGTGCGAACCAGGAGGTTAAAGGGGCTGTCTCTCCACGTTGGGAGGTTGATAGTAAAGCAGATGGAAAGTCAAACCGGAGCACTAGGAGAGGGACTATTCGTTGAGTTTTAGAAACCTTTCGTATTCACAGTGTGTCCGTTCTCTAGGTTTCCCGTACATGTTATAACTGTAGTAATATTCCCTTCAACCTGCAGAGTTGGGACCCATGGAATGTGTGCCATGCATTATTGCTTTAAAGGGTCTGCATTTGCTCACCCAATCTCACCAATCCTCTCAGTCCCAAGTGTGCAGCCTTATGCCACATCCAGCTGTCGTTGTAGATAGGGTCAATCCAGGTTTCATCAGAGACCCTGAAGGAATTGTAAAGAATTTCAAAGTTTTTTTGTTTTGTTTTTGAAATTCCTTTTTATAGTGGGATTGAGCTGATTCTCGATGCCATGTTTATGCCAGTCTAGACTCACTTGATACCCTTACCGAGACATATCAATACATAGGTTTTAAGATTCTTACTAGTCAGATATATTCTTCTGCGGGAAATATGGGGTTTTGAGTCCCTTTCACTGAGGAAGGTGTAGGTCTTTTCTATTCCATAGTTGGTTTTTGGAACGGTACCTGTGCTTATATCAAACTCTGGTTTTATGCATCACCCCACCTCTCCTTCCCCCTTAAGCAGGCATAAGAGTGTTTTCTAAATGTGAGACACAGTTCTCTTTCCTAACTCAGTTCAAGTGTAGCCATGTTTACAGGATCTTCATAAGTGATATCTTATGATAAGTTTCTTTTTCTGTGTGACTTATTTCACTTAGAATCATCGTACCTGAATCCAACCATTTTGCTGCTACTGGTCTTATGACATTGATTTCATGGCTGAGGGATATTCCATCGTACGTAAGTACCACAATTTTCTGAACCATTTTTATATTTCCTGGGATATTTAAGGTGTACCCAAGTTGAGGTCCTTGTAAGCAGTGCAGCCCTAAATTTTGGGGTGGCTCTGTCTTATTGATATTCAGTTTTCCCAAGGAATATTCCCTAGACTGGAAGTGCCCTTGGCTCTGTAGCTCTGTTCTTTATTTGTTTTAGGGAACACAATGCACTCCTCCAGAGATACAGTTGGCAATTTACATCCCGCCCATCAGCATAACAAGGCTCCCTGTTCTCCAGGGCCTGTCTTGCCTTTCTGGTTTTTACACATTTTGTGGATGTCACTTTTGACCATTGGGAAGTGATACTTCTTTGTAGTGCAGATTTGCATTGCCCGCTTGCTTGCTTGGCCAAAAAGGGCGTATGCGTTTCCTCCTGAATATATTCAGGAGAAAACGCCTACGCCCTTTTTGGCCAAGTGCATCATTGTCGATGTTGTGCCCCTCTTCCTGTGCTTTAAAGGCGATTCCAACGTACCTCTTGAAATCTGTTTCCTGCTATGCTGCCTCGCTTTCAAGTCCGCCTCGTTGCCTTCGCTCAACAGATTTTTGTACGATGGTTGTCCTTTATTACTCGGCCTGTTTGTGAATTGCTGTGCCCCTGAGCTCCATTTTTCAACTCGTTTTTGGTGAGCTGACCGCAAGTCCAAAATTTTGGTTCAGGACCTATGCTGGTTCCCGGTGGGGGGCTGAGACTTTGGTTAATTCTTCTTCCTGACGGAAATTAAAGAGATATGTGCCCGTTCAAATGCCTAACAGCTACTCTCTCATTGGTTCTCCCTCTTCCCTTTCATACTCTGCCAAATTGGCAACCTGTGCGAACCAGGAGGTTAAAGGGGCTGTCTCTCCAAGTTGGGAGGTTGATAGTAAAGCAGATGGAAAGTCAAACCGGAGCACCAAGATAGGGACTATTCGTTGAGATTTAGAAACCTTTCGTATTCACAGTGTGTCCGTTCTCTAGGTTTCCCGTACATGTTATAGCTGTAGTAATATTCCCTTCAACCTGGAGAGTTTGGACCCTAGGAATGGGTGCCAGGCATTTGTGCTTTAAAGGGTCTGCATTTGCTCACCCAATCTCACCAATCGTCTCAGTCCCAAGTTTCCCTCCTTATGCCACATCCAGCTGTCATTGTAGATAGGGTCATTCCAGGTTTTATCAGAGACCCTGAAGGAATTGTAAAGAATTTCCCAGTTTTTTTGTTTTGTTTTTGAAATTCCTTTTTATAGTGGGTTTGAGCTGATTCTCTCTGCCATGTTTATGCCAGTCTAGACACACTTGATTCCCTTATGGAGACATATCAATACATAGGTTTTAAGATTCTTACTAGACAGATATATTCCTCTGCGGGAAATATGGGGTTTTGAGTCCCTTTCACTGAGGAAGTTGTAGGTCTTGGCTATTCCATAGTTGGTTTTTGGAACGGTACCTGTGCTTATATCAAACTCTGGGTTTATGCATCACACCACCTCTCCTTCCCCCTTAAGCAAGCATAAGGGTGTTTTCTAAATATGAGACACTGTTCTCTTTCCTGACTCAGTTCAAGTGTAGCCATGTTTACAGGATATTCATAAGTGATATCTTATGATAAGTTTCTTTTTCTGTGTGACTTATTTCACTTAGAATCATCATACCTGAATCCACCCATTTGCTGCTACTGGTCTAATGACATTGATTTTATGGCCTAGGGATATTCCATCGTACGTAAGTACCACAATTTTTGGAACCATTTTTATATTTCCTGGGATATTTAAGGTGTACCCAAGTTGAGGTCCCTGTAAGCAGTGCAGCCCTAAATTTTGGGGTGGCTCTGTCTTATTGATTTTCAGTTTTCCCAAGGTATATTCCCTAGACTGGAAGTGCCCTTGGCTCTGTAGCTCTGTTGTTTACTTGTTTTTCGGGAACAGAATGCACTCTCCAGAGAGGCAGTTGGCAATTTACATCCCGCCCATCAGCATAACAAGGCTCCCTGTTCTCCAGGGCCTGTCTTGCCTTTCTGGTTTTTACACATTTTGTGGATGTCCCTTTTGACCGGTGGGAAGCGCTACTTCTTTGTAGTGCAGATTTGCATTGCCCGCTTGCTTGCTTGGCCAAAAAGGGCGTATGCGTTTTCTCCTGAATATATTCAGGAGAAAACGCATACGCCCTTTTAGGCCAAGTTCATCATTGTCGAAGTTGTGCCCCTCTTCCTGTGCTTTAAAGGCGATTCCAACGTACCTCTTGAAATCTGTTTCCTGCTATTCTGCCTCGTTTTCAAGTCCGCCTCGTTACCTTCCCTCAACAGATTTTTGGACGATAGTTGTCCTTTATTACTCGGCCAGTTTGTGAAATGCTGTGCCCCTGAGCTCCATTTTTCAACTCGTTTTTGGTGAGCTGACCGCAAGTCCAAAATTTTGGTTCAGGACCTATACTGGTTCCCGGTGGGTGGCTGAGTCTTTGGTTAATTCTTCTTCCTGCCGGGAAATTACAGCGAGATGTGCCCGTCCAAATGCCTAACAGCTACTCTCTCATTGGTTCTCCCTCTTCCCTTTCATCCTCTGCCAAATTGGCAACGTGTGCGAACCAGTAAGTTAAAGGGGCTGTCTCTCCAAGTTGGGAGGTTGATAGTAAAGTACATGGAAAGTCAAACCGGAGCACCAGGAGAGGGACTATTCGTTGAGTTTTAGAAACCTTTTGTATTCACAGTGTGTCCGTTCTCTAGGTATCCCGTACATGTTATAACTGTAGTAATATTCCCTTCAACCTGGAGATTTGGGACCCATGGAATGGGTGCCAGGCATTTGTTCTTTAAAGGGTCTGCATTTGATCAACCAATCTCACCAATCCTCTCAGTCCCAAGTGTGCAGCCTTATGCCACATCCAGCTGACGTTGTAGATAGGGTCATTCCAGGTTTCATCAGATACCCTGAAGGAATTGTAAAGAATTTCCCAGTTTTTTTGTTTTGTTTTTGAAATTCCTTTTTAGAGTGCGTTTGAGCTGATTCTCGCTGCCATGTTTATGCCAGTCTAGACACACTTGATTCCCTTATGGAGACATATCAATACATAGGTTTTAAGATTCTTACTAGTCAGATATATTCCTCTGCGGGAAATATGGGGTTTTGAGACCCTTTCACTGAGGAAGGTGTAGGTCTTGTCTATTCCATAGTTGGTTTTTGGAACGGTACCTGTGCTTATATCAAACTCTGGTTTTATGCATAACACCACCTCCCCTTCCCCCTTAAGCAGGCATAAGAGTGTTTTCTAAATGGGAGACACTGTTCTCTTTCCTAACTCAGTTCAAGTGTAGCCATGTTTACAGAATCTTCATAAGTGATATCTTATGATAAGTTTCTTTTTCTGTGTGACTTATTTCACTTAGAATCATCGTACCTGAATCCACCCATTTTGCTGCTACTGGTCTTATGACATTGATTTCATGGCTGAGGGATATTCCAACGTACGTAGGTACCACAATTTTTTGAACCATTTTTATATTTCCTGGGATATTTAAGGTGTACCCAAGTTGAGGTCCCTGTAAGCAGTGCAGCCCTAAATTTTGGGGTGGCTCTGTCTTATTGATTTTCAGTTTTCCCAAGGTATATTCCCTAGACTGGAAGTGCCCTTGGCTCTGTAGCTCTGTTGTTTACTTGTTTTAGGGAACACAATGCACTCCTCCAGAGAGGCAGTTGGCAATTTACATCCCACCCATCAGCATAACATGGCTCCCTGTTCTCCAGGACCAGTCTTGCCTTTCTGGTTTTTACACAATTTTCTGGATGTCCCTTTTGACCGGTGGGAAGTGATACTTCTTTGTAGTGCAGATTTGCATTGCCCGCTTGCTTGCTTGGCCAAAAAGGGCGTATGCGTTTTCTCCTGAATATATTCAGGAGAAAACGCATACGCCCTTTTTGGCCAAGGGCATCATTGTCGAAGTTGTGCCCCTCTTCCTGTGCTTTAAAGGCGATTCCAGCGTACCTCTTGAAATCTGTTTCCTGCTATTCTGCCTCGCTTTCAAGTCCGCCTCGTTGCCTTCCCTCAACAGATTTTTGGACGATAGTTGTCCTTTATTACTCGCCCAGTTTGTGAATTGCTGTGCCCCGGAGCTCCATTTTTCAACTCGTTTTTGGTGAGCTGACCGCAAGTCCAAAATTTTGGTTCAGGACCTATACTGGTTCCCGGTGGGTGGCTGAGACTTTGGTTTATTCTTCTTCCTGCCGGGAAATTACAGTGATATGTGCCCGTCCAAATGCCTAACAGCTACTCTCTCATTGGTTCTCCCTCTTCCCTTTCATCCTCTGCCAAATTGTCAACGTGTGCGAACCAGGAAGTTAAAGGGGCTGTCTCTCCAAGTTGGGAGGTTGATAGTAAAGCACATGGAAAGTCAAACCGGAGCACCAGGAGAGGGACTATTCGTTGAGTTTTAGAAACCTTTTGTATTCACAGTGTGTCCGTTCTCTAGGTATCCCGTATATGTTATAACTGTAGTAATATTCCCTTCAACCTGGAGAGTTGGGACCCATGGAATGGGTGCCAGGCATTTGTTCTTTAATGGGTCTGCATGTGATCAACCAATCTCACCAATCCTCTCAGTCCCAAGTGTCCAGCCTTATGCCACATCCAGCTGTCGTTGTAGATAGGGTCATTCCAGGTTTCATCAGAGACCCTGAAGGAATTGTAAAGAATTTCCTATTTTTTTCGTTTTGTTTTTGAAATTCCTTTTTACAGTGGGTTTGAGCTGATTCTCGCTGCCATGTTTATGCCAGTCTAGACACAGTTGATTCCCTTATGGAGACATATCAATACATAGGTTTTAAGATTCTTACTAGTCTGATATATTCCTCTGCAGGAAATATGGCGTTTTGAGTCCCTTTCACTGAGGAAGGTGTAGGTCTTGTCTATTCCATAGTTGGTTTTTGGAACGGTACCTGTGCTTATATCAAACTCTGGTTTTATGCATAACCCCACCTCTCCTTCACCCTTAAGCAGGCATAAGAGTGTTTTCTAAATGGGAGACACTGTTCTCTTTCCTACCTCAGTTCAAGTGTAGCCATGTTTACAGAATCTTCATAAGTGATATCTTATGATGTTTCTTTTTCTGTGTGACTTATTTCACTTAGAATCATCGTACCTGAATCCACCCATTTTGCTGCTACAGGTCTTATGTCATTGATTTCATGACGGAGGGATATTCCATCGTACGTAAGTACCACAATTTTTTGAACCATTTTTATATTTCCTAGGATATTTAAGGTGTACCCAAGTTGAGGTCCTTGTAAGCAGTGCAGCCCTAAATTTTGGGGTGGCTCTGTCTTATTGATTTTCAGTTTTCCCAAGGTATATTCCCTAGACTGGAAGTGCCCTTGGCTCTGTAGCTCTGTTGTTTACTTGTTTTAGGGAACACAATGCACTCCTCCAGAGAGGCAGTTGGCAATTTACATCCCGCCCATCAGCATAACAAGGCTCCCTGTTCTCCAGGGCCTGTCTTGCCTTTCTGGATTTTACACAATTTTGTGGATGTCCCTTTTGACCGGTGGGAAGTGATACTTCTTTGTAGTGCAGATTTGCATTGCCCGCTTGATTGCTTGGCGAAAATGGGCGTATGCGTTTTCTCCTGAATATATTCAGGAGAAAACGCATACACCCTTTATGGCCAAGTGCATCATTGTCGAAGTTGTGCCCCTCTTCCTGTGCTTTAAAGGCGATTCCAACGTACCTCTTGAAATTTGTTTCCTGCTATTCTGCCTCGCTTTCAAGTCTGCCTCGTTGCCTTCCCTCAACAGATTTTTGGACGATAGTTGTCCTTTATTACTCAGCCAGTTTGTGAATTGCTGTGCCCCTGAGCTCCATTTTTCAACTCGTTTTTGGTGAGCTGACCGCAAGTCCAAAATTTTGGTTCAGGACCTATACTGGTTCCCGGTGGGTGGCTGAGACTTTGGTTAATTCTTCTTCCTGCCGGGAAATTACAGTGATATGTGCCCGTCCAAATGCCTAACAGCTACTCTCTCATTGGTTCTCCCTCTTCCCTTTCATCCTCTGCCAAATTGGCAACCTGTGCGAACCAGGAGGTTAGAGGGGCTGTCTCTCCTAGTTGGGAGGATGATAGTAAAGCAGATGGAAAGTCAAACCGGAGCACCAGGAGAGGGACTATTCGTTGAGTTTTAGAAACCTTTCGTATTCACAGTGTGTCCGTTCTCTAGGTTTCCCGTACATGTTATAACTGTAGTAATATTCCCTTCAACCTGGAGAGTTGGGACCCATGGAATGGGTGCCAGGCATTTGTGCTTTAAAGGGTCTGCATTTGCTCACCCAATCTAACCAATCCTCTCAGTCCCAAGTGTCCAGCCCTATGCCACATCCAGCTGTCGTTGTAGATAGGGTCATTCCAGGTTTCATCAGAGACCCTGAAGGAATTGTAAAGAATTTCCCTGTTTCTTCGTTTTGTTTTTGAAATTCCTTTTTAGAGTGGGTTTGAGCTGATTCTCGCTGCCATGTTTATGCCAGTCTAGACGCACTTGATTCCCTTATGGAGACATATCAATACATAGGTTTTAAGATTTTTACTAGTCAGATATATTCCTCTGCAGGAAATATGGGGTTTTGAGTCCCTTTCACTGAGGAAGGTGTAGGTCTTGTCTATTCCATAGTTGGTTTTTGGAACGGTACCTGTGCTTATATCAAACTCTGGTTTTATGCATAACCCCACTTCTCCTTCCCCCTTAAGCAGGCATAAGAGTGTTTTCTAAATGTGAGACACTGTTCTCTTTCCTAACTCAGTTCAAGTGTAGCCATGTTTACAGAATCTTCATAAGTGATATCTTATGATAAGTTTCTTTTTCTGTGTGACTTATTTCACTTAGAATCATCGTACCTGAATCCACCCATTTTGCTGCTACTGGTCTTATGACATTGATTTCATGGCTGAGGAATATTCCATCGTACGTAAGTACCACAATTTTTTGAACCATTTTTATATTTCCTGCGATATTTAAGGTGTACCCAAGTTGAGGTCCTTGTAAGCAGTGCAGCCCTAAATTTTGGGTTGTCTCTGTCTTATTGATTTTCAGTTTTCCCAAGGTATATTCCCTAGACTGGAAGTGCCCTTGGCTCTGTAGCTCTGTTGTTTACTTGTTTTAGGGAACACAATGTACTCCTCCAGAGAGGCAGTTGGCAATTTACATCCCGCCCATCAGCATAACAAGGCTTCCTGTTCTCCAGGGCCTGACTTGCCTTTCTGGTTTTTACATATTTTGTTGATGTCCCTTTGGACCGGTGGGAAGTGATACTTCTTTGTAGTGCAGATTTGCATTGCCCGCTTGCTTGCTTGGCCAAAAAGGGCGTATGCGTTTTTTCCTGAATATATTCAGGAAAAAACGCATACGCCCTTTTTGGCCAAGTGCATCATTGTCGAAGTTGTGCCCCTCTTCCTGTGCTTTAAAGGCGATTGCAAAGTACCTCTTGAAATCTGTTTCCTGCTATTCTGCCTCGCTTTCAAGTCCGCCTCGTTGCCTTCCCTCAACAGACTTTTGGACGATAGTTGTCCTTTATTACTCGGCCAGTTTGTGAATTGCTGTGACCCTGAGCTCCATTTTTCAACTCGTTTTTTATGAGCTGACCGCAAGTCCAAAATTTTGGTTCAGGACCTATGCTGGTTCCCGGTGGGTGGCTGAGACTTTGGTTAATTCTTCTTCCTGCAGGGAAATTACAGTGATATGTGCCCATCCAAATGCCTAACAGCTACTCTCTCATTGGTTCTCCCTCTTCCCATTCATCCTCTGCCAAATTGGCAACCTGTCCGAACCAGGAGTTTAAAGGGGCTGTCTCTCCAAGTAGGGAGGTTGATAGAAAAGCAGATGGAAAGTCAAACCGGAGCACCAGGATAGGGACTATTCGTTGAGTTTTAGAAACCTTTCGTATTCACAGTGTGTCCGTTCTCTAGGTTTCCCGTACATGTTATAGCTGTAGTAATATTCCCTTCAACCTGGAGAGTTGGGACTCATGGAATGGGTGCTAAGCAATTGTGCTTTAAAGGGTCTGCATTTGCTCACCCAATCTCACCAATCCTCTCAGTCCCAAGTGTCCCTCCTTATGCCACATCCAGCTGTCGTTGTACATAGGGTCATTCCAGGTTTCATCAGAGACCCTGAAGGAATTGTAAAGAATTTCCCAGTTTTTTTGTTTTGTTTTTGAAATTCCTTTTTATAGTGGGTTTGAACTGATTCTCGCTGCCATGTTTATGCCAGTCTAGACACATTTGATTCCCTTACGGAGACATATCAATACATAGGTTTTAAGATTCTTACTAGTCAGATATATTCCTCTGTGGGAAATATGGTGTTTTGAGTCCCTTTCACTGAGGAAGGTGTAGGTCTTGTCTATTCCATAGTTGGTTTTTGGAACGGTACCTGTGCTTATATCAAACTCTGGTTTTATGCATCACCCCACCTCTCCTTCCCCCTTAAGCAGGCATAAGAGTGTTTTCTAAATGTGAGACACTGTTCTCTTTCCTAACTCAGTTCAAGTGTAGCCATGTTTACAGGATCTTCATAAGTGATATCTTATGATAAGTTTCTTTTTCTGTGTGACTTATTTCACTCAGAATCATCGTACCTGAATCCACCCATTTTGCTGCTACTGGTCTTATGACATTGATTTCATGGCTGAGGGATATTCCATCGTACGTAATTACCACAATTTTTTGAACCATTTTTATATTTCCTGGGATACTTAAGGTGTATCCAAGTTGAAGTCCTTGTAAGCCGTGCAGCCCTAAATTTTGGGGTGGCTCTGTCTTATTGAT
Source organism: Hyperoodon ampullatus (assembly GCF_949752795.1). Lineage (NCBI taxonomy): Eukaryota > Metazoa > Chordata > Mammalia > Artiodactyla > Ziphiidae > Hyperoodon > Hyperoodon ampullatus. The sequence goes on from NW_027640427.1 coordinate 194,703, forward strand.
TTTCAGTTTTACCAAGGTATATTCCATAGACTGGAAGTGCCCTTGGCTCTGTAGCTCTGTTCTTTACTTGTTTTAGGGAACACAATGCACTCCTCCAGAGAGGCAGTTGGCAATTTACATCCTGCCCATCAGCATAACAAGGCTCCCTGTTCTCCAGGGCCTGTCTTGCCTTTCTGGTTTTTACACATTTTGTGGATGTCCCATTTGACCGGTGGGAAGTGATACTTCTTTGTAGTGCAGATATGCATTGCCCCCTTGCTTGCTTGGCCAAAAAGTGCGTATGCGTTTTCTCCTGAATATATTCAGGAGAAAACGCATACGCACTTTTTGGCTAAGTGCTTCATTGTCGAACTTGTGCCCCTCTTCCTGTGCTTTAAAGGCGATTCCAACGTACCTCTTGAAATCTGTTTCCTGCTATTCTGCCTCGCTTTCAAGTCCGCCTCGTTGCCTTTCCTCAACAGATTTCTGGACGATAGTTGTCCTTTATTACTCGGCCAGTTTGTGAATTGCTGTGCCCCTGAGCTCCATTTCTCAACTCGTTTTTGGTGAGCTGACCGCAAGTCCAAAATTTTGGTTCAGGACCTATACTGGTTCCCGGTGGGTGGCTGAGACTTTGGTTAATTCTTCTTCCTGCAGGGAAATTACAGTGATATGTGCCCATCCAAATGCCTAACAGCTACTCTCTCATTGGTTCTCCCTCTTCCCATTCATCCTCTGCCAAATTGGCAACCTGTGCGAACCAGGAGTTTAAAGGGGCTGTCTCTCCAAGTAGGGAGGTTGATAGAAAAGCAGATGGAAAGTCAAACCGGAGCACCAGGATAGGGACTATTCGTTGAGTTTTAGAAACCTTTCGTATTCACAGTGTGTCCGTTCTCTAGGTTTCCCGTACATGTTATAGCTGTAGTAATATTCCCTTCAACCTGGAGAGTTGGGACTCATGGAATGGGTGCTAAGCAATTGTGCTTTAAAGGGTCTGCATTTGCTCACCCAATCTCACCAATCCTCTCAGTCCCAAGTGTCCCTCCTTATGCCACATCCAGCTGTCATTGTACATAGGGTCATTCCAGGTTTCATCAGAGACCCTGAAGGAATTGTAAAGAATTTCCCAGTTTTTTTGTTTTGTTTTTTAAATTCCTTTTTATAGTGGGTTTGAGCTGATTCTCACTGCCATGTTTATGCCAGTCTAGACACACTTGATTCCCTTACGCAGACATATCAATACATAGGTTTTAAGATTCTTACTAGTCAGATATATTCCTCTGTGGGAAATATGGTGTTTTGAGTCCCTTTCACTGAGGAAGGTGTAGGTCTTGTGTATTCCATAGTTGGTTTTTGGAACGGTACGTGTGCTTATATCAAACTCTGGTTTTATGCATCACCCCACCTCTCCTTCCCCCTTAAGCAGGGATAAGAGTGTTTTCTAAATGTGAGACACTGTTCTCTTTCTTAACTCAGTTCAAGTGTAGCCATGTTTACAGGATCTTCATAAGTGATATCTTATGATAAGTTTCGTTTTCTGTGTGACTTATTTTACTTAGAATTACCGAACCTGAATCCACCCATTTTGCTGCTACTGGTCTTATGACATTGATTTCATCGCTGTGGGATATTCCATCGTACATAATTACCACAATTTTTTGAACCATTTTTATATTTCCTGGGATATTTAAGGTGTACCCAAGTTGAGGTCCTTGTAAGCAGTGCAGCCCTAAATTTTGGGGTGGCTCTGTCTTATTGATTTTCAGTTTTCCCAAGGTATATTCCCTAGACTGGAAGTGCCCTTGGCTCTGTAGCTCTGTTCTTTACTTGTTTTAGGGAACACAATGCACTCCTCCAGAGAGACAGTTGGCAATTTACATCCCGCCCATCAGCATAACAAGGCTCCCTGTTCTCCAGGGCCTGTCTTGCCTTTCTGGTTTTTACACATTTTGTGGATGTCCCTTTTGACCGGTGGGAAGTGATACTTCTTTGTAGTGCAGATTTGCATTGCCCGCTTGCTTGCTTGGCCAAAAAGGGCGTATGCGTTTTCTCCTGAATATATTCAGGAGAAAATGCATACGACCTTTTTGGCCAAGTGCATCATTGTCGAAGTTGTGCCCCATTCCTGTGCTTTAAAGGCGATTACAACGTACCTCTTGAAATCTGTTTCCTGCTACTCTGCCTCGCTTTCAAGTCCGCCTCGTTGCCTTCCCTCAACAGATTTTTGGACGATAGTTGTCCTTTATTACTCGGCCAGTTTGTGAATTGCTGTGCCCCTGAACTCCATTTTTCAACTCGTTTTTGTTGAGCTGACCGGAAGTCCAAAATTTTGGTTCAGGACCTATGCTGGTTCCCGATGGGGGGCTGAGACTTTGGTTAATTCTTCTTCCTGCTGGGAAGTTAGAGTAAAATATGCCCGTCCAAATGCCTAACAGCTACTCTCTCATTGGTTCTCCCTCTTCCCTTTCATCCTCTGCCAAATTGGCAACCTGGGCGAACCAGGAGGTTAAAGGAGCTGTCTCTCCAAGTTGGGAGGTTGATAGTAAAGCAGATGGAAAGTAAAACTGGAGCACGAGGAGAGGGATTATTCGTTGAGTTTTAGAACCTTTCGTATTCACATTGTGTCCGTTCTCTAGGTTTCCCGTACATGTTATAGCTTTAGTAATATTCCCTTCAACCTGGAGAGTTGGGACCCATGGAATGGGTGCCAGGCATTTGTGCTTTAAAGGGTCTGCATTTTCTCACCCAGTCTAACCAATCCTCTCAGTCCCAAGTGTCCCTCCTTATGCCACATCCAGCTGTCATTGTAGATAGGGTCATTCCAGGTTTCATCAGAGACCCTGAAGGAATTGTAAAGAATTTCCCAGTTTTTTTGTTTTGTTTTTGAAATTCCTTTTTATAGTGGGTTTGAGCTGATTCTCGCTTCCATTTTTATGCCAGTCTAGACACACTTGATTCCCTTACGGAGACATATCAATACATAGGTTTTAAGATTCTTACTAGTCAGATATATTCCTCTGCGGGAAATATGGGCTTTTGAGTCCCTTTCACTGAGGAAGGTGTAGGTCTTGTCTATTCCATAGTTGGTTTTTGGAACGGTACCTGTGCTTATATCAAACTCTGGTTTTATGCATCACCCCACCTCTCCTTCCCCCTTAAGCAGGCATAAGAGTGTTTTCTAAATGTGAGACACTGTTCTCTTTCCTAACTCAGTTCAAGTGTAGCCATGTTTACAGGATCTTCATAAGTGATATCTTATGATAAGTTTCTTTTTCTGTATGACTTATTTCACTTAGAATCATCGTACCTGAATATACCCGTTTTGCTGCTACTGGTCTTATGACATTGATTTCATGGCTGAGGGATATTCCATCGTACGTAAGTACCACAATTTTTTGAACCATTTTTATATTTCCTGGGATATTTAGGGTGTACCCAAGTTGAGGTCCTTGTAAGCAGTGCAGCCCTAAATTTTGGGGTGGCTCTGTCTTATTGATTTTCAGTTTTCCCAAGGTATATTCCCTAGAATGGAAGTGCCCTTGGCTCTGTAGCTCAGTTGTTTACTTGTTTTAGGGAACACAATGCACTCCTCCAGAGAGGCAGTTGGCAATTTACATCCCGCCCATCAGCATAACAAGGCTCCATGTTCTCCAGGGCCTGTCTTGCCTTTCTGGTTTTTAGACATTTTGTGGATGTCCCTTTTGACCGGTGGGAAGTGATACTTCTTTGTAGTGCAGATTTGCATTGCCCGCTTGCTTGCTTGGCCAAAACGGGCGTATGCGTTTTCTCCTGCAGGAGAAAACGCATACGCCCTTTTTGGCCAAGGGCATCATTGTCGAAGTTGTGCCCCTCTTCCTGTGCTTTAAAGGCGATTCCAACGTACCTCTTGAAATCTGTTTCCTGCTATTCTGCCTCGCTTTCACGTCCGCCTCGTTGCCTTCCCTTAACAGATTTTTGGACGATACTTGTCCTTTATTACTCGGCCAGTTTGTGATTTGCTGTGCCCCTGAGCTCCATTTTTCAACTCGTTTTTTGTGAGCTGACCGCAAGTCCAAAATTTTGGTTCAGAACCTATGCTGGTTCCCGATGGGGGGCTGAGACTTTGGTTAATTCTTCTTCCTGCTGGGAAATTTGAGTGATATATGCTCGTCCAAATGCCTAACAGCTACTCTGTCATTGGTTCTCCCTCTTCCCTTTCATCCTCTGCCAAATTGGCAACCTGTGTGAACCAGGAGGTTAAAGGGGCTGTCTCTGCAATTTGGGAGAATGACAGTAAAGCAGATGGAAAGTGAAACCGGAGCACCAGGAGAGGGACTATTCGATGAGTTTTAGAAACCTTTTCTATTCACAGTGGGTCCATTCTCTAGGTTTCCCGTACATGTTATAGCTGTAGTAATATTCCCTTCAACCTGGAGAGTTGGGACCCATGGAATGGGTGCCAGGCATTTGTGCTTTAAAGGGTCTGCATCTGCTAACCCAATCTCACCAATCCTCTCAGTCCCAAGTGTCCAGCCTTAAGCCACATCCAGCTGTCGTTGTAGATAGGGTCATTCCAGGTTTCATCAGAGACCCTGAAGGAATTGTAAAGAATTTCCCAGTTTTTTTGTTTTGTTTTTGAAATTCTTTTTTAAAGTGGGTTTGAGCTGATTCTCGCTGCCATGTTTATGCCAGTCTAGAGACTCTTGATTCCTTTACGGAGACATATCAATACATAGGTTTTAAGATTCTTGCTAGTCAGATATATTCCTCTGTGGGAAATATGGGGTTTTGAGTCCCTTTCACTGAGGAAGGTGTAGGTCTTGTCTATTCCATAGTTGGTTTTTGGAACGGTACCTGTGCTTATATCAAACTCTGGTTTTATGCATCAACCCACCTCTCCTTCCCCCTTAAGCAGGCATATGAGTGTTTTCTAAATGTGAGACACTGTTCTCCTTCCTAACTCAGTTCAAGCGTAGCCATGTTTACAGGATCTTCATAAGTGATATCTTATGATAAGTTTCTTTTTCTCTGTGATTTATTTCACTTAGAATTATCGTACCTGAATCCACCCATTTTGCTGCTACTGGTCTTATGACATTGATTTCATGGCTGAGGGATATTCCATCGTACGTAAGTACCACAATTTTTTGAACCATTTTTATATTTCCTGGGATATTTAAGGTGTACCCAAGTTGAGGTCCTTGTAAGCAGTGCAGACCTAAATTTTGGGGTGGCACTGTCTTATTGATTTTCAGTTTTCCCAAGGTATATTCCCTAGACTGTCAGTGCACTTGGCTCTGTAGCTCTGTTGTTTACTTGTTTTAGGGAACACAATGCACTCCTCCAAAGAGGCAGTTGGCAATTTACATCCCACCCATCAGCATAACAAGGCTTCCTGTTCTCCAGTGCCTGACTTGCCTTTCTGGTTTTTACACATTTTGTTGATGTCCCTTTGGACCGGTGGGAAGTGACACTTCTTTGTAGTGCAGATTTGCATTGCCCGCTTGCTTGCTTGGCCAAAAAGGTCGTATGCGTTTTCTCCTGAATATATTCAGGAAAAAACGCATACGCCCTTTTTGGCCAAGTGCATCATTGTCGAAGTTTTGCCCCTCTTCCTGTGCTTTAAAGGCAATTGCAACGTACCTCTTGAAATCTGTTTCCTGCTATTCTGCCTCGCTTTCAAGTCCGCCTCGTTGCCTTCCCTCAACAGATTTTTGGACGATAGTTGTCCTTTATTACTCGGCCAGTTTGTGAATTGCTGTGACCCTGAGCTCCATTTTTCAACTCGTTTTTTATGAGCTGACCGCAAGTCCAAAATTTTGGTTCAGGACATATGCTGGTTCCCGGTGGGTGGCTGAGACTTTGGTTAATTCTTCTTCCTGCTGGGAAGTTAGAGTAATATGTGCCCGTCCAAATGCCTAACAGCTACTCTCTCATTGGTTCTCCCTCTTCCCTTTCATCCTCTGCCAAATTGGCAACCTGGGCGAACCAGGAGGTTAAAGGGGCTGTCTCTCCAAGTTGGGAGGTTGATAGTAAAGCAGATGGAAAGTAAAACTGTAGCACGAGGAGAGGGATTATTCGTTGAGTTTTAGAAAACTTTCGTATTCACAGTGTGTCCGTTCTCTAGGTTTCCCGTACATGTTATAGCTTTAGTAATATTCCCTTCAACCTGGAGAGTTGGGACCCATGGAATGGGTGCCAGGCATTTGTGCTTTAAAGGGTCTGCATTTTCTCACCCAGTCTAACCAATCCTCTCAGTCCCAAGTGACCCTCCTTATGCCACATCCAGCTGTCGTTGTAGATAGGGTCATTCCAGGTTTCATCAGAGACCCTGAAGGAATTGTAAAGAATTTCCCAGTTTTTTTGTTTTGTTTTTGAAATTCCTTTTTATAGTGGGTTGGAGCTGATTCTCGCTTCCATGTTTATGCCAGTCTAGACACCCTTGATTCCCTTACGGAGACATATCAATACATAGGTTTTAAGATTCTTACTAGTCAGATATATTCCTCTGCGGGAAATATGGGGTTTTGAGTCCCTTTCACTGAGGAAGGTGTAGGTCTTGTCTATTCCATAGTTGGTTTTTGGAACGGTACCTGTGCTTATATCAAACTCTGGTTTTATGCATCACCCCACCTCTCCTTCCCCCTTAAGCAGGCATAAGAGTGTTTTCTAAATGTGAGACACTGTTCTCTTTCCTAACTCAGTTCAGGGGTAGCCTTGTTTACAGGATCTTCATAAGTGATATCTTATGATAAGTTTCTTTTACTCTGTGACTTATTTCACTTAGAATCATCGTACCTGAATATACCCGTTTTGCTGCTACTGGTCTTATGACATTGATTTCATGGCTGAGGGATATTCCATCGTACGTAAGTACCACAATTTTTTGAACCATTTTTATATTTCCTGGGATATTTAGGTTGTCCCCAAGTTGAGGTCCTTGTAAGCAGTGCAGCCCTAAATTTTGGGGTGGCTCTGTCTTATTGATTTTCAGTTTTCCCAAGGTATATTCCCTAGACTGGAAGTGCCCTTGGCTCTGTAGCTCTGTTGTTTACTTGTTTTAGGGAACACAATGCACTCCTCCAGAAAGGCAGTTGGCAATTTACATCCCGCCCATCAGCATAACAAGGCTCCCTGTTCTCCAGGGCATGTCTTGCCTTTCTGGTTTTTACACATTTTGTGGATGTCCCTTTTGACCGGTGGGAAGTGATACTTCTTTGTAGTGCAGATTTGCATTGCCCGCTTACGTGCTTGGCCAAAACGGGCGTATGCGTTTTCTTCTGAATATATTCAGGAGAAAACGCATACGCCCTTTTTGGCCAAGGGCATCATTGTCGAAGTTGTGCCCCTCTTCCTGTGCTTTAAAGGCGATTCCAACGTACCTCTTGAAATCTGTTTCCTGCTATTCTGCCTGGCTTTCACGTCCGCCTCGTTGCCTTCCCTTAACAGATTTTTGGACGATACTTGTCCTTTATTACTCGGCCAGTTTGTGAATTGCTGTGCCCCTGAGCTCCATTTTTCAACTCGTTTTTGGTGAGCTGACCGCAAGTCCAAAATTTTGGTTCAGGACCTATGCTGGTTCCCGGTGGGGGGCTGAGACTTTGGTTAATTCTTCTTCATGCTGGGAAATTTGAGTGATATATGCCCGTCCAAATGCCTAACAGCTACTCTCTCATTGGTTCTCCCTTTTCCCTTTCATCCTCTGCCAAATTGGCAACCTGGGTGAACCAGGAGGTTAAAGGGGCTGTCTCTCCAAGTTGGGCGGTTGATTGTAAAGCAGATGGAAAGTAAAACTGGAGCACGAGGAGAGGGATTATTCGTTGAGTTTTAGAAACCTTTCGTATTCACAGTGTGTCCGTTTTCTAGGTTTCCCGTACATGTTATAGCTTTAGTAATATTCCCTTCAACCTGGAGAGTTGGGACCCATGGAATGGGTGCCAGGCATTTGTGCTTTAAAGGGTCTGCATTTTCTCACCCAGTCTAACCAATCCTCTCAGTCCCAAGTGTCCCTCCTTATGCCACATCCAGCTGTCGTTGTAGATAGGGTCATTCCAGGTTTCATCAGAGACCCTGAAGGAATTGTAAAGAATTTCCCAGTTTTTTTGTTTTGTTTTTGAAATTCCTTTTTATAGTGGGTTGGAGCTGATTCTCGCTTCCATGTTTATGCCAGTCTAGACACACTTGATTCCCTTACGGAGACATATCAATACATAGGTTTTAAGATTCTTACTAGTCAGATATATTCCTCTGCGGGAAATATGGGGTTTTGAGTCCCTTTCACTGAGGAAGGTGTAGGTCTTGTCTATTCCATAGTTGGTTTTTGGAACGGTACCTGTGCTTATATCAAACTCTGGTTTTATGCATCACCCCACCTCTCCTTCCCCCTTAAGCAGGCATAAGAGTGTTTTCTAAATGTGAGACACTGTTCTCTTTCCTAACTCAGTTCAAGTGTAGCCATGTTTACAGGATCTTCATAAGTGATATCTTATGATAAGTTTCTTTTTCTCTGTGACTTATTTCACTTAGAATCATCGTACCTGAATATACCCGTTTTGCTGCTACTGGTCTTATGACATTGATTTCATGGCTGAGGGATATTCCATCGTACGTAAGTACCACAATTTTTTGAACCATTTTTATATTTCCTGGGATATTTAGGGTGTACCCAAGTTGAGGTCCTTGTAAGCAGTGCAGCCCTAAATTTTGGGGTGGCTCTGTCTTATTGATTTTCAGTTTTCCCAAGGTATATTCCCTAGACTGGAAGTGCCCTTGGCTCTGTAGCTCTGTTGTTTACTTGTTTTAGGGAACACAATGCACTCCTCCAGAAAGGCAGTTGGCAATTTACATCCCGCCCATCAGCATAACAAGGCTCCCTGTTCTCCAGGGCATGTCTTGCCTTTCTGGTTTTTACACATTTTGTGGATGTCCCTTTTGACCGGTGGGAAGTGATACTTCTTTGTAGTGCAGATTTGCATTGCCCGCTTACTTGCTTGGCCAAAACGGGCGTATGCGTGAGAAAACGCATACGCCCTTTTTGGCCAAGGGCATCATTGTCGAAGTTGTGCCCCTCTTCCTGTGCTTTAAAGGCGATTCCAACGTACCTCTTTAAATCTGTTTCCTGCTATTCTGCCTCGCTTTCACGTCCGCCTCGTTGCCTTCCCTTAACAGATTTTTGGACGATACTTGTCCTTTATTACTCGGCCAGTTTGTGAATTGCTGTGCCCCTGAGCTCCATTTTTCAACCCGTTTTTGGTGAGCTGACCGCAAGCCCAAAATTTTGGTTCAGGACCTATGCTGGTTCCCGGTGGGGGGCTGAGACTTTGGTTAATTCTTCTTCCTGCTGGGAAATTTGAGTGATATATGCCCGTCCAAATGCCTAACAGCTACTCTCTCATTGGTTCTCCCTCTTCCCTTTCATCCTCTCCCAAATTGGCAACCTGTGCGAACCAGGAGGTTAAAGGGGCTGTCTCTGCAATTTGGGAGAATGACAGTAAAGCAGATGGAAAGTGAAACCGGAGCACCAGGAGAGGGACTATTCGATGAGTTTTAGAAACCTCTCTTATTCACAGTGGGTCCATTCTCTAGGTTTCCCGTACATGTTATAGCTGTAGTAATATTCCCTTCAACCTGGAGAGTTGGGACCCATGGAATGGGTGCCAGGCATTTGTTCTTTAAAGCGTCTGCATTTGCTAACCCAATCTCACCAATCCTCTCAGTCCCAAGTGTTCAGCCTTAAGCCACATCCAGCTGTCGTTGTAGATAAGGTCATTCCAGGTTTCATCAGAGACCCTGAAGGAATTGTAAAGAATTTCCCAGTTTTTTTGTTTTGTTTTTGAAATTCTTTTTTATAGTGGGTTTGAGCTGATTCTCGCTGCCATGTTTGTGCCAGTCTAGACACACTTGATTCCCTTACGGAGACATATCAATACATAGGTTTTAAGATTCTTACTAGTCAGATATATTCCTCTGCGGGAAATATGGGGTTTTGAGTCCCTTTCACTGAGGAAGGTGTAGGTCTTGTCTATTCCATAGTTGGTTTTTGGAACGGTACCTGTGCTTATATCAAACTCTGGTTTTATGCATCACCCCACCTCTCCTTCCCCCTTAAGCAGGCATAAGAGTGTTTTCTAAATGTGAGACACTGTTCTCTTTCCTAACTCAGTTCAAGGGTAGCCATGTTTACAGGATCTTCATAAGTGATATCTTATGATAAGTTTCTTTTTCTGTGTGACTTATTTCACTTAGAATCATCGTACCTGAATATACCCCTTTTGCTGCTACTGGTCTTATGACATTGATTTCATGGCTGAGGGATATTCCATCGTACGTAAGTACCACAATTTTTTGAACCATTTTTATATTTCCTGGGATATTTAGGGTGTACCCAAGTTGAGGTCCTTGTAAGCAGTGCAGCCCTAAATTTTGGGGTGGCTCTGTCTTATTGATGTTCAGTTTTCCCAAGGTATATTCCCTAGACTGGAAGTGCCCTTGGCTCTGTAGCTCTGTTCTTTACTTGTTTTAGGGAACACAATGCACTCCTCCAGAAAGGCAGTTGGCAATTTACATCCCGCCCATCAGCATAACAAGGCTCCCTGTTCTCCAGGGCATGTCTTGCCTTTCTGGTTTTTACACATTTTGTGGATGTCCCTTTTGACCGGTGGGAAGTGATACTTCTTTGTAGTGCAGATTTGCATTGCCCGCTTACTTGCTTGGCCAAAACGGGCGTATGCGTTTTCTTCTGAATATATTCAGGAGAAAACGCATACGCCCTTTTTGGCCAAGGGCATCATTGTCGAAGTTGTGCCCCTCTTCCTGTGCTTTAAAGGCGATTCCAACGTACCTCTTGAAATCTGTTTCCTGCTATTCTGCCTCGCTTTCACGTCCGCCTCGTTGCCTTTCCTCAACAGATTTTTGGACGATACTTGTCCTTTATTACTCGGCCAGTTTGTGAATTGCTGTGCCCTTGAGCTCCATTTTTCAACTCGTTTTTGGTGAGCTGACCGCAAGTCCAAAATTTTGGTTCAGGACCTATGCTGGTTCCCGGTGGGGGGCTGAGACTTTGGTTAATTCTTCTTCATGCTGGGAAATTTGAGTGATATATGCCCGTCCAAATGCCTAACAGCTACTCTCTCATTGGTTCTCCCTCTTCCCTTTCATCCTCTGCCAAATTGGCAACCTGGGTGAACCAGGAGGTTAAAGGGGCTGTCTCTCCAAGTTGGGCGGTTGATTGTAAAGCAGATGGAAAGTAAAACTGGAGCACGAGGAGAGGGATTATTCGTTGAGTTTTAGAAACCTTTCGTATTCACAGTGTGTCCATTTTCTAGGTTTCCCGTACATGTTATAGCTTTAGTAATATTCCCTTCAACCTGGAGAGTTGGGACCCATGGAATGGGTGCCAGGCATTTGTGCTTTAAAGGGTCTGCATTTTCTCACCCAGTCTAACCAATCCTCTCAGTCCCAAGTGTCCCTCCTTATGCCACATCCAGCTGTCGTTGTAGATAGGGTCATTCCAGGTTTCATCAGAGACCCTGAAGGAATTGTAAAGAATTTCCCAGTTTTTTTGTTTTGTTTTTGAAATTCCTTTTTATAGTGGGTTGGAGCTGATTCTCGCTTCCATGTTTATGCCAGTCTAGACACACTTGATTCCCTTACGGAGACATATCAATACATAGGTTTTAAGATTCTTACTAGTCAGATATATTCCTCTGCGGGAAATATGGGGTTTTGAGTCCCTTTCACTGAGGAAGGTGTAGGTCTTGTCTATTCCATAGTTGGTTTTTGGAACGGTACCTGTGCTTATATCAAACTCTGGTTTTATGCATCACCCCACCTCTCCTTCCCCCTTAAGCAGGCATAAGAGTGTTTTCTAAATGTGAGACACTGTTCTCTTTCCTAACTCAGTTCAAGTGTAGCCATGTTTACAGGATCTTCATAAGTGATATCTTATGATAAGTTTCTTTTTCTCTGTGACTTATTTCACTTAGAATCATCGTACCTGAATATACCCGTTTTGCTGCTACTGGTCTTATGACATTGATTTCATGGCTGAGGGATATTCCATCGTACGTAAGTACCACAATTTTTTGAACCATTTTTATATTTCCTGGGATATTTAAGGTGTACCCAAGTTGAGGTCCTTGTAAGCAGTGCAGCCCTAAATTTTGGGGTGGCTCTGTCTTATTGATTTTCAGTTTTCCCAAGGTATATTCCCTAGACTGGAAGTGCCCTTGGCTCTGTAGCTCTGTTGTTTACTTGTTTTAGGGAACACAATGCACTCCTCCAGAAAGGCAGTTGGCAATTTACATCCCGCCCATCAGCATAACAAGGCTCCCTGTTCTCCAGGGCATGTCTTGCCTTTCTGGTTTTTACACATTTTGTGGATGTCCCTTTTGACCGGTGGGAAGTGATACTTCTTTGTAGTGCAGATTTGCATTGCCCGCTTACTTGCTTGGCCAAAACGCGCGTATGCGTGAGAAAACGCATACGCCCTTTTTGGCCAAGTGCATCATTGTCGAAGTTGTGCCCCTCTTCCTGTGCTTTAAAGGCGATTCCAACGTACCTCTTGAAATCTGTTTCCTGCTATTCTGCCTCGCTTTCACGTCCGCCTCGTTGCCTTCCCTTAACAGATTTTTGGACGATACTTGTCCTTTATTACTCGGCCACTTTGTGAATTGCTGTGCCCCTGAGCTCCATTTTTCAACCCGTTTTTGGTGAGCTGACCGCAAGTCCAAAATTTTGGTTCAGGACCTATGCTGGTTCCCGGTGGGGGGCTGAGACTTTGGTTAATTCTTATTCCTGCTGGGAAATTTGAGTGATATATGCCCGTCCAAATGCCTAACAGCTACTCTCTCATTGGTTCTCCCTCTTCCCTTTCATCCTCTGCCAAATTGGCAACCTGTGCGAACCAGGAGGTTAAAGGGGCTGTCTCTGCAATTTGGGAGAATGACAGTAAAGCAGATGGAAAGTGAAACCGGAGCACCAGGAGAGGGACTATTCGATGAGTTTTAGAAACCTCTCGTATTCACAGTGGGTCCATTCTCTAGGTTTCCCGTACATGTTATAGCTGTAGTAATATTCCCTTCAACCTGGAGAGTTGGGACCCATGGAATGGGTGCCAGGCATTTGTTCTTTAAAGGGTCTGCATTTGCTAACCCAATCTCACCAATCCTCTCAGTCCCAAGTGTTCAGCCTTAAGCCACATCCAGCTGTCGTTGTAGATAAGGTCATTCCAGGTTTCATCAGAGACCCTGAAGGAATTGTAAAGAATTTCCCAGTTTTTTTGTTTTGTTTTTGAAATTCTTTTTTATAGTGGGTTTGAGCTGATTCTCGCTGCCATGTTTATGCCAGTCTAGACACACTTGATTCCCTTACGGAGACATATCAATACATAGGTTTTAAGATTCTTACTAGTCAGATATATTCCTCTGCGGGAAATATGGGGTTTTGAGTCCCTTTCACTGAGGATGTTGTAGGTCTTGTCTATTCCATAGTTGGTTTTTGGTACGGTACCTCTGCTTATATCAAACTCTGGTTTTATGCATCACCCCACCTCTCCTTCCCCCTTAAGCAGGCCTATGAGTGTTTTCTAAATGTGAGACACTGTTCTCCTTCCTAACTCAGTTCAAGCGTAGCCATGTTTACAGGATCTTCATAAGTGATATCTTATGATAAGTTTCTTTTTCTCTGTGACTTATTTCACTTAGAATTATCGTACCTGAATCCACCCATTTTGCTGCTACTGGTCTTATGACATTGATTTCATGGCTGAGGGATATTCCATCGTACGTAAGTACCACAATTTTTTGAACCATTTTTATATTTCCTGGGATATTTAAGGTGTACCCAAGTTGAGGTCCTTGTAAGCAGTGCAGCCCTAAATTTTGGGGTGGCTCTGTCTTATTGATTTTCAGTTTTCCCAAGGTATATTCCCTAGACTGAAAGTGCCCTTGGCTCTGTAGCTCTGTTGTTTACTTGTTTTAGGGAACACAATGCACTCCTCCAGAGTGGCAGTTGGCAATTTACATCCCGCCCATCAGCATAACAAGGATCCCTGTTCTCCAGGGCCTGACTTGCCTTTCTGGTTTTTACACATTTTGTTGATGTCCCTTTTGACCGGTGGGAAGTGACACTTCTTTGTAGTGCAGATTTGCATTGCCCGCTTGCTTGCTTGGCCAAAAAGGGCGTATGCGTTTTCTCCTGAATATATTCAGGAAAAAACGCATACGCCCTTTTTGGCCAAGTGCATCATTGTCGAAGTTGTGCCCCTCTTCCTGTGCTTTAAAGGCGATTGCAACCTACCTCTTGAAATCTGTTTCCTGCTATTCTGCCTCGCTTTCAAGTCCACCTCGTTGCCTTCCCTTAACAGGTTTTTGGACGATAGTTTTCCGTTATTACTCGGCCAGTTTGTGAATTGCTGTGCCCCTGAGCTCCATTTTTCAACTCGTTTTTTGTGAGATGACCGCAAGTCCAAAATTTTGGTTCAGGACCTATAGTGGTTCCCGGTGGGTGGCTGAGACTTTGGTTAATTCTTCGTCCTGCCGGGAAATTAGAGTGATATGTGCCCGTCCAAATGCCTAACAGCTACTCTCTCATTTGTTCTCCCTCTTCCCTTTCATCCTCTGCCAAATTGGAAACCTGTGCGAACCAGGAGGTTAAAGGGGTTGTCTCTCCAAGTTGGGAGGTTGATAGTAAAGCAGATGGAAAGTCAAACTGGAGCACCAGGAGAGGGACTATTCTTTGAGTTTTAGAAACCTTTCATAATTCACATTGTGTCCGTTCTCTAGGTTTCCCGTACATGTTATAGCTGTAGTAATATTCCCTTCAACCTGGAGAGTTGGGACCCATGGAATGTGTGCCAGGCATTTGTGCTTTAAAGGGTCTGGATTTGCTCACCCAATCTCACCAATCCTCTCAGTCCCAAGTGTACAGCCTTATGCCACATTCAACTGTCGTTGTAGATAGGGTCATTCCAGGTTTCATCAGAGACCCGGAAGGAATTGTAAAGAATTTCCCAGTTTTTTTGTTTTGTTTTTGAAATTCCTTTTTACAGTGGGTTTGAGCTGATTCTCGCTGCCATGTTTATGCCAGTCTAGACACACTTGATTCCCTTACAGAGACATATCAATACATAGGTTTTAAGATTCTTACTAGTCAGATATATTCCTCTGCGGGAAATATGGGGTTTTGAGTCCCTTTCACTGAGGAAGGTGTAGGTCTTGTCTATTCCATAGTTGGTTTTTGGAACGGTACCTGTGCTTATATCAAACCCTGGATTTATGCATCACCCCACCTGTCCTTCCCCCTTAAGCAGGCATAAGAGTGTTTTCTAAATGTGAGACACTGTTCTCTTTCCTAACTCAGTTCAAGTGTAGCCATGTTGATAGGATCTTCATAAGTGATATCTTAAGATAAGTTTCTTTTTATCTGTGACTTATTTCACTTAGAATCATTGTACCTGAATCCACCCAATTTGCTGTTACTGGTCTTATGACATTGATTTCATGGCTGAGGGATATTCCATCGTACGTAAGTACCACAATTTTTTGAACCATTTTTATATTTAGTGGGATATTTACGGGGCACCCAAGTTGAGGTCCTTGAAAGCAGTGCAGCCCTAAATTTTGGGGTGGCTCTGTCTTATTGATTTTCAGTTTTCTCAAGGTATATTCCCTAGACTGGAAGTGCCCTTGGCTCTGTTGCTCTGTTGTTTACTTGTTTTAGGGAACACAATGCACTCCTCCAGAGAGGCAGTTGGCAGTTTACATCCCGCCCATCAGCATAACAAGGCTCCCTGTTCTCCAGGGCCTGTCTTGCCTTTCTGGTTTTTACACATTTTGTGGATGTCCCTTTTGACCGGTGGGAAGTGATACTTCTTTGTAGTGCAGATTTGCATTGCCCAATTGCTTGCTTGGCCAAAACGGCCGTATGCGTTTTCTACTGAATATATTCAGGAGAAAACGCATAAGCACTTTTTGACAAAGTGCATCATTGACGAAGTTGTGCCCCACGTCCTGTGCTTTAAAGGCGATTCCAACGTACCTCTTGAAATCTGTTTCCTGCTATTCTGTCTCGCTTTCAAGTCCGCCTCGTTGCCTTTCCTCAACAGATTTTTGGACGATAGTTGTCCTTTATTACTCGGCCAGTTTGTGAATTGCTGTGCCCCTGAGCTCCATTTTTCAACTCGTTTTTGGTGAGCTGACCGCAAGTCCAAAATTTTGGTTCAGGACCTATACTGGTTCCCGGTGGGTGGCTGAGACTTTGGTTAATTCTTCTTCCTGCAGGGAAATTACAGTGATATGTGCCCTTCTAAATGCCTAACAGCTACTCTCTCATTGGTTCTCCCTCTTCCCTTTCATCCTGTGCCAAATTGGCAATCTGTGCGAACCAGGAGGTTAAAGGGGCTGTCTCTCCAAGTTGGGAGGATGATAGTAAAGCAGATGGAAAGTCAAACTGGAGCACCAGGATAGGGACTATTCGTTGAGTTTTAGAAACCTTTCGTATTCACAGTGTGTCCGTACTCTAGGTTTCCTGTACATGTTATAGCTTTAGTAATATTCCCTTCAACCTGGAGAGTTGGGACTCATGGAATGGGTGCCAAGCATTTGTGCTTTAAAGGGTCTGCATTTGCTCACCGAATCTCACCAATCGTCTCAGTCCCAAGTGTCCCTCCTTATGCCACATCCAGCTTTCGTTGTACATAGGGTATTCCAGGTTTCATCAGAGACCCTGAAGGAATTGTAAAGAATTTCCCAGTTTTTTTGTTTTGTTTTTGAAATTCCTTTTTATAGTGGGTTTGAGCTGATTCTCGCTGCCATGTTTATGCCAGGATAGACACACTTGTTTCCTTTACGGGGACATATCAACATAGGTTTTAATATTCTTACTAGTCAGATATATTCTTCTGCGGGAAGTATGGTGTTCTGAGTCCCTTTCACTGAGGAAGGTGTAGGTCATGTCTATTCCATAGTTGGTTTTTGGAACGGTACCTGTGCTTATATCAAACTCTGGTTTTATGCATCACCCCACCTCTCCTTCACCCTTAAGCAGGCATAAGAGTGTTTTCTAAATGTGAGACACTGTTCTCTTTCCTAACTCAGTTCAATGTAGCCATGTTTATAGGATCTTCATAAGTGATATCATATGATAAGTTTCTTTTTCTGTGTGACTTATTTCACATAGAACCATCGTACCTGAATCCACCCATTTTGCTGCTACTATCTTATGACATTGATTTCATGGCTGAGGGATATTCCATCGTACGTAGGTACCACAATTTTTTGAACCATTTTTATAGTTCCTGGGATATTTAAGGTGTACCCAAGTTGAGGTCCTTGTAAGCTGTGCAGCCCTAAATTTTGGGGTGGCTCTGTCTTATTGATTTTCAGTTTTCTCAAGGTATATTTCCTAGACTGGAAGTGCCCTTGGCTCTGTAGCTCTGTTGTTTACTTGTTTTAGGGAACACAATGTACTCCTCCAGAGAGGCAGTTGGCAATTTACATCCCTCCCATCAGCATAACAAGGCTCCCTGTTCTCCAGGGCCTGTCTTGCCTTTCTGGTTTTTACACATTTTGTGGATGTCCATTTTGATCGGTGGGAAGTGATACTTCTTTGTAGTGCAGATTTGCATTGTTCGCTTGCTTGCTTGGCCCAAAAGGGCATATGCGTTTTCTCCTGAATATATTCAGGAGAAAAGGCATACGCCCTTTTTGGCCAAGTGCATCATTGTCGAAGTTGTGCCCCTCTTCCTGTGCTTTAAAGGCAATTCCAACGTACCTCTTGAAATCTGTTTCCTGCTATTCTGCCTCGCTTTCAAGTCCGCCTCGTTGCCTTCCCTCAACAGATTTTTGGACGATAGTTGTCCTTTATTACTCGGCCAGTTTGTGAATTGCTGTGCCCCCGAGCTCCATTTTTCAACTAGTTTTTGGTGAGCTGACCGCAAATCCAAAATTTTGGTTCAGGACCTATGCTGGTTCCCGGTGGGGGGCTGAGACTTTGGTTAATTCTTTTTCCTGCCGGGAAATTACAGTGATATGTGCCCGTCAAAACGCTTAACAGCTACTCTCTCATTGGTTCTCCCTGTTCCCTTTCATCCTCTGCCAAATTGGCATCCTGTGCGAACCAGGAGGTTAAAGGGGCTGTCTCTCCAAGTTGGGAGGTTGATAGTAAAGCAGATGGAAAGTCAAACTGGAGCACCAGGAGAGGGACTATTCGTTGACTTTTAGAAACCTTTCGTATTCACAGTGTGTCCGTTCTCTAGGTTTCCCGTACATGTTATAACTGTAGTAATATTCCCTTCAACCTGGAGAGTTGGGACCCATGGAAAGGGTGCCATGCATTATTGCTTTAAAGGGTCTGCATTTGCTCACCCAATCTCACCAATCGTCTCAGTCCCATATGTCCCTCTTTATGCCACATCCAGCTGTCATTGTAGATAGGGTCATTCCAGGTTTCATCAGAGACCCTGAAGGAATTGTAAAGAATTTCCCAGTTTTTTTGTTTTGTTTTTGAAATTCCTTTTTATAGTGGGTTTGAGCTGATTCTCACTGCCATGTTTATGCCAGTGTAGACACACTTGATTCCCTTACAGAGACATATGAATACATAGGTTTTAATGTTCTTACTAGTCAGATATATTCCTCTGCGGGAAATATGGGGTTTTGAGTCCCTTTCACTGAGGGAGGTGTAGGTCTTGTCTATTCCATAGTTGGTTTTTGGAACGGTAACTGTGCATATATCAAACTCTGGTTTTATGAATCACACCACCTCTCCTTCCCCCTTAAGCAGGCATAAAAGTGTTTTCTAAATGTGAGACACTGTTCTCTTTCCTAACTCAGTTCAAGTGTAGCCATGTTTACAGGATCTTCATAAGTGATATCTTATGATAAGTTTCTTTTTCTGTGTGACTTATTTCACTTAGAATCATTGTATCTGAATCCAACCATTTTGCTGCTACTGGTCTTATGACATTGATTTCATGGCTGAGGGATATTCCATTGTACGTAAGTACCACAAATTTTTGAACCATTTTTATATTTCCTGGGATACTTAAGGTGTACCCAAGTTGAGGTCCTTGTAAGCAGTGCAGCCCTAAATTTTGGGGTGGCTCTGTCTTATTGATTTTCAGTTTTCCCAAGGTATATTCCCTAGACTGGAAGTGCCCTTGGCTCTGTAGCTCTGTTCTTTACTTGTTTTAGGGAACACAATTTATTTCTCCAGAGAGGCAGTTGGCAATTTACATCCCGCCCATCAGCATAACAAGGCTCCCTGTTCTCCAGGGCCTCTCTTGCCATTCTGGTTTTTACACATTTTGTGGATGTCCCTTCTGACCGGTGGGAAGTGATACTTCTTTGTAGTGCAGATTTGCATTGCCCGCTTGCTTGCTTGGCCAAAAAGGGCGTATGCGTTTTCTCTTGAATATATTCAGGAGAAAACACATACGCCCTTTTTGGCCAAGTGCATCATTGTCGAAGTTGTGCCCCTCTTTGTGTGCTTTAAAGGCGATTCCAATGTACCTCTTGAAATCTGTTTCCTGCTATATGGCCTCACTTTCAAGTCCGCCTCGTTGCCTTCCCTCAACAGATTTTTGGACGATAGTTGTCCTTTATTACTCGGCCACTTTGTGAATTGCTGTGCCCCTGAGCTCCATTTTTCAACTCGTTTTTGGTGAGCTGACCGCAAGTCCAAAATTTTGGTTCAGGACCTATACTGATTCCCGGTGGGTGGCTGAGACTTTGGTAAATTCTTCTTCCTGCCGGGAAATTACAGTGATATGTGCCCGTCTAAATGCCTAACAGCTTCTCTCTCATTGGTTCTCCCTCTTCCCTTTTATCCTCTGCCAAATTGGCAACCTGTGTGAACCAGGAGGTTAAAGGGGCGGTCTCTCCAAGTTGGGAGGTTGATAGTAAAGCAGATGAAAAGTCAAACCGGAGCACCAGGAGAGGGACTATTCGTTGAGTTTTAGAAACCTTTCGTATTCACAGTGTGTCCGTTCTCTAGGTTTCCCGTACATGTTATAGCTGTAGTAATATTCCCTTCAACCTGGAGAGTTGGGGCCAATGGAATGGGTGCCAGGCAATTGTGATTTAAAGGGTCTGCATTTGCTTTCCAAATCTCAGCAATCCTCTCAGTCCCAAGTGTCCTTCCTTATGCCACATCCAGCTGTCGTTGTAGATAGGGTCATTCCAGGTTTCATCAGGGGCCCTGAAGGAATTGTAAAGAATTTCCCAGTTTTTTTGTTTTGTTTTTGAAATTCCTTTTTATAGTGGGTTTGAGCTGATTCTCGCTGCCATGTTTATGCCAGTCTAGACACACTTGATTCCCTTACGGAGACATATCAATACATAGGTTTTAAGATTCTTACTAGTCAGATATATTCCTCTGCGGGAAATATGGTGTTTTGAGTCCCTTTCACTGAGGAAGGTGTAGGTCTTGTCTATTCCATAGTTGGTTTTTGGAACGGTACCTGTGCTTATATCAAACTCTGGTTTTATGCATCACCCAACCTCTCCTTCACCCTTAAGCAGGCATAAGAGTGTTTTCTAAATGTGAGACACTGTTCTCTTTCCTAACTCAGTTCAAGTGTAGCCATGTTTACAGGATCTTCATAAGTGATATCTTATGATAAGTTTCTTTTTCTGTGTGACTTATTTCACTTAGAATCATCGTACCTGAATCCACCCATTTTGCTGCTACTGGTCTTATGACATTGATTTCATGGCTGAGGGATATTCCATCGTACGTAATTACCACAATTTTTAGAACCATTTTTATATTTCCTGGGATACTTAAGGTGTATCCAAGTTGAAGTCCTTGTAAGCCGTGCAGCCCTAAATTTTGGGGTGGCTCTGTCTTATTGATTTTCAGTTTTCCCAAGGTATATTCCATAGACTGGAAGTGCCCTTGGCTCTGTAGCTCTGTTCTTTACTTGTTTTAGGGAACACAATGCACTCCTCCAGAGAGGCAGTTGGCAATTTACATCCCGCCCATCAGCATAACAAGGCTCCCTGTGTCTCCAGGGCCTGTCTTGCCTTTCTGGTTTTTACACATTTTGTGGATGTCCCATTTGACCGGTGGGAAGTGATACTTCTTTGTAGTGCAGATATGCATTGCCCCCTTGCTTGCTTGGCCAAAAAGTGCGTATGCGTTTTCTCCTGAATATATTCAGGAGAAAACGCATACGCCCTTTTTGGCTAAGTGCTTCATTGTCGAAGTTGTGCCCCTCTTCCTGTGCTTTAAAGGCGATTCCAACGTACCTCTTGAAATCTGTTTCCTGCTATTCTGCCTCGCTTTCAAGTCCGCCTCGTTGCCTTTCCTCAACAGATTTTTGGACGATAGTTGTCCTTTATTACTCGGCCAGTTTGTGAATTGCTGTGCCCCTGAGCTCCATTTTTCAACTCGTTTTTGGTGAGCTGACCGCAAGTCCAAAATTTTGGTTCAGGACCTATACTGGTTCCCGGTGGGTGGCTGAGACTTTGGTTAATTCTTCTTCCTGCAGGGAAATTACAGTGATATGTGCCCATCCAAATGCCTAACAGCTACTCTCTCATTGGTTCTCCCTCTTCCCATTCATCCTCTGCCAAATTGGCAACCTGTGCGAACCAGGAGGTTAAAGGGGCTGTCTCTCCAAGTTGGGAGGTTGATAGTAAAGCAGATGGAAAGTGAAACCGGAGCACCAGGAGAGGGATTATTCGTTGAGTTTTAGAAACCTTTCGTATTCACAGTGTGTCTGTTCTCTAGGTTTCCCGTACATGTTATAGCTGTAGTAATATTCCCTTCAACCTGGAGAGTTGGGACCCATGGAGTGGGTGCCAGGCATTTGTGCTTTAAAGGGTCTGCATTTGCTCACCCTATCTCACCAATCGTCTCGTCCCAAGTGTCCCTCCTTATGCCACATCCAGCTGTCATTGTAGATAGTGTCATTCCAGGTTTCATCAGAGACCCTGAAGGAATTGTAAAGAATTTCCCAGTTTTTTTGTTTTGTTTTTGAAATTCCTTTTTATAGTGGGTTTGAGCTGATTCTCGCTGCCATGTTTATGCCAGTCTAGACACACTTGATTCCCTTACGGAGACATATCAATACATAGGTTTTAAGATTCTTACTAGTCAGATATATTCCTCTGCGGGAAATATGGTGTTTTGAGTCCCTTTCACTGAGGAAGGTGTAGGTCTTGTCTATTCCATAGTTGGTTTTTGGAACGGTACCTGTGCTTATATCAAACTCTGGTTTTATGCATCACCCAACCTCTCCTTCACCCTTAAGCAGGCATAAGAGTGTTTTCTAAATGTGAGACACTGTTCTCTTTCCTAACTCAGTTCAAGTGTAGCCATGTTTACAGGATCTTCATAAGTGATATCTTATGATAAGTTTCTTTTTCTGTGTGACTTATTTCACTTAGAATCATCGTACCTGAATCCACCCATTTTGCTGCTACTGGTCTTATGACATTGATTTCATGGCTGAGGGATATTCCATCGTACGTAATTACCACAATTTTTAGAACCATTTTTATATTTCCTGGGATACTTAAGGTGTATCCAAGTTGAAGTCCTTGTAAGCCGTGCAGCCCTAAATTTTGGGGTGGCTCTGTCTTATTGATTTTCAGTTTTCCCAAGGTATATTCCATAGACTGGAAGTGCCCTTGGCTCTGTAGCTCTGTTCTTTACTTGTTTTAGGGAACACAATGCACTCCTCCAGAGAGGCAGTTGGCAATTTACATCCCGCCCATCAGCATAACAAGGCTCCCTGTTCTCCAGGGCCTGTCTTGCCTTTCTGGTTTTTACACATTTTGTGGATGTCCCATTTGACCGGTGGGAAGTGATACTTCTTTGTAGTGCAGATATGCATTGCCCCCTTGCTTGCTTGGCCAAAAAGTGCGTATGCGTTTTCTCCTGAATATATTCAGGAGAAAACGCATACGCCCTTTTTGGCTAAGTGCTTCATTGTCGAAGTTGTGCCCCTCTTCCTGTGCTTTAAAGGCGATTCCAACGTACCTCTTGAAATCTGTTTCCTGCTATTCTGCCTCGCTTTCAAGTCCGCCTCGTTGCCTTTCCTCAACAGATTTTTGGACGATAGTTGTCCTTTATTACTCGGCCAGTTTGTGAATTGCTGTGCCCCTGAGCTCCATTTTTCAACTCGTTTTTGGTGAGCTGACCGCAAGTCCAAAATTTTGGTTCAGGACCTATACTGGTTCCCGGTGGGTGGCTGAGACTTTGGTTAATTCTTCTTCCTGCAGGGAAATTACAGTGATATGTGCCCATCCAAATGCCTAACAGCTACTCTCTCATTGGTTCTCCCTCTTCCCATTCATCCTCTGCCAAATTGGCAACCTGTGCGAACCAGGGGTTTAAAGGAGCTGTCTCTCTAAGTAGGGAGGTTGATAGAAAAGCAGATGGAAAGTCAAACCGGAGCACCAGGATAGGGACTATTCGTTGAGTTTTAGAAACCTTTCGTATTCACAGTGTGTCCGTTCTCAGGTTTCCCGTACATGTTATAGCTGTAGTAATATTCCCTCCAACCTGGAGTGTTGGGACCCATGGAATGGCTGCCAGGCATTTGTGCTTTAATGGGTCTGCATTTGCTCACCCAATCTCACCAATCGTCTCCGTCCCAAGTGTCCCTCCTTATGCCACATCCAGCTGTCATTGTAGATAGTGTCATTCAGGTTTCATCAGAGACCCTGAAGGAATTGTAAAGAATTTCCCAGTTTTTTTGTTTTGTTTTTGAAATTCCTTTTTATAGTGGGTTTGAGCTGATTCTCGCTGCCATGTTTATGCCAGTCTAGACACACTTGTTTCCCTTACGGAGACATATCAATACATAGGTTTTAATATTCTTACTAGTCAGATTTATTCCTCTGCGGGAAATATGGTGTTTTGAGTCCCTTTCACTGAGGAAGGTGTAGGTCTTGTCTATTCCATAGTTGGTTTTTGGAACGGTACCTGTGCTTATATCAAACTCTGGTTTTATGCATCACCCAACCTCTCCTTCACCCTTAAGCAGGCATAAGAGTGTTTTCTAAATGTGAGACACTGTTCTCTTTCCTAACTCAGTTCAAGTGTAGCCATGTTTACAGGATCTTCATAAGTGATATCTTATGATAAGTTTCTTTTTCTGTGTGACTTATTTCACTTAGAATCATCGTACCTGAATCCACCCATTTTGCTGCTACTGGTCTTATGACATTGATTTCATGGCTGAGGGATATTCCATCGTACGTAATTACCACAATTTTTTGAACCATTTTTATATTTCCTGGGATACTTAAGGTGTATCCAAGTTGAAGTCCTTGTAAGCCGTGCAGCCCTAAATTTTGGGGTGGCTCTGTCTTATTGATTTTCAGTTTTCCCAAGGTATATTCCATAGACTGGAAGTGCCCTTGGCTCTGTAGCTCTGTTCTTTACTTGTTTTAGGGAACACAATGCACTCCTCCAGAGAGGCAGTTGGCAATTTACATCCCGCCCATCAGCATCACAAGGCTCCCTGTTCTCCAGGGCCTGTCTTGCCTTTCTGGTTTTTACACATTTTGTGGATGTCCCATTTGACCGGTGGGAAGTGATACTTCTTTGTAGTGCAGATATGCATTGCCCCCTTGCTTGCTTGGCCAAAAAGGGCGTATGCGTTTTCTCCTGAATATATTCAGGAGAAAACGCATACGCCCTTTTTGGCTATGTGCTTCATTGTCGAAGTTGTGCCCCTCTTCCTGTGCTTTAAAGGCGATTCCAACGTACCTCTTGAAATCTGTTTCCTGCTATTCTGCCTCGCTTTCAAGTCCGCCTCGTTGCCTTTCCTCAACAGATTTTTGGACGATAGTTGTCCTTTATTACTCGGCCAGTTTGTGAATTGCTGTGCCCCTGAGCTCCATTTTTCAACTCGTTTTTGGTGAGCTGACCGCAAGTCCAAAATTTTGGTTCAGGACCTATACTGGTTCCCGGTGGGTGGCTGAGACTTTGGTTAATTCTTCTTCCTGCAGGGAAATTACAGTGATATGTGCCCATCCAAATGCCTAACAGTTACTCTCTCATTGGTTCTCCCTCTTCCCATTCATCCTCTGCCAAATTGGCAACCTGTGCGAACCAGGAGTTTAAAGGAGCTGTCTCTCCAAGTAGGGAGGTTGATAGAAAAGCAGATGGAAAGTCAAACCGGAGCACCAGGATAGGGACTATTCGTTGAGTTTTAGAAACCTTTCGTATTCACAGTGTGTCCGTTCTCTAGGTTTCCCGTACATGTTATAGCTGTAGTAATATTCCCTTCAACCTGGAGAGTTGGGACTCATGGAATGGGTGCTAAGCAATTGTGCTTTAAATGGTCTGCATTTGCTCACCCAATCTCACCAATCCTCTCAAACCCAAGTGTCCCTCCTTATGCCACATCCAGCTGTCGTTGTACATAGGGTCATACCAGGTTTCATCAGAGACCCTGAAGGAATTGTAAAGAATTTCCCAGTTTTTTTGTTTTGTTTTTTAAATTCCTTTTTATAGTGGGTTTGAGCTGATTCTCACTGCCATGTTTATGCCAGTCTAGACACACTTGATTCCCTTACGCAGACATATCAATACATAGGTTTTAAGATTCTTAATAGTCAGATATATTCCTCTGTGGGAAATATGGTGTTTTGAGTCCCTTTCACTGAGGAAGGTGTAGGTCTTGTGTATTCCATAGTTGGTTTTTGGAACGGTACGTGTGCTTATATCAAACTCTGGTTTTATGCATCACCCCACCTCTCCTTCCCCCTTAAGCAGGCATAAGAGTGTTTTCTAAATGTGAGACACTGTTCTCTTTCCTAACTCAGTTCAAGTGTAGCCATGTTTACAGGATCTTCATAAGTGATATCTTATGATAAGTTTCGTTTTCTGTGTGACTTATTTCACTTAGAATTACCGAACCTGAATCCACCCATTTTGCTGCTACTGGTCTTATGACATTGATTTCATCGCTGTGGGATATTCCATCGTACATAATTACCAAAATTTTTTGAACCATTTTTATATATCCTGGGATATTTAAGGTGTACCCAAGTTGAGGTCCTTGTAAGCAGTGCAGCCCTAAATTTTGGGGTGGCTCTGTCTTATTGATTTTCAGTTTTCCCAAGGTATATTCCCTAGACTGGAAGTGCCCTTGGCTCTGTAGCTCTGTTCTTTACTTGTTTTAGGGAACACAATGCACTCCTCCAGAGAGACAGTTGGCAATTTACATCCCGCCCATCAGCATAACAAGGCTCCCTGTTCTCCAGGGCCTGTCTTGCCTTTCTGGATTTTACACATTTTGTGGATGTCCCTTTTGAGCGGTGGGAAGTGATACTTCTTTGTAGTGCAGATTTGCATTGCCCACTTGCTTGCTTGGCCAAAAAGGGCGTATGCGTTTTCTCCTGAATATATTCAGGAGAAAATGCATACGCCCTTTTTGGCCAAGTGCATCATTGTCGAAGTTGTGCCCCTCTTCCTGTGCTTTAAAGGCGATTCCAACGTAACTCTTGAAATCTGTTTCCTGCTATTCTGCCTCGCTTTCAAGTCCGCCTCGTTGCCTTCCCTCAACAGATTTTTGGACGATAGTTGTCCTTTATTACTCGGCCAGTTTGTGAATTGCTGTGCCCCTGAACTCCATTTTTCAACTCGTTTTTGGTGAGCTGACCGCAAGTCCAAAATTTTGGTTCAGGACCTATACTGGTTCCCGGTGGGTGGCTGAGACTTTGGTTAATTCTTCTTCCTGCCGGGCAATTACAGTGATATGTACCCGTCCAAATGCCTAACAGCTACTCTCTCATTGGTTCTCCCTCTTCCCTTTCATCCTCTGCCAAATTGGCAACCTGTGCGAACCAGGAGGTTAAAGGGGCTGTCTCTCCAAGTTGGCAGGTTGATAGTAAAGCAGATGGCAAGTCAAGCCGGAGCACCAGGAGAGGGACTATTCGTTGAGTTTTAGAAACCTTTCGTATTCACAGTGTGTCCGTTCTCTAGGTTTCCCGTACATGTTATAACTGTAGTAATATTCCCTTCAACCTGGAGATTTGGGACCCATGGAATGGGTGCCATGCATTATTGCTTTAAAGGGTCTGCATTTGCTCACCCAATCTCACCAATTCTCTCAGTCCCAAGTGTCCAGACTTATGCCACATCCAGATGTTGTTGTAGATAGGGTCATTCCAGGTTTCATCAGAGACCCTGAAGGAATTGTAAAGAATTTCCTAGTATTTTTGTTTTGTTTTTGAAATTCCGTTTTACAGTGGGTTTGAGCTGATTCTCGCTGCCATGTTTATGCCAGTCTAGACACACTTGTTTCCCTTACGGAGACATATCAATACATAGGTTTTAAGATTCTTACTAGTCAGATATATTCCTCTGCGGGAAATATGGGGTTTTGAGTCCCTTTCACTGAGGAAGGTGTAGGTCTTGTCTATTCCATAGTTGGTTTTTGGAACGGTACCTGTGCTTATATCAAACTCTGGTTTTATGCATCACCCCACCTCTCCTTCCCCCTTAAGCAGGCATAAGAGTGTTTTCTAAATGTGAGACACTGTTCTCTTTCCTAACTCAGTTCAAGTGTAGCCATGTTTATAGGATCATCATAAGTGATATCATATGATAAGTTTCTTTTTCTGTGTGACTTATTTCACTTAGAATCATCGTACCTGAATCCACCCATTTTGCTGCTACTGGTCTTATGACATGGATTTCATGGCTGAGGGATATTCCATTGTACGTAAGTACCACAAATTTTTGAACCATTTTTATATTTCCTGGGATATTTTAGGTGTACCCAAGTTGAGGTCCTTGTAAGCAGTGCAGCCCTAAATTTTGGGGTGGCTCTGTCTTATTGATTTTCAGTTTTCCCAAGGTATATTCCCTAGACTGGAAGTGCCCTTGGCTCTGTAGCTCTGTTCTTTACTTGTTTTAGGGAACACAATTCATTTCTCCAGAGAGGCAGTTGGCAATTTACATCCCGCCCATCAGCATAACAAGGCTCCCTGTTCTCCAGGGCCTCTCTTGCCATTCTGGTTTTTACACATTTTGTGGATGTCCCTTCTGACCGGTGGGAAGTGATACTTCTTTGTAGTGCAGATTTGCATTGCCCGCTTGCTTGCTTGGCCAAAAAGGGCGTATGCGTTTTCTCTTGAATATATTCAGGAGAAAACACATACGCCCTTTTTGGCCAAGTGCATCATTGTCGAAGTTGTGCCCCTCTTTGTGTGCTTTAAAGGCGATTCCAATGTACCTCTTGAAATCTGTTTCCTGCTATATGGCCTCACTTTCAAGTCTGCCTCGTTGCCTTCCCTCAACAGATTTTTGGACGATAGTTGTCCTTTATTACTCGGCCACTTTGTGAATTGCTGTGCCCCTGAGCTCCATTTTTCAACTCGTTTTTGGTGAGCTGACCGCAAGTCCAAAATTTTGGTTCAGGACCTATACTGATTCCCGGTGGGTGGCTGAGACTTTGGTAAATTCTTCTTCCTGCCGGGAAATTACAGTGATATGTGCCCGTCCAAATGCCTAACAGCTTCTCTCTCATTGGTTCTCCCTCTTCCCTTTTATCCTCTGCCAAATTGGCAACCTGTGTGAACCAGGAGGTTAAAGGGGCGGTCTCTCCAAGTTGGGAGGTTGATAGTAAAGCAGATGAAAAGTCAAACCGGAGCACCAGGAGAGGGACTATTCGTTGAGTTTTAGAAACCTTTCGTATTCACAGTGTGTCCGTTCTCTAGGTTTCCCGTACATGTTATAGCTGTAGTAATATTCCCTTCAACCTGGAGAGTTGGGGCCAATGGAATGGGTGCCAGGCAATTGTGATTTAAAGGGTCTGCATTTGCTCTCCAAATCTCAGCAATCCTCTCAGTCCCAAGTGTCCTTCCTTATGCCACATCCAGCTGTCGTTGTAGATAGGGTCATTCCAGGTTTCATCAGGGGCCCTGAAGGAATTGTAAAGAATTTCCCAGTTTTTTTGTTTTGTTTTTGAAATTCCATTTTATAGTGGGTTTGAGCTGATTCTCTCAGCCATGTTTATGCCAGTCTAGACACACTTGTTTCCCTCACGGAGATATATCAATACATAGGTTTTAAGATTCTTACTAGTCAGATATATTCCTCTGCAGGAAATATGGGGTTTTGAGTCCTTTCACTGAGGAAGGTGTAGGTCTTGTCTATTCCATAGTTGGTTTTTGGAACGGTAATTGTGCTTATATCAAACTCTGGTTTTATGCATCACCCCACCTCTCCTTCCCCCTTAAGCAGGCATAAGAGTGTTTTCTAAATGTGAGACACTGTTCTCTTTCCTAACTCAGTTCAAGTGTAGCCATGTTTATAGGATCTTCATAAGTGATATCTTATGATAAGTTTCTTTTTCTGTGTGACTTATTTCACTTAGAATCATCGTACCTGAATCCACCCATTTTGCTGCTACTGGTCTTATGACATTGATTTCATGGCTGAGGGATATTCCATCGTACGTAATTACCACAATTTTTTGAACCATTTTTATATTTCCTGGGATACTTAAGGTGTATCCAAGTTGAGGTCCTTGTAAACAGTGCAGCCCTAAATTTTGGGGTGGCTCTGTCTTATTGATTTTCAGTTTTCCCAAGGTATATTCCCTAGACTGGAAGTGCCCTTAGCTCTGTAGCTCTGATCTTTACCTGTTTTAGGGAACACAATGCACTCCTCCAGAGAGGCAGTTGGCAATTTACATCCCGCCCATCAGCATAACAAGGCTCCCTGTTCTCCAGGGCCTGTCTTGCCTTTCTGGTTTTTACACATTTTGTGGATGTCCCTTTTGAGCGGTGGGAAGTGATACTTCTTTGTAGTGCAGATTTGCATTGCCCGCTTGCTTGCTTGGCCAAAAAGGGCGTATGCGTTTTCTCCTGAATATATTCAGGAGAAAACACATACGCCCTTTTTAGCCAAGGGCATCATTGTCGAAGTTGTGCCCCTCTTCCTGTGCTTTAAAGGCGATTCCAACGTACCTCTTGAAATCTGTTTCCTGCTATGCTGCCTCGCTTTCAAGTCCGCCTCGTTGCCTTTCCTCAACAGATTTTTGGACGATAGTTGTCCTTTATTACTCGGCCAGTTTGTGAATTGCTGTGCCCCTGAGCTCCATTTTTCAACTCGTTTTTGGTGAGCTGACCGCAAGTCCAAAATTTTGGTTCAGGACCTATACTGGTTCCCTGGGGGTGGCTGAGACTTTGGTTAATTCTTCTTCCTGCCAGGAAATTACAGTGATATGTGCCCGTTCAAATGCCTAACAGCTACTCTCTCATTGGTTCTCCCTCTTCCCTTTCATCCTCTGCCAAATTGGCAACCTGTGCGAACCAGGAGGTTAAAGGGGCTGTCTCTCCAAGTTGGGAGGTTGATAGTAAAGCAGATGGAAAGTGAAACCGGAGCACCAGGAGAGGGATTATTCGTTGAGTTTTAGAAACCTTTCGTATTCACAGTGTGTCTGTTCTCTAGGTTTCCCGTACATGTTATAGCTGTAGTAATATTCCCTTCAACCTGGAGAGTTGGGACCCATGGAGTGGGTGCCAGGCATTTGTGCTTTAAAGGGTCTGCATTTGCTCACCCTATCTCACCAATCGTCTCGTCCCAAGTGTCCCTCCTTATGCCACATCCAGCTGTCATTGTAGATAGTGTCATTCCAGGTTTCATCAGAGACCCTGAAGGAACTGTAAAGAATTTCCCAGTTTTTTTGTTTTGTTTTTGAAATTCCTTTTTATAGTGGGTTTGAGCTGATTCTCGCTGCCATGTTTATGCCAGTCTAGACACACTTGATTCCCTTACGGAGACATATCAATACATAGGTTTTAAGATTCTTACTAGTCAGATATATTCCTCTGCGGGAAATATGGTGTTTTGAGTCCCTTTCACTGAGGAAGGTGTAGGTCTTGTCTATTCCATAGTTGGTTTTTGGAACGGTACCTGTGCTTATATCAAACTCTGGTTTTATGCATCACCCAACCTCTCCTTCACCCTTAAGCAGGCATAAGAGTGTTTTCTAAATGTGAGACACTGTTCTCTTTCCTAACTCAGTTCAAGTGTAGCCATGTTTACAGGATCTTCATAAGTGATATCTTATGATAAGTTTCTTTTTCTGTGTGACTTATTTCACTTAGAATCATCGTACCTGAATCCACCCATTTTGCTGCTACTGGTCTTATGACATTGATTTCATGGCTGAGGGATATTCCATCGTACGTAATTACCACAATTTTTTGAACCATTTTTATATTTCCTGGGATACTTAAGGTGTATCCAAGTTGAAGTCCTTGTAAGCCGTGCAGCCCTAAATTTTGGGGTGGCTCTGTCTTATTGATTTTCAGTTTTCCCAAGGTATATTCCATAGACTGGAAGTGCCCTTGGCTCTGTAGCTCTGTTCTTTACTTGTTTTAGGGAACACAATGCACTCCTCCAGAGAGGCAGTTGGCAATTTACATCCCGCCCATCAGCATAACAAGGCTCCCTGTTCTCCAGGGCCTGTCTTGCCTTTCTGGTTTTTACACATTTTGTGGATGTCCCATTTGACCGGTGGGAAGTGATACTTCTTTGTAGTGCAGATATGCATTGCCCCCTTGCTTGCTTGGCCAAAAAGTGCGTATGCGTTTTCTCCTGAATATATTCAGGAGAAAACGCATACGCCCTTTTTGGCTAAGTGCTTCATTGTCGAAGTTGTGCCCCTCTTCCTGTGCTTTAAAGGCGATTCCAACGTACCTCTTGAAATCTGTTTCCTGCTATTCTGCCTCGCTTTCAAGTCCGCCTCGTTGCCTTTCCTCAACAGATTTTTGGACGATAGTTGTCCTTTATTACTCGGCCAGTTTGTGAATTGCTGTGCCCCTGAGCTCCATTTTTCAACTCGTTTTTGGTGAGCTGACCGCAAGTCCAAAATTTTGGTTCAGGACCTATACTGGTTCCCGGTGGGTGGCTGAGACTTTGGTTAATTCTTCTTCCTGCAGGGAAATTACAGTGATATGTGCCCATCCAAATGCCTAACAGCTACTCTCTCATTGGTTCTCCCTCTTCCCATTCATCCTCTGCCAAATTGGCAACCTGTGCGAACCAGGGGTTTAAAGGAGCTGTCTCTCCAAGTAGGGAGGTTGATAGAAAAGCAGATGGAAAGTCAAACCGGAGCACCAGGATAGGGACTATTCGTTGAGTTTTAGAAACCTTTCGTATTCACAGTGTGTCCGTTCTCAGGTTTCCCGTACATGTTATAGCTGTAGTAATATTCCCTCCAACCTGGAGAGTTGGAACCCATGGAATGGCTGCCAGGCATTTGTGCTTTAATGGGTCTGCATTTGCTCACCCAATCTCACCAATCGTCTCCGTCCCAAGTGTCCCTCCTTATTCCACATCCAGCTGTCATTGTAGATAGTGTCATTCCAGGTTTCATCAGGGGCCCTGAAGGAATTGTAAAGAATTTCCCAGTTTTTTTGTTTTGTTTTTGAAATTCCATTTTATAGTGGGTTTGAGCTGATTCTCTCAGCCATGTTTATGCCAGTCTAGACACACTTGTTTCCCTCACGGAGATATATCAATACATAGGTTTTAAGATTCTTACTAGTCAGATATATTCCTCTGCAGGAAATATGGGGTTTTGAGTCCTTTCACTGAGGAAGGTGTAGGTCTTGTCTATTCCATAGTTGGTTTTTGGAACGGTAATTGTGCTTATATCAAACTCTGGTTTTATGCATCACCCCACCTCTCCTTCCCCCTTAAGCAGGCATAAGAGTGTTTTCTAAATGTGAGACACTGTTCTCTTTCCTAACTCAGTTCAAGTGTAGCCATGTTTATAGGATCTTCATAAGTGATATCTTATGATAAGTTTCTTTTTCTGTGTGACTTATTTCACTTAGAATCATCGTACCTGAATCCACCCATTTTGCTGCTACTGGTCTTATGACATTGATTTCATGGCTGAGGGATATTCCATCGTACGTAATTACCACAATTTTTTGAACCATTTTTATATTTCCTGGGATACTTAAGGTGTATCCAAGTTGAGGTCCTTGTAAACAGTGCAGCCCTAAATTTTGGGGTGGCTCTGTCTTATTGATTTTCAGTTTTCCCAAGGTATATTCCCTAGACTGGAAGTGCCCTTAGCTCTGTAGCTCTGATCTTTACCTGTTTTAGGGAACACAATGCACTCCTCCAGAGAGGCAGTTGGCAATTTACATCCCGCCCATCAGCATAACAAGGCTCCCTGTTCTCCAGGGCCTGTCTTGCCTTTCTGGTTTTTACACATTTTGTGGATGTCCCTTTTGAGCGGTGGGAAGTGATACTTCTTTGTAGTGCAGATTTGCATTGCCCGCTTGCTTGCTTGGCCAAAAAGGGCGTATGCGTTTTCTCCTGAATATATTCAGGAGAAAACACATACGCCCTTTTTAGCCAAGGGCATCATTGTCGAAGTTGTGCCCCTCTTCCTGTGCTTTAAAGGCGATTCCAACGTACCTCTTGAAATCTGTTTCCTGCTATGCTGCCTCGCTTTCAAGTCCGCCTCGTTGCCTTTCCTCAACAGATTTTTGGACGATAGTTGTCCTTTATTACTCGGCCAGTTTGTGAATTGCTGTGCCCCTGAGCTCCATTTTTCAACTCGTTTTTGGTGAGCTGACCGCAAGTCCAAAATTTTGGTTCAGGACCTATACTGGTTCCCTGGGGGTGGCTGAGACTTTGGTTAATTCTTCTTCCTGCCAGGAAATTACAGTGATATGTGCCCGTTCAAATGCCTAACAGCTACTCTCTCATTGGTTCTCCCTCTTCCCTTTCATCCTCTGCCAAATTGGCAACCTGTGCGAACCAGGAGGTTAAAGGGGCTGTCTCTCCAAGTTGGGAGGTTGATAGTAAAGCAGATGGAAAGTGAAACCGGAGCACCAGGAGAGGGATTATTCGTTGAGTTTTAGAAACCTTTCGTATTCACAGTGTGTCTGTTCTCTAGGTTTCCCGTACATGTTATAGCTGTAGTAATATTCCCTTCAACCTGGAGAGTTGGGACCCATGGAGTGGGTGCCAGGCATTTGTGCTTTAAAGGGTCTGCATTTGCTCACCCTATCTCACCAATCGTCTCGTCCCAAGTGTCCCTCCTTATGCCACATCCAGCTGTCATTGTAGATAGTGTCATTCCAGGTTTCATCAGAGACCCTGAAGGAACTGTAAAGAATTTCCCAGTTTTTTTGTTTTGTTTTTGAAATTCCTTTTTATAGTGGGTTTGAGCTGATTCTCGCTGCCATGTTTATGCCAGTCTAGACACACTTGATTCCCTTACGGAGACATATCAATACATAGGTTTTAAGATTCTTACTAGTCAGATATATTCCTCTGCGGGAAATATGGTGTTTTGAGTCCCTTTCACTGAGGAAGGTGTAGGTCTTGTCTATTCCATAGTTGGTTTTTGGAACGGTACCTGTGCTTATATCAAACTCTGGTTTTATGCATCACCCAACCTCTCCTTCACCCTTAAGCAGGCATAAGAGTGTTTTCTAAATGTGAGACACTGTTCTCTTTCCTAACTCAGTTCAAGTGTAGCCATGTTTACAGGATCTTCATAAGTGATATCTTATGATAAGTTTCTTTTTCTGTGTGACTTATTTCACTTAGAATCATCGTACCTGAATCCACCCATTTTGCTGCTACTGGTCTTATGACATTGATTTCATGGCTGAGGGATATTCCATCGTACGTAATTACCACAATTTTTTGAACCATTTTTATATTTCCTGGGATACTTAAGGTGTATCCAAGTTGAAGTCCTTGTAAGCCGTGCAGCCCTAAATTTTGGGGTGGCTCTGTCTTATTGATTTTCAGTTTTCCCAAGGTATATTCCATAGACTGGAAGTGCCCTTGGCTCTGTAGCTCTGTTCTTTACTTGTTTTAGGGAACACAATGCACTCCTCCAGAGAGGCAGTTGGCAATTTACATCCCGCCCATCAGCATAACAAGGCTCCCTGTTCTCCAGGGCCTGTCTTGCCTTTCTGGTTTTTACACATTTTGTGGATGTCCCATTTGACCGGTGGGAAGTGATACTTCTTTGTAGTGCAGATATGCATTGCCCCCTTGCTTGCTTGGCCAAAAAGTGCGTATGCGTTTTCTCCTGAATATATTCAGGAGAAAACGCATACGCCCTTTTTGGCTAAGTGCTTCATTGTCGAAGTTGTGCCCCTCTTCCTGTGCTTTAAAGGCGATTCCAACGTACCTCTTGAAATCTGTTTCCTGCTATTCTGCCTCGCTTTCAAGTCCGCCTCGTTGCCTTTCCTCAACAGATTTTTGGACGATAGTTGTCCTTTATTACTCGGCCAGTTTGTGAATTGCTGTGCCCCTGAGCTCCATTTTTCAACTCGTTTTTGGTGAGCTGACCGCAAGTCCAAAATTTTGGTTCAGGACCTATACTGGTTCCCGGTGGGTGGCTGAGACTTTGGTTAATTCTTCTTCCTGCAGGGAAATTACAGTGATATGTGCCCATCCAAATGCCTAACAGCTACTCTCTCATTGGTTCTCCCTCTTCCCATTCATCCTCTGCCAAATTGGCAACCTGTGCGAACCAGGGGTTTAAAGGAGCTGTCTCTCCAAGTAGGGAGGTTGATAGAAAAGCAGATGGAAAGTCAAACCGGAGCACCAGGATAGGGACTATTCGTTGAGTTTTAGAAACCTTTCGTATTCACAGTGTGTCCGTTCTCAGGTTTCCCGTACATGTTATAGCTGTAGTAATATTCCCTCCAACCTGGAGAGTTGGAACCCATGGAATGGCTGCCAGGCATTTGTGCTTTAATGGGTCTGCATTTGCTCACCCAATCTCACCAATCGTCTCCGTCCCAAGTGTCCCTCCTTATTCCACATCCAGCTGTCATTGTAGATAGTGTCATTCCAGGTTTCATCAGGGGCCCTGAAGGAATTGTAAAGAATTTCCCAGTTTTTTTGTTTTGTTTTTGAAATTCCATTTTATAGTGGGTTTGAGCTGATTCTCTCAGCCATGTTTATGCCAGTCTAGACACACTTGTTTCCCTCACGGAGATATATCAATACATAGGTTTTAAGATTCTTACTAGTCAGATATATTCCTCTGCAGGAAATATGGGGTTTTGAGTCCTTTCACTGAGGAAGGTGTAGGTCTTGTCTATTCCATAGTTGGTTTTTGGAACGGTAATTGTGCTTATATCAAACTCTGGTTTTAT
This sequence comes from Hyperoodon ampullatus, assembly GCF_949752795.1. Taxonomy (NCBI): domain Eukaryota; kingdom Metazoa; phylum Chordata; class Mammalia; order Artiodactyla; family Ziphiidae; genus Hyperoodon; species Hyperoodon ampullatus. Next base: position 230,792 of record NW_027640427.1, read on the forward strand.
GCATCACCCCACCTCTCCTTCCCCCTTAAGCAGGCATAAGAGTGTTTTCTAAATGTGAGACACTGTTCTCTTTCCTAACTCAGTTCAAGTGTAGCCATGTTTATAGGATCTTCATAAGTGATATCTTATGATAAGTTTCTTTTTCTGTGTGACTTATTTCACTTAGAATCATCGTACCTGAATCCACCCATTTTGCTGCTACTGGTCTTATGACATTGATTTCATGGCTGAGGGATATTCCATCGTACGTAATTACCACAATTTTTTGAACCATTTTTATATTTCCTGGGATACTTAAGGTGTATCCAAGTTGAGGTCCTTGTAAACAGTGCAGCCCTAAATTTTGGGGTGGCTCTGTCTTATTGATTTTCAGTTTTCCCAAGGTATATTCCCTAGACTGGAAGTGCCCTTAGCTCTGTAGCTCTGATCTTTACCTGTTTTAGGGAACACAATGCACTCCTCCAGAGAGGCAGTTGGCAATTTACATCCCGCCCATCAGCATAACAAGGCTCCCTGTTCTCCAGGGCCTGTCTTGCCTTTCTGGTTTTTACACATTTTGTGGATGTCCCTTTTGAGCGGTGGGAAGAGATACTTCTTTGTAGTGCAGATTTGCATTGCCCGCTTGCTTGCTTGGCCAAAAAGGGCGTATGCGTTTTCTCCTGAATATATTCAGGAGAAAACACATACGCCCTTTTTAGCCAAGGGCATCATTGTCGAAGTTGTGCCCCTCTTCCTGTGCTTTAAAGGCGATTCCAACGTACCTCTTGAAATCTGTTTCCTGCTATGCTGCCTCGCTTTCAAGTCCGCCTCGTTGCCTTTCCTCAACAGATTTTTGGACGATAGTTGTCCTTTATTACTCGGCCAGTTTGTGAATTGCTGTGCCCCTGAGCTCCATTTTTTAACTCGTTTTTGGTGAGCTGACCGCAAGTCCAAAATTTTGGTTCAGGACCTATACTGGTTCCCTGGGGGTGGCTGAGACTTTGGTTAATTCTTCTTCCTGCCAGGAAATTACAGTGATATGTGCCCGTTCAAATGCCTAACAGCTACTCTCTCATTGGTTCTCCCTCTTCCCTTTCATCCTCTGCCAAATTGGCAACCTGTGCGAACCAGGAGGTTAAAGGGGCTGTCTCTCCAAGTTGGGAGGTTGATAGTAAAGCAGATGGAAAGTGAAACCGGAGCACCAGGAGAGGGATTATTCGTTGAGTTTTAGAAACCTTTCGTATTCACAGTGTGTCTGTTCTCTAGGTTTCCCGTACATGTTATAGCTGTAGTAATATTCCCTTCAACCTGGAGAGTTGGGACCCATGGAGTGGGTGCCAGGCATTTGTGCTTTAAAGGGTCTGCATTTGCTCACCCTATCTCACCAATCGTCTCGTCCCAAGTGTCCCTCCTTATGCCACATCCAGCTGTCATTGTAGATAGTGTCATTCCAGGTTTCATCAGAGACCCTGAAGGAACTGTAAAGAATTTCCCAGTTTTTTTGTTTTGTTTTTGAAATTCCTTTTTATAGTGGGTTTGAGCTGATTCTCGCTGCCATGTTTATGCCAGTCTAGACACACTTGATTCCCTTACGGAGACATATCAATACATAGGTTTTAAGATTCTTACTAGTCAGATATATTCCTCTGCGGGAAATATGGTGTTTTGAGTCCCTTTCACTGAGGAAGGTGTAGGTCTTGTCTATTCCATAGTTGGCTTTTGGAACGGTACCTGTGCTTATATCAAACTCTGGTTTTATGCATCACCCAACCTCTCCTTCACCCTTAAGCAGGCATAAGAGTGTTTTCTAAATGTGAGACACTGTTCTCTTTCCTAACTCAGTTCAAGTGTAGCCATGTTTACAGGATCTTCATAAGTGATATCTTATGATAAGTTTCTTTTTCTGTGTGACTTATTTCACTTAGAATCATCGTACCTGAATCCACCCATTTTGCTGCTACTGGTCTTATGACATTGATTTCATGGCTGAGGGATATTCCATCGTACGTAATTACCACAATTTTTTGAACCATTTTTATATTTCCTGGGATACTTAAGGTGTATCCAAGTTGAAGTCCTTGTAAGCCGTGCAGCCCTAAATTTTGGGGTGGCTCTGTCTTATTGATTTTCAGTTTTCCCAAGGTATATTCCATAGACTGGAAGTGCCCTTGGCTCTGTAGCTCTGTTCTTTACTTGTTTTAGGGAACACAATGCACTCCTCCAGAGAGGCAGTTGGCAATTTACATCCCGCCCATCAGCATAACAAGGCTCCCTGTTCTCCAGGGCCTGTCTTGCCTTTCTGGTTTTTACACATTTTGTGGATGTCCCATTTGACCGGTGGGAAGTGATACTTCTTTGTAGTGCAGATATGCATTGCCCCCTTGCTTGCTTGGCCAAAAAGTGCGTATGCGTTTTCTCCTGAATATATTCAGGAGAAAACGCATACGCCCTTTTTGGCTAAGTGCTTCATTGTCGAAGTTGTGCCCCTCTTCCTGTGCTTTAAAGGCGATTCCAACGTACCTCTTGAAATCTGTTTCCTGCTATTCTGCCTCGCTTTCAAGTCCGCCTCGTTGCCTTTCCTCAACAGATTTTTGGACGATAGTTGTCCTTTATTACTCGGCCAGTTTGTGAATTGCTGTGCCCCTGAGCTCCATTTTTCAACTCGTTTTTGGTGAGCTGACCGCAAGTCCAAAATTTTGGTTCAGGACCTATACTGGTTCCCGGTGGGTGGCTGAGACTTTGGTTAATTCTTCTTCCTGCAGGGAAATTACAGTGATATGTGCCCATCCAAATGCCTAACAGCTACTCTCTCATTGGTTCTCCCTCTTCCCATTCATCCTCTGCCAAATTGGCAACCTGTGCGAACCAGGGGTTTAAAGGAGCTGTCTCTCCAAGTAGGGAGGTTGATAGAAAAGCAGATGGAAAGTCAAACCGGAGCACCAGGATAGGGACTATTCGTTGAGTTTTAGAAACCTTTCGTATTCACAGTGTGTCCGTTCTCAGGTTTCCCGTACATGTTATAGCTGTAGTAATATTCCCTCCAACCTGGAGAGTTGGAACCCATGGAATGGCTGCCAGGCATTTGTGCTTTAATGGGTCTGCATTTGCTCACCCAATCTCACCAATCGTCTCCGTCCCAAGTGTCCCTCCTTATGCCACATCCAGCTGTCATTGTAGATAGTGTCATTCCAGGTTTCATCAGAGACCCTGAAGGAATTGTAAAGAATTTCCCAGTTTTTTTGTTTTGTTTTTGAAATTCCTTTTTATAGTGGGTTTGAGCTGATTCTCGCTGCCATGTTTATGCCAGTCTAGACACACTTGTTTCCCTTACGGAGACATATCAATACATAGGTTTTAATATTCTTACTAGTCAGATTTATTCCTCTGCGGGAAATATGGTGTTTTGAGTCCCTTTCACTGAGGAAGGTGTAGGTCTTGTCTATTCCATAGTTGGTTTTTGGAACGGTACCTGTGCTTATATCAAACTCTGGTTTTATGCATCACCCAACCTCTCCTTCACCCTTAAGCAGGCATAAGAGTGTTTTCTAAATGTGAGACACTGTTCTCTTTCCTAACTCAGTTCAAGTGTAGCCATGTTTACAGGATCTTCATAAGTGATATCTTATGATAAGTTTCTTTTTCTGTGTGACTTATTTCACTTAGAATCATCGTACCTGAATCCACCCATTTTGCTGCTACTGGTCTTATGACATTGATTTCATGGCTGAGGGATATTCCATCGTACGTAATTACCACAATTTTTTGAACCATTTTTATATTTCCTGGGATACTTAAGGTGTATCCAAGTTGAAGTCCTTGTAAGCCGTGCAGCCCTAAATTTTGGGGTGGCTCTGTCTTATTGATTTTCAGTTTTCCCAAGGTATATTCCATAGACTGGAAGTGCCCTTGGCTCTGTAGCTCTGTTCTTTACTTGTTTTAGGGAACACAATGCACTCCTCCAGAGAGGCAGTTGGCAATTTACATCCCGCCCATCAGCATCACAAGGCTCCCTGTTCTCCAGGGCCTGTCTTGCCTTTCTGGTTTTTACACATTTTGTGGATGTCCCATTTGACCGGTGGGAAGTGATACTTCTTTGTAGTGCAGATATGCATTGCCCCCTTGCTTGCTTGGCCAAAAAGTGCGTATGCGTTTTCTCCTGAATATATTCAGGAGAAAACGCATACGCCCTTTTTGGCTATGTGCTTCATTGTCGAAGTTGTGCCCCTCTTCCTGTGCTTTAAAGGCGATTCCAACGTACCTCTTGAAATCTGTTTCCTGCTATTCTGCCTCGCTTTCAAGTCCGCCTCGTTGCCTTTCCTCAACAGATTTTTGGACGATAGTTGTCCTTTATTACTCGGCCAGTTTGTGAATTGCTGTGCCCCTGAGCTCCATTTTTCAACTCGTTTTTGGTGAGCTGACCGCAAGTCCAAAATTTTGGTTCAGGACCTATACTGGTTCCCGGTGGGTGGCTGAGACTTTGGTTAATTCTTCTTCCTGCAGGGAAATTACAGTGATATGTGCCCATCCAAATGCCTAACAGCTACTCTCTCATTGGTTCTCCCTCTTCCCATTCATCCTCTGCCAAATTGGCAACCTGTGCGAACCAGGAGTTTAAAGGAGCTGTCTCTCCAAGTAGGGAGGTTGATAGAAAAGCAGATGGAAAGTCAAACCGGAGCACCAGGATAGGGACTATTCGTTGAGTTTTAGAAACCTTTCGTATTCACAGTGTGTCCGTTCTCCAGGTTTCCCGTACATGTTATAGCTGTAGTAATATTCCCTTCAACCTGGAGAGTTGGGACTCATGGAATGGGTGCTAAGCAATTGTGCTTTAAATGGTCTGCATTTGCTCACCCAATCTCACCAATCCTCTCAGTCCCAAGTGTCCCTCCTTATGCCACATCCAGCTGTCGTTGTACATAGGGTCATACCAGGTTTCATCAGAGACCCTGAAGGAATTGTAAAGAATTTCCCAGTTTTTTTGTTTTGTTTTTTAAATTCCTTTTTATAGTGGGTTTGAGCTGATTCTCACTGCCATGTTTATGCCAGTCTAGACACACTTGATTCCCTTACGCAGACATATCAATACATAGGTTTTAAGATTCTTAATAGTCAGATATATTCCTCTGTGGGAAAATGGGGTTTTGAGTCCCTTTCACTGAGGAAGGTGTAGGTCTTGTGTATTCCATAGTTGGTTTTTGGAACGGTACGTGTGCTTATATCACACTCTGGTTTTATGCATCACCCCACCTCTCCTTCCCCCTTAAGCAGGCATAAGAGTGTTTTCTAAATGTGAGACACTGTTCTCTTTCCTAACTCAGTTCAAGTGTAGCCATGTTTACAGGATCTTCATAAGTGATATCTTATGATAAGTTTCGTTTTCTGTGTGACTTATTTCACTTAGAATTACCGAACCTGAATCCACCCATTTTGCTGCTACTGGTCTTATGACATTGATTTCATCGCTGTGGGATATTCCATCGTACATAATTACCAAAATTTTTTGAACCATTTTTATATATCCTGGGATATTTAAGGTGTACCCAAGTTGAGGTCCTTGTAAGCAGTGCAGCCCTAAATTTTGGGGTGGCTCTGTCTTATTGATTTTCAGTTTTCCCAAGGTATATTCCCTAGACTGGAAGTGCCCTTGGCTCTGTAGCTCTGTTCTTTACTTGTTTTAGGGAACACAATGCACTCCTCCAGAGAGACAGTTGGCAATTTACATCCCGCCCATCAGCATAACAAGGCTCCCTGTTCTCCAGGGCCTGTCTTGCCTTTCTGGATTTTACACATTTTGTGGATGTCCCTTTTGAGCGGTGGGAAGTGATACTTCTTTGTAGTGCAGATTTGCATTGCCCACTTGCTTGCTTGGCCAAAAAGGGCGTATGCGTTTTCTCCTGAATATATTCAGGAGAAAATGCATACGCCCTTTTTGGCCAAGTGCATCATTGTCGAAGTTGTGCCCCTCTTCCTGTGCTTTAAAGGCGATTCCAACGTAACTCTTGAAATCTGTTTCCTGCTATTCTGCCTCGCTTTCAAGTCCGCCTCGTTGCCTTCCCTCAACAGATTTTTGGACGATAGTTGTCCTTTATTACTCGGCCAGTTTGTGAATTGCTGTGCCCCTGAACTCCATTTTTCAACTCGTTTTTGGTGAGCTGACCGCAAGTCCAAAATTTTGGTTCAGGACCTATACTGGTTCCCGGTGGGTGGCTGAGACTTTGGTTAATTCTTCTTCCTGCCGGGCAATTACAGTGATATGTACCCGTCCAAATGCCTAACAGCTACTCTCTCATTGGTTCTCCCTCTTCCCTTTCATCCTCTGCCAAATTGGCAACCTGTGCGAACCAGGAGGTTAAAGGGGCTGTCTCTCCAAGTTGGCAGGTTGATAGTAAAGCAGATGGCAAGTCAAACCGGAGCACCAGGAGAGGGACTATTCGTTGAGTTTTAGAAACCTTTCGTATTCACAGTGTGTCCGTTCTCTAGGTTTCCCGTACATGTTATAACTGTAGTAATATTCCCTTCAACCTGGAGATTTGGGACCCATGGAATGGGTGCCATGCATTATTGCTTTAAAGGGTCTGCATTTGCTCACCCAATCTCACCAATTCTCTCAGTCCCAAGTGTCCAGCCTTATGCCACATCCAGCTGTTGTTGTAGATAGGGTCATTCCAGGTTTCATCAGAGACCCTGAAGGAATTGTAAAGAATTTCCTAGTATTTTTGTTTTGTTTTTGAAATTCCGTTTTACAGTGGGTTTGAGCTGATTCTCGCTGCCATGTTTATGCCAGTCTAGACACACTTGTTTCCCTTACGGAGACATATCAATACATAGGTTTTAAGATTCTTACTAGTCAGATATATTCCTCTGCGGGAAATATGGGGTTTTGAGTCCCTTTCACTGAGGAAGGTGTAGGTCTTGTCTATTCCATAGTTGGTTTTTGGAACGGTACCTGTGCTTATATCAAACTCTGGTTTTATGCATCACCCCACCTCTCCTTCCCCCTTAAGCAGGCATAAGAGTGTTTTCTAAATGTGAGACACTGTTCTCTTTCCTAACTCAGTTCAAGTGTAGCCATGTTTATAGGATCATCATAAGTGATATCATATGATAAGTTTCTTTTTCTGTGTGACTTATTTCACTTAGAATCATCGTACCTGAATCCACCCATTTTGCTGCTACTGGTCTTATGACATGGATTTCATGGCTGAGGGATATTCCATTGTACGTAAGTACCACAAATTTTTGAACCATTTTTATATTTCCTGGGATATTTAAGGTGTACCCAAGTTGAGGTCCTTGTAAGCAGTGCAGCCCTAAATTTTGGGGTGGCTCTGTCTTATTGATTTTCAGTTTTCCCAAGGTATATTCCCTAGACTGGAAGTGCCCTTGGCTCTGTAGCTCTGTTCTTTACTTGTTTTAGGGAACACAATTCATTTCTCCAGAGAGGCAGTTGGCAATTTACATCCCGCCCATCAGCATAACAAGGCTCCCTGTTCTCCAGGGCCTCTCTTGCCATTCTGGTTTTTACACATTTTGTGGATGTCCCTTCTGACCGGTGGGAAGTGATACTTCTTTGTAGTGCAGATTTGCATTGCCCGCTTGCTTGCTTGGCCAAAAAGGGCGTATGCGTTTTCTCTTGAATATATTCAGGAGAAAACACATACGCCCTTTTTGGCCAAGTGCATCATTGTCGAAGTTGTGCCCCTCTTTGTGTGCTTTAAAGGCGATTCCAATGTACCTCTTGAAATCTGTTTCCTGCTATATGGCCTCACTTTCAAGTCCGCCTCGTTGCCTTCCCTCAACAGATTTTTGGACGATAGTTGTCCTTTATTACTCGGCCACTTTGTGAATTGCTGTGCCCCTGAGCTCCATTTTTCAACTCGTTTTTGGTGAGCTGACCGCAAGTCCAAAATTTTGGTTCAGGACCTATACTGATTCCCGGTGGGTGGCTGAGACTTTGGTAAATTCTTCTTCCTGCCGGGAAATTACAGTGATATGTGCCCGTCCAAATGCCTAACAGCTTCTCTCTCATTGGTTCTCCCTCTTCCCTTTTATCCTCTGCCAAATTGGCAACCTGTGTGAACCAGGAGGTTAAAGGGGCGGTCTCTCCAAGTTGGGAGGTTGATAGTAAAGCAGATGAAAAGTCAAACCGGAGCACCAGGAGAGGGACTATTCGTTGAGTTTTAGAAACCTTTCGTATTCAAAGTGTGTCCGTTCTCTAGGTTTCCCGTACATGTTATAGCTGTAGTAATATTCCCTTCAACCTGGAGAGTTGGGGCCAATGGAATGGGTGCCAGGCAATTGTGATTTAAAGGGTCTGCATTTGCTCTCCAAATCTCAGCAATCCTCTCAGTCCCAAGTGTCCTTCCTTATGCCACATCCAGCTGTCGTTGTAGATAGGGTCATTCCAGGTTTCATCAGGGGCCCTGAAGGAATTGTAAAGAATTTCCCAGTTTTTTTGTTTTGTTTTTGAAATTCCTTTTTATAGTGGGTTTGAGCTGATTCTCTCAGCCATGTTTATGCCAGTCTAGACACACTTGTTTCCCTCACGGAGATATATCAATACATAGGTTTTAAGATTCTTACTAGTCAGATATATTCCTCTGCGGGAAATATGGGGTTTTGAGTCCTTTCACTGAGGAAGGTGTAGGTCTTGTCTATTCCATAGTTGGTTTTTGGAACGGTAATTGTGCTTATATCAAACTCTGGTTTTATGCATCACCCCACCTCTCCTTCCCCCTTAAGCAGGCATAAGAGTGTTTTCTAAATGTGAGACACTGTTCTCTTTCCTAACTCAGTTCAAGTGTAGCCATGTTTATAGGATCTTCATAAGTGATATCTTATGATAAGTTTCTTTTTCTGTGTGACTTATTTCACTTAGAATCATCGTAGCTGAATCCACCCATTTTGCTGCTACTGGTCTTATGACATTGATTTCATGGCTGAGGGATATTCCATCGTACGTAATTACCACAATTTTTTGAACCATTTTTATATTTCCTGGAATACTTAAGGTGTATCCAAGTTGAGGTCCTTGTAAACAGTGCAGCCCTAAATTTTGGGGTGGCTCTGTCTTATTGATTTTCAGTTTTCCCAAGGTATATTCCCTAGACTGGAAGTGCCCTTAGCTCTGTAGCTCTGATCTTTACCTGTTTTAGGGAACACAATGCACTCCTCCAGAGAGGCAGTTGGCAATTTACATCCCGCCCATCAGCATAACAAGGCTCCCTGTTCTCCAGGGCCTGTCTTGCCTTTCTGGTTTTTACACATTTTGTGGATGTCCCTTTTGAGCGGTGGGAAGTGATACTTCTTTGTAGTGCAGATTTGCATTGCCCGCTTGCTTGCTTGGCCAAAAAGGGCGTATGCGTTTTCTCCTGAATGTATTCAGGAGAAAACGCATACGCCCCTTTTAGCCAAGGGCATCATTGTCGAAGTTGTGCCCCTCTTCCTGTGCTTTAAAGGCGATTCCAACGTACCTCTTGAAATCTGTTTCCTGCTATGCTGCCTCGCTTTCAAGTCCGCCTCGTTGCCTTTCCTCAACAGATTTTTGGACGATAGTTGTCCTTTATTACTCGGCCAGTTTGTGAATTGCTGTGCCCCTGAGCTCCATTTTTCAACTCGTTTTTGGTGAGCTGACCGCAAGTCCAAAATTTTGGTTCAGGACCTATACTGGTTCCCTGGGGGTGGCTGAGACTTTGGTTAATTCTTCTTCCTGCCAGGAAATTACAGTGATATGTGCCCGTTCAAATGCCTAACAGCTACTCTCTCATTGGTTCTCCCTCTTCCCTTTCATCCTCTGCCAAATTGGCAACCTGTGCGAACCAGGAGGTTAAAGGGGCTGTCTCTCCAAGTTGGGAGGTTGATAGTAAAGCAGATGGAAAGTGAAACCGGAGCACCAGGAGAGGGATTATTCGTTGAGTTTTAGAAACCTTTCGTATTCACAGTGTGTCTGTTCTCTAGGTTTCCCGTACATGTTATAGCTGTAGTAATATTCCCTTCAACCTGGAGAGTTGGGACCCATGGAGTGGGTGCCAGGCATTTGTGCTTTAAAGGGTCTGCATTTGCTCACCCTATCTCACCAATCGTCTCGTCCCAAGTGTCCCTCCTTATGCCACATCCAGCTGTCATTGTAGATAGTGTCATTCCAGGTTTCATCAGAGACCCTGAAGGAATTGTAAAGAATTTCCCAGTTTTTTTGTTTTGTTTTTGAAATTCCTTTTTATAGTGGGTTTGAGCTGATTCTCGCTGCCATGTTTATGCCAGTCTAGACACACTTGTTTCCCTTACGGAGACATATCAATACATAGGTTTTAATATTCTTACTAGTCAGATATATTCCTCTGCGGGAAATATGGTGTTTTGAGTCCCTTTCACTGAGGAAGGTGTAGGTCTTGTCTATTCCATAGTTGGTTTTTGGAACGGTACCTGTGCTTATATCAAACTCTGGTTTTATGCATCACCCAACCTCTCCTTCACCCTTAAGCAGGCATAAGAGTGTTTTCTAAATGTGAGACACTGTTCTCTTTCCTAACTCAGTTCAAGTGTAGCCATGTTTACAGGATCTTCATAAGTGATATCTTATGATAAGTTTCTTTTTCTGTGTGACTTATTTCACTTAGAATCATCGTACCTGAATCCACCCATTTTGCTGCTACTGGTCTTATGACATTGATTTCATGGCTGAGGGATATTCCATCGTACGTAATTACCACAATTTTTTGAACCATTTTTATATTTCCTGGGATACTTAAGGTGTATCCAAGTTGAAGTCCTTGTAAGCCGTGCAGCCCTAAATTTTGGGGTGGCTCTGTCTTATTGATTTTCAGTTTTCCCAAGGTATATTCCATAGACTGGAAGTGCCCTTGGCTCTGTAGCTCTGTTCTTTACTTGTTTTAGGGAACACAATGCACTCTTCCAGAGAGGCAGTTGGCAATTTACATCCCGCCCATCAGCATAACAAGGCTCCCTGTTCTCCAGGGCCTGTCTTGCCTTTCTGGTTTTTACACATTTTGTGGATGTCCCATTTGACCGGTGGGAAGTGATACTTCTTTGTAGTGCAGATATGCATTGCCCCCTTGCTTGCTTGGCCAAAAAGTGCGTATGCGTTTTCTCCTGAATATATTCAGGAGAAAACGCATACGCCCTTTTTGGCTAAGTGCTTCATTGTCGAAGTTGTGCCCCTCTTCCTGTGCTTTAAAGGCGATTCCAACGTACCTCTTGAAATCTGTTTCCTGCTATTCTGCCTCGCTTTCAAGTCCGCCTCGTTGCCTTTCCTCAACAGATTTTTGGACGATAGTTGTCCTTTATTACTCGGCCAGTTTGTGAATTGCTGTGCCCCTGAGCTCCATTTTTCAACTCGTTTTTGGTGAGCTGACCGCAAGTCCAAAATTTTGGTTCAGGACCTATACTGGTTCCCGGTGGGTGGCTGAGACTTTGGTTAATTCTTCTTCCTGCAGGGAAATTACAGTGATATGTGCCCATCCAAATGCCTAACAGCTACTCTCTCATTGGTTCTCCCTCTTCCCATTCATCCTATGCCAAATTGGCAACCTGTGCGAACCAGGAGTTTAAAGGAGCTGTCTCTCCAAGTAGGGAGGTTGATAGAAAAGCAGATGGAAAGTCAAACCGGAGCACCAGGATAGGGAGTATTCGTTGAGTTTTAGAAACCTTTCGTATTCACAGTGTGTCCGTTCTCAGGTTTCCCGTACATGTTATAGCTGTAGTAATATTCCCTCCAACCTGGAGAGTTGGGACCCATGGAATGGCTGCCAGGCATTTGTGCTTTAATGGGTCTGCATTTGCTCACCCAATCTCACCAATCGTCTCCGTCCCAAGTGTCCCTCCTTATGCCACATCCAGCTGTCATTGTAGATAGTGTCATTCCAGGTTTCATCAGAGACCCTGAAGGAATTGTAAAGAATTTCCCAGTTTTTTTGTTTTGTTTTTGAAATTCCTTTTTATAGTGGGTTTGAGCTGATTCTCGCTGCCATGTTTATGCCAGTCTAGACACACTTGATTCCCTTACGGAGACATATCAATACATAGGTTTTAAGATTCTTACTAGTCAGATATATTCCTCTGTGTGAAATATGGGGTTTTGAGTCCCTTTCACTGAGGAAGGTGTAGGTCTTGTCTATTCCATAGTTGGTTTTTGGAACGGTACCTGTGCTTATATCAAACTCTGGTTTTATGCATCACCCCACCTCTCCTTCCCCCTTAAGCAGGCATAAGAGTGTTTTCTACATGTGAGACACTGTTCTCTTTCCTAACTCAGTTCAAGTGTAGCCATGTTTACAGGATCTTCATAAGTGATATCTTATGATAAGTTTCGTTTTCTGTGTGACTTATTTCACTTAGAATTACCGAACCTGAATCCACCCATTTTGCTGCTACTGGTCTTATGACATTGATTTCATCGCTGTGGGATATTCCATCGTACATAATTACCAAAATTTTTTGAACCATTTTTATATATCCTGGGATATTTAAGGTGTACCCAAGTTGAGGTCCTTGTAAGCAGTGCAGCCCTAAATTTTGGGGTGGCTCTGTCTTATTGATTTTCAGTTTTCCCAAGGTATATTCCCTAGACTGGAAGTGCCCTTGGCTCTGTAGCTCTGTTCTTTACTTGTTTTAGGGAACACAATGCACTCCTCCAGAGAGACAGTTGGCAATTTACATCCCGCCCATCAGCATAACAAGGCTCCCTGTTCTCCAGGGCCTGTCTTGCCTTTCTGGATTTTACACATTTTGTGGATGTTCCTTTTGAGCGGTGGGAAGTGATACTTCTTTGTAGTGCAGATTTGCATTGCCCGCTTGCTTGCTTGGCCAAAAAGGGCGTATGCGTTTTCTCCTGAATATATTCAGGTGAAAATGCGTACGCCCTTTTTGGCCAAGTGCATCATTGTCGAAGTTGTGCCCCTCTTCCTGTGCTTTAAAGGCGATTCCAACATAACTCTTGAAATCTGTTTCCTGCTATTCTGCCTCGCTTTCAAGTCCGCCTCGTTGCCTTTCCTCAACAGATTTTTGGACGATAGTTGTCCTTTATTACTCGGCCAGTTTGTGAATTGCTGTGCCCCTGAACTCCATTTTTCAACTCGTTTTTGGTGAGCTGACCGCAAGTCCAAAATTTTGGTTCAGGACCTATACTGGTTCCCGGTGGGTGGCTGAGACTTTGGTTAATTCTTCTTCCTCCCAGGAAATTATAGTGATATGTACCCGTCCAAATGCCTAACAGCTACTCTCTCATTGGTTCTCCCTCTTCCCTTTCATCCTCTGCCAAATTGGCAACCTGTGCGAACCAGGAGGTTAAAGGGGCTATCTCTCCAAGTTGGCAGGTTGATAGTAAAGCAGATGGCAAGTCAAACCGGAGCACCAGGAGAGGGACTATTCGTTGAGTTTTAGAAACCTTTCGTATTCACAGTGTGTCCGTTCTCTAGGTTTCCCGTACATGTTATAACTGTAGTAATATTCCCTTCAACCTGGAGATTTGGGACCCATGGAATGGGTGCCATGCATTATTGCTTTAAAGGGTCTGCATTTGCTCACCCAATCTCACCAATTCTCTCAGTCCCAAGTGTCCAGCCTTATGCCACATCCAGCTGTTGTTGTAGATAGGGTCATTCCAGGTTTCATCAGAGACCCTGAAGGAATTGTAAAGAATTTCCCAGTATTTTTGTTTTGTTTTTGAAATTCCGTTTTACAGTGGGTTTGAGCTGATTCTCGCTGCCATGTTTATGCCTGTCTAGACACACTTGTTTCCCTTACGGAGACATATCAATACATAGGTTTTAATGTTCTTACTAGTCAGATATATTCCTCTGCGGGAAATATGGGGTTTTGAGTCCCTTTCACTGAGGAAGGTGTAGGTCTTGTGTATTCCATAGTTGGTTTTTGGAACGGTACCTGTGCTTATATCAAACTCTGGTTTTATGCATCACCCCACCTCTCCTTCCCCCTTAAGCAGGCATAAGAGTGTTTTCTAAATGTGAGACACTGTTCTCTTTCCTAACTCAGTTCAAGTGTAGCCATGTTTATAGGATCATCATAAGTGATATCATATGATAAGTTTCTTTTTCTGTGTGACTTATTTCACTTAGAATCATCGTACCTGAATCCACCCATTTTGCTGCTACTGGTCTTATGACATGGATTTCATGGCTGAGGGATATTCCATTGTACGTAAGTACCACAAATTTTTGAACCATTTTTATATTTCCTGGGATATTTAAGGTGTACCCAAGTTGAGGTCCTTGTAAGCAGTGCAGCCCTAAATTTTGGGGTGGCTCTGTCTTATTGATTTTCAGTTTTCCCAAGGTATATTCCCTAGACTGGAAGTGCCCTTGGCTCTGTAGCTCTGTTCTTTACTTGTTTTAGGGAACACAATTCATTTCTCCAGAGAGGCAGTTGGCAATTTACATCCCGCCCATCAGCATAACAAGGCTCCCTTTCTCCAGGGCCTCTCTTGCCATTCTGGTTTTTACACATTTTGTGGATGTCCCTTCTGACCGGTGGGAAGTCATACTTCTTTGTAGTGCAGATTTGCATTGCCCGCTTGCTTGCTTGGCCAAAAAGGGCGTATGCGTTTTCTCTTGAATATATTCAGGAGAAAACACATACGCCCTTTTTGGCCAAGTGCATCATTGTCGAAGTTGTGCCCCTCGTTGTGTGCTTTAAAGGCGATTCCAATGTACCTCTTGAAATCTGTTTCCTGCTATATGGCCTCACTTTCAAGTCCGCCTCGTTGCCTTCCCTCAACAGATTTTTGGACGATAGTTGTCCTTTATTACTCGGCCACTTTGTGAATTGCTGTGCCCATGAGCTCCATTTTTCAACTCGTTTTTGGTGAGCTGACCGCAAGTCCAAAATTTTGGTTCAGGACCTATACTGATTCCCGGTGGGTGGCTGAGACTTTGGTAAATTCTTCTTCCTGCCGGGAAATTACAGTGATATGTGCCCGTCCAAATGCCTAACAGCTTCTCTCTCATTGGTTCTCCCTCTTCCCTTTTATCCTCTGCCAAATTGGCAACCTGTGTGAACCAGGAGGTTAAAGGGGCTGTCTCTCCAAGTTGGGAGGTTGATAGTAAAGCAGATGAAAAGTCAAACCGGAGCACCAGGAGAGGGACTATTCGTTGAGTTTTAGAAACCTTTCGTATTCACAGTGTGTCCGTTCTCTAGGTTTCCCGTACATGTTATAGCTGTAGTAATATTCCCTTCAACCTGGAGAGTTGGGGCCAATGGAATGGGTGCCAGGCAATTGTGATTTAAAGGGTCTGCATTTGCTCTCCAAATCTCAGCAATCCTCTCAGTCCCAAGTGTCCTTCCTTATGCCACATCCAGCTGTCGTTGTAGATAGGGTCATTCCAGGTTTCATCAGGGGCCCTGAAGGAATTGTAAAGAATTTCCCAGTTTTTTTGTTTTGTTTTTGAAATTCCTTTTTATAGTGGGTTTGAGCTGATTCTCTCAGCCATGTTTATGCCAGTCTAGACACACTTGTTTCCCTCACGGAGATATATCAATACATAGGTTTTAAGATTCTTACTAGTCAGATATATTCCTCTGCAGGAAATATGGGGTTTTGAGTCCTTTCACTGAGGAAGGTGTAGGTCTTGTCTATTCCATAGTTGGTTTTTGGAACGGTAATTGTGCTTATATCAAACTCTGGTTTTATGCATCACCCCACCTCTCCTTCCCCCTTAAGCAGGCATAAGAGTGTTTTCTAAATGTGAGACACTGTTCTCTTTCCTAACTCAGTTCAAGTGTAGCCATGTTTATAGGATCTTCATAAGTGATATCTTATGATAAGTTTCTTTTTCTGTGTGACTTATTTCACTTAGAATCATCGTAGCTGAATCCACCCATTTTGCTGCTACTGGTCTTATGACATTGATTTCATGGCTGAGGGATATTCCATCGTACGTAATTACCACAATTTTTTGAACCATTTTTATATTTCCTGGGATACTTAAGGTGTATCCAAGTTGAGGTCCTTGTAAACAGTGCAGCCCTAAATTTTGGGGTGGCTCTGTCTTATTGATTTTCAGTTTTCCCAAGGTATATTCCCTAGACTGGAAGTGCCCTTAGCTCTGTAGCTCTGATCTTTACCTGTTTTAGGGAACACAATGCACTCCTCCAGAGAGGCAGTTGGCAATTTACATCCCGCCCATCAGCATAACAAGGCTCCCTGTTCTCCAGGGCCTGTCTTGCCTTTCTGGTTTTTACACATTTTGTGGATGTCCCTTTTGAGCGGTGGGAAGTGATACTTCTTTGTAGTGCAGATTTGCATTGCCCGCTTGCTTGCTTGGCCAAAAAGGGCGTATGCGTTTTCTCCTGAATATATTCAGGAGAAAACACATACGCCCTTTTTAGCCAAGGGCATCATTGTCGAAGTTGTGCCCCTCTTCCTGTGCTTTAAAGGCGATTCCAACGTACCTCTTGAAATCTGTTTCCTGCTATGCTGCCTCGCTTTCAACTCCGCCTCGTTGCCTTTCCTCAACAGATTTTTGGACGATAGTTGTCCTTTATTACTCGGCCAGTTTGTGAATTGCTGTGCCCCTGAGCTCCATTTTTCAACTCGTTTTTGGTGAGCTGACCGCAAGTCCAAAATTTTGGTTCAGGACCTATACTGGTTCCCTGGGGGTGGCTGAGACTTTGGTTAATTCTTCTTCCTGCCAGGAAATTACAGTGATATGTGCCCGTTCAAATGCCTAACAGCTACTCTCTCATTGGTTCTCCCTCTTCCCTTTCATCCTCTGCCAAATTGGCAACCTGTGCGAACCAGGAGGTTAAAGGGGCTGTCTCTCCAAGTTGGGAGGTTGATAGTAAAGCAGATGGAAAGTGAAACCGGAGCACCAGGAGAGGGATTATTCGTTGAGTTTTAGAAACCTTTCGTATTCACAGTGTGTCTGTTCTCTAGGTTTCCCGTACATGTTATAGCTGTAGTAATATTCCCTTCAACCTGGAGAGTTGGGACCCATGGAGTGGGTGCCAGGCATTTGTGCTTTAAAGGGTCTGCATTTGCTCACCCTATCTCACCAATCGTCTCGTCCCAAGTGTCCCTCCTTATGCCACATCCAGCTGTCATTGTAGATAGTGTCATTCCAGGTTTCATCAGAGACCCTGAAGGAATTGTAAAGAATTTCCCAGTTTTTTTGTTTTGTTTTTGAAATTCCTTTTTATAGTGGGTTTGAGCTGATTCTCGCTGCCATGTTTATGCCAGTCTAGACACACTTGTTTCCCTTACGGAGACATATCAATACATAGGTTTTAATATTCTTACTAGTCAGATATATTCCTCTGCGGGAAATATGGTGTTTTGAGTCCCTTTCACTGAGGAAGGTGTAGGTCTTGTCTATTCCATAGTTGGTTTTTGGAACGGTACCTGTGCTTATATCAAACTCTGGTTTTATGCATCACCCAACCTCTCCTTCACCCTTAAGCAGGCATAAGAGTGTTTTCTAAATGTGAGACACTGTTCTCTTTCCTAACTCAGTTCAAGTGTAGCCATGTTTACAGGATCTTCATAAGTGATATCTTATGATAAGTTTCTTTTTCTGTGTGACTTATTTCACTTAGAATCATCGTACCTGAATCCACCCATTTTGCTGCTACTGGTCTTATGACATTGATTTCATGGCTGAGGGATATTCCATCGTACGTAATTACCACAATTTTTTGAACCATTTTTATATTTCCTGGGATACTTAAGGTGTATCCAAGTTGAAGTCCTTGTAAGCCGTGCAGCCCTAAATTTTGGGGTGGCTCTGTCTTATTGATTTTCAGTTTTCACAAGGTATATTCCATAGACTGGAAGTGCCCTTGGCTCTGTAGCTCTGTTCTTTACTTGTTTTAGGGAACACAATGCACTCCTCCAGAGAGGCAGTTGGCAATTTACATCCCGCCCATCAGCATAACAAGGCTCCCTGTGTCTCCAGGGCCTGTCTTGCCTTTCTGGTTTTTACACATTTTGTGGATGTCCCATTTGACCGGTGGGAAGTGATACTTCTTTGTAGTGCAGATATGCATTGCCCCCTTGCTTGCTTGGCCAAAAAGTGCGTATGCGTTTTCTCCTGAATATATTCAGGAGAAAACACATACGCCCTTTTTGGCTAAGTGCTTCATTGTCGAAGTTGTGCCCCTCTTCCTGTGCTTTAAAGGCGATTCCAACGTACCTCTTGAAATCTGTTTCCTGCTATTCTGCCTCGCTTTCAAGTCCGCCTCGTTGCCTTTCCTCAACAGATTTTTGGACGATAGTTGTCCTTTATTACTCGGCCAGTTTGTGAATTGCTGTGCCCCTGAGCTCCATTTTTCAACTCGTTTTTGGTGAGCTGACCGCAAGTCCAAAATTTTGGTTCAGGACCTATACTGGTTCCCGGTGGGTGGCTGAGACTTTGGTTAATTCTTCTTCCTGCAGGGAAATTACAGTGATATGTGCCCATCCAAATGCCTAACAGCTACTCTCTCATTGGTTCTCCCTCTTCCCATTCATCCTCTGCCAAATTGGCAACCTGTGCGAACCAGGAGTTTAAAGGAGCTGTCTCTCCAAGTAGGGAGGTTGATAGAAAAGCAGATGGAAAGTCAAACCGGAGCACCAGGATAGGGAGTATTCGTTGAGTTTTAGAAACCTTTCGTATTCACAGTGTGTCCGTTCTCAGGTTTCCCGTACATGTTATAGCTGTAGTAATATTCCCTCCAACCTGGAGAGTTGGGACCCATGGAATGGCTGCCAGGCATTTGTGCTTTAATGGGTCTGCATTTGCTCACCCAATCTCACCAATCGTCTCCGTCCCAAGTGTCCCTCCTTATGCCACATCCAGCTGTCATTGTAGATAGTGTCATTCCAGGTTTCATCAGGGGCCCTGAAGGAATTGTAAAGAATTTCCCAGTTTTTTTGTTTTGTTTTTGAAATTCCTTTTTATAGTGGGTTTGAGCTGATTCTCTCAGCCATGTTTATGCCAGTCTACACACACTTGTTTCCCTCACGGAGATATATCAATACATAGGTTTTAAGATTCTTACTAGTCAGATATATTCCTCTGCGGGAAATATGGGGTTTTGAGTCCCTTTCACTGAGGAAGGTGTAGGTCTTGTCTATTCCATAGTTGGTTTTTGGAACGGTACCTGTGCTTATATCAAACTCTGGTTTTATGCATCACCCCACCTCTCCTTCCCCCTTAAGCAGGCATAAGAGTGTTTTCTAAATGTGAGACACTGTTCTCTTTCCTAACTCAGTTCAAGTGTAGCCATGTTTACAGGATCTTCATAAGTGATATCTTATGATAAGTTTCGTTTTCTGTGTGACTTATTTCACTTAGAATTACCGAACCTGAATCCACCCATTTTGCTGCTACTGGTCTTATGACATTGATTTCATCGCTGTGGGATATTCCATCGTACATAATTACCAAAATTTTTTGAACCATTTTTATATATCCTGGGATATTTAAGGTGTACCCAAGTTGAGGTCCTTGTAAGCAGTGCAGCCCTAAATTTTGGGGTGGCTCTGTCTTATTGATTTTCAGTTTTCCCAAGGTATATTCCCTAGACTGGAAGTGCCCTTGGCTCTGTAGCTCTGTTCTTTACTTGTTTTAGGGAACACAATGCACTCCTCCAGAGAGACAGTTGGCAATTTACATCCCGCCCATCAGCATAACAAGGCTCCCTGTTCTCCAGGGCCTGTCTTGCCTTTCTGGATTTTACACATTTTGTGGATGTTCCTTTTGAGCGGTGGGAAGTGATACTTCTTTGTAGTGCAGATTTGCATTGCCCGCTTGCTTGCTTGGCCAAAAAGGGCGTATGCGTTTTCTCCTGAATATATTCAGGTGAAAATGCGTACGCCCTTTTTGGCCAAGTGCATCATTGTCGAAGTTGTGCCCCTCTTCCTGTGCTTTAAAGGCGATTCCAACATAACTCTTGAAATCTGTTTCCTGCTATTCTGCCTCGCTTTCAAGTCCGCCTCGTTGCCTTTCCTCAACAGATTTTTGGACGATAGTTGTCCTTTATTACTCGGCCAGTTTGTGAATTGCTGTGCCCCTGAACTCCATTTTTCAACTCGTTTTTGGTGAGCTGACCGCAAGTCCAAAATTTTGGTTCAGGACCTATACTGGTTCCCGGTGGGTGGCTGAGACTTTGGTTAATTCTTCTTCCTCCCAGGAAATTATAGTGATATGTACCCGTCCAAATGCCTAACAGCTACTCTCTCATTGGTTCTCCCTCTTCCCTTTCATCCTCTGCCAAATTGGCAACCTGTGCGAACCAGGAGGTTAAAGGGGCTGTCTCTCCAAGTTGGCAGGTTGATAGTAAAGCAGATGGCAAGTCAAACCGGAGCACCAGGAGAGGGACTATTCGTTGAGTTTTAGAAACCTTTCGTATTCACAGTGTGTCCGTTCTCTAGGTTTCCCGTACATGTTATAACTGTAGTAATATTCCCTTCAACCTGGAGATTTGGGACCCATGGAATGGGTGCCATGCATTATTGCTTTAAAGGGTCTGCATTTGCTCACCCAATCTCACCAATTCTCACAGTCCCAAGTGTCCAGCCTTATGCCACATCCAGCTGTTGTTGTAGATAGGGTCATTCCAGGTTTCATCAGAGACCCTGAAGGAATTGTAAAGAATTTCCCAGTATTTTTGTTTTGTTTTTGAAATTCCGTTTTACAGTGGGTTTGAGCTGATTCTCGCTGCCATGTTTATGCCTGTCTAGACACACTTGTTTCCCTTACGGAGACATATCAATACATAGGTTTTAATGTTCTTACTAGTCAGATATATTCCTCTGCGGGAAATATGGGGTTTTGAGTCCCTTTCACTGAGGAAGGTGTAGGTCTTGTCTATTCCATAGTTGGTTTTTGGAACGGTACCTGTGCTTATATCAAACTCTGGTTTTATGCATCACCCCACCTCTCCTTCCCCCTTAAGCAGGCATAAGAGTGTTTTCTAAATGTGAGACACTGTTCTCTTTCCTAACTCAGTTCAAGTGTAGCCATGTTTATAGGATCATCATAAGTGATATCATATGATAAGTTTCTTTTTCTGTGTGACTTATTTCACTTAGAATCATCGTACCTGAATCCACCCATTTTGCTGCTACTGGTCTTATGACATGGATTTCATGGCTGAGGGATATTCCATTGTACGTAAGTACCACAAATTTTTGAACCATTTTTATATTTCCTGGGATATTTAAGGTGTACCCAAGTTGAGGTCCTTGTAAGCAGTGCAGCCCTAAATTTTGGGGTGGCTCTGTCTTATTGATTTTCAGTTTTCCCAAGGTATATTCCCTAGACTGGAAGTGCCCTTGGCTCTGTAGCTCTGTTCTTTACTTGTTTTAGGGAACACAATTCATTTCTCCAGAGAGGCAGTTGGCAATTTACATCCCGCCCATCAGCATAACAAGGCTCCCTTTCTCCAGGGCCTCTCTTGCCATTCTGGTTTTTACACATTTTGTGGATGTCCCTTCTGACCGGTGGGAAGTGATACTTCTTTGTAGTGCAGATTTGCATTGCCCGCTTGCTTGCTTGGCCAAAAAGGGCGTATGCGTTTTCTCTTGAATATATTCAGGAGAAAACACATACGCCCTTTTTGGCCAAGTGCATCATTGTCGAAGTTGTGCCCCTCGTTGTGTGCTTTAAAGGCGATTCCAATGTACCTCTTGAAATCTGTTTCCTGCTATATGGCCTCACTTTCAAGTCCGCCTCGTTGCCTTCCCTCAACAGATTTTTGGACGATAGTTGTCCTTTATTACTCGGCCACTTTGTGAATTGCTGTGCCCCTGAGCTCCATTTTTCAACTCGTTTTTGGTGAGCTGACCGCAAGTCCAAAATTTTGGTTCAGGACCTATACTGATTCCCGGTGGGTGGCTGAGACTTTGGTAAATTCTTCTTCCTGCCGGGAAATTACAGTGATATGTGCCCGTCCAAATGCCTAACAGCTTCTCTCTCATTGGTTCTCCCTCTTCCCTTTTATCCTCTGCCAAATTGGCAACCTGTGTGAACCAGGAGGTTAAAGGGGCTGTCTCTCCAAGTTGGGAGGTTGATAGTAAAGCAGATGAAAAGTCAAACCGGAGCACCAGGAGAGGGACTATTCGTTGAGTTTTAGAAACCTTTCGTATTCACAGTGTGTCCGTTCTCTAGGTTTCCCGTACATGTTATAGCTGTAGTAATATTCCCTTCAACCTGGAGAGTTGGGGCCAATGGAATGGGTGCCAGGCAATTGTGATTTAAAGGGTCTGCATTTGCTCTCCAAATCTCAGCAATCCTCTCAGTCCCAAGTGTCCTTCCTTATGCCACATCCAGCTGTCGTTGTAGATAGGGTCATTCCAGGTTTCATCAGGGGCCCTGAAGGAATTGTAAAGAATTTCCCAGTTTTTTTGTTTTGTTTTTGAAATTCCTTTTTATAGTGGGTTTGAGCTGATTCTCTCAGCCATGTTTATGCCAGTCTAGACACACTTGTTTCCCTCACGGAGATATATCAATACATAGGTTTTAAGATTCTTACTAGTCAGATATATTCCTCTGCAGGAAATATGGGGTTTTGAGTCCTTTCACTGAGGAAGGTGTAGGTCTTGTCTATTCCATAGTTGGTTTTTGGAACGGTAATTGTGCTTATATCAAACTCTGGTTTTATGCATCACCCCACCTCTCCTTCCCCCTTAAGCAGGCATAAGAGTGTTTTCTAAATGTGAGACACTGTTCTCTTTCCTAACTCAGTTCAAGTGTAGCCATGTTTATAGGATCTTCATAAGTGATATCTTATGATAAGTTTCTTTTTCTGTGTGACTTATTTCACTTAGAATCATCGTAGCTGAATCCACCCATTTTGCTGCTACTGGTCTTATGACATTGATTTCATGGCTGAGGGATATTCCATCGTACGTAATTACCACAATTTTTTGAACCATTTTTATATTTCCTGGGATACTTAAGGTGTATCCAAGTTGAGGTCCTTGTAAACAGTGCAGCCCTAAATTTTGGGGTGGCTCTGTCTTATTGATTTTCAGTTTTCCCAAGGTATATTCCCTAGACTGGAAGTGCCCTTAGCTCTGTAGCTCTGATCTTTACCTGTTTTAGGGAACACAATGCACTCCTCCAGAGAGGCAGTTGGCAATTTACATCCCGCCCATCAGCATAACAAGGCTCCCTGTTCTCCAGGGCCTGTCTTGCCTTTCTGGTTTTTACACATTTTGTGGATGTCCCTTTTGAGCGGTGGGAAGTGATACTTCTTTGTAGTGCAGATTTGCATTGCCCGCTTGCTTGCTTGGCCAAAAAGGGCGTATGCGTTTTCTCCTGAATATATTCAGGAGAAAACACATACGCCCTTTTTAGCCAAGGGCATCATTGTCGAAGTTGTGCCCCTCTTCCTGTGCTTTAAAGGCGATTCCAACGTACCTCTTGAAATCTGTTTCCTGCTATGCTGCCTCGCTTTCAAGTCCGCCTCGTTGCCTTTCCTCAACAGATTTTTGGACGATAGTTGTCCTTTATTACTCGGCCAGTTTGTGAATTGCTGTGCCCCTGAGCTCCATTTTTCAACTCGTTTTTGGTGAGCTGACCGCAAGTCCAAAATTTTGGTTCAGGACCTATACTGGTTCCCTGGGGGTGGCTGAGACTTTGGTTAATTCTTCTTCCTGCCAGGAAATTACAGTGATATGTGCCCGTTCAAATGCCTAACAGCTACTCTCTCATTGGTTCTCCCTCTTCCCTTTCATCCTCTGCCAAATTGGCAACCTGTGCGAACCAGGAGGTTAAAGGGGCTGTCTCTCCAAGTTGGGAGGTTGATAGTAAAGCAGATGGAAAGTGAAACCGGAGCACCAGGAGAGGGATTATTCGTTGAGTTTTAGAAACCTTTCGTATTCACAGTGTGTCTGTTCTCTAGGTTTCCCGTACATGTTATAGCTGTAGTAATATTCCCTTCAACCTGGAGAGTTGGGACCCATGGAGTGGGTGCCAGGCATTTGTGCTTTAAAGGGTCTGCATTTGCTCACCCTATCTCACCAATCGTCTCGTCCCAAGTGTCCCTCCTTATGCCACATCCAGCTGTCATTGTAGATAGTGTCATTCCAGGTTTCATCAGAGACCCTGAAGGAATTGTAAAGAATTTCCCAGTTTTTTTGTTTTGTTTTTGAAATTCCTTTTTATAGTGGGTTTGAGCTGATTCTCGCTGCCATGTTTATGCCAGTCTAGACACACTTGTTTCCCTTACGGAGACATATCAATACATAGGTTTTAATATTCTTACTAGTCAGATATATTCCTCTGCGGGAAATATGGTGTTTTGAGTCCCTTTCACTGAGGAAGGTGTAGGTCTTGTCTATTCCATAGTTGGTTTTTGGAACGGTACCTGTGCTTATATCAAACTCTGGTTTTATGCATCACCCAACCTCTCCTTCACCCTTAAGCAGGCATAAGAGTGTTTTCTAAATGTGAGACACTGTTCTCTTTCCTAACTCAGTTCAAGTGTAGCCATGTTTACAGGATCTTCATAAGTGATATCTTATGATAAGTTTCTTTTTCTGTGTGACTTATTTCACTTAGAATCATCGTACCTGAATCCACCCATTTTGCTGCTACTGGTCTTATGACATTGATTTCATGGCTGAGGGATATTCCATCGTACGTAATTACCACAATTTTTTGAACCATTTTTATATTTCCTGGGATACTTAAGGTGTATCCAAGTTGAAGTCCTTGTAAGCCGTGCAGCCCTAAATTTTGGGGTGGCTCTGTCTTATTGATTTTCAGTTTTCCCAAGGTATATTCCATAGACTGGAAGTGCCCTTGGCTCTGTAGCTCTGTTCTTTACTTGTTTTAGGGAACACAATGCACTCCTCCAGAGAGGCAGTTGGCAATTTACATCCCGCCCATCAGCATAACAAGGCTCCCTGTGTCTCCAGGGCCTGTCTTGCCTTTCTGGTTTTTACACATTTTGTGGATGTCCCATTTGACCGGTGGGAAGTGATACTTCTTTGTAGTGCAGATATGCATTGCCCCCTTGCTTGCTTGGCCAAAAAGTGCGTATGCGTTTTCTCCTGAATATATTCAGGAGAAAACGCATACGCCCTTTTTGGCTAAGTGCTTCATTGTCGAAGTTGTGCCCCTCTTCCTGTGCTTTAAAGGCGATTCCAACGTACCTCTTGAAATCTGTTTCCTGCTATTCTGCCTCGCTTTCAAGTCCGCCTCGTTGCCTTTCCTCAACAGATTTTTGGACGATAGTTGTCCTTTATTACTCGGCCAGTTTGTGAATTGCTGTGCCCCTGAGCTCCATTTTTCAACTCGTTTTTGGTGAGCTGACCGCAAGTCCAAAATTTTGGTTCAGGACCTATACTGGTTCCCGGTGGGTGGCTGAGACTTTGGTTAATTCTTCTTCCTGCAGGGAAATTACAGTGATATGTGCCCATCCAAATGCCTAACAGCTACTCTCTCATTGGTTCTCCCTCTTCCCATTCATCCTCTGCCAAATTGGCAACCTGTGCGAACCAGGAGTTTAAAGGAGCTGTCTCTCCAAGTAGGGAGGTTGATAGAAAAGCAGATGGAAAGTCAAACCGGAGCACCAGGAGAGGGACTATTCGTTGAGTTTTAGAAACCTTTCGTATTCACAGTGTGTCCGTTCTCTAGGTTTCCCGTACATGTTATAGCTGTAGTAATATTCCCTTCAACCTGGAGAGTTGGGACTCATGGAATGGGTGCTAAGCAATTGTGCTTTAAATGGTCTGCATTTGCTCACCCAATCTCACCAATCCTCTCAGTCCCAAGTGTCCCTCCTTATGCCACATCCAGCTGTCGTTGTACATAGGGTCATACCAGGTTTCATCAGAGACCCTGAAGGAATTGTAAAGAATTTCCCAGTTTTTTTGTTTTGTTTTTTAAATTCCTTTTTATAGTGGGTTTGAGCTGATTCTCACTGCCATGTTTATGCCAGTCTAGACACACTTGATTCCCTTACGCAGACATATCAATACATAGGTTTTAAGATTCTTAATAGTCAGATATATTCCTCTGTGGGAAATATGGGGTTTTGAGTCCCTTTCACTGAGGAAGGTGTAGGTCTTGTCTATTCCATAGTTGGTTTTTGGAACGGTACCTGTGCTTATATCAAACTCTGGTTTTATGCATCACCCCACCTCTCCTTCCCCCTTAAGCAGGCATAAGAGTGTTTTCTAAATGTGAGACACTGTTCTCTTTCCTAACTCAGTTCAAGTGTAGCCATGTTTACAGGATCTTCATAAGTGATATCTTATGATAAGTTTCGTTTTCTGTGTGACTTATTTCACTTAGAATTACCGAACCTGAATCCACCCATTTTGCTGCTACTGGTCTTATGACATTGATTTCATCGCTGTGGGATATTCCATCGTACATAATTACCAAAATTTTTTGAACCATTTTTATATATCCTGGGATATTTAAGGTGTACCCAAGTTGAGGTCCTTGTAAGCAGTGCAGCCCTAAATTTTGGGGTGGCTCTGTCTTATTGATTTTCAGTTTTCCCAAGGTATATTCCCTAGACTGGAAGTGCCCTTGGCTCTGTAGCTCTGTTCTTTACTTGTTTTAGGGAACACAATGCACTCCTCCAGAGAGACAGTTGGCAATTTACATCCCGCCCATCAGCATAACAAGGCTCCCTGTTCTCCAGGGCCTGTCTTGCCTTTCTGGTTTTTACACATTTTGTGGATGTCCCTTTTGAGCGGTGGGAAGTGATACTTCTTTGTAGTGCAGATTTGCATTGCCCGCTTGCTTGCTTGGCCAAAAAGGGCGTATGCGTTTTCTCCTGAATATATTCAGGAGAAAACACATACGCCCTTTTTAGCCAAGGGCATCATTGTCGAAGTTGTGCCCCTCTTCCTGTGCTTTAAAGGCGATTCCAACGTACCTCTTGAAATCTGTTTCCTGCTATGCTGCCTCGCTTTCAAGTCCGCCTCGTTGCCTTTCCTCAACAGATTTTTGGACGATAGTTGTCCTTTATTACTCGGCCAGTTTGTGAATTGCTGTGCCCCTGAGCTCCATTTTTCAACTCGTTTTTGGTGAGCTGACCGCAAGTCCAAAATTTTGGTTCAGGACCTATACTGGTTCCCTGGGGTGGCTGAGACTTTGTTTAATTCTTCTTCCTGCCAGGAAATTACAGTGATATGTGCCCGTTCAAATGCCTAACAGCTACTCTCTCATTGGTTCTCCCTCTTCCCTTTCATCCTCTGCCAAATTGGCAACCTGTGCGAACCAGGAGGTTAAAGGGGCTGTCTCTCCAAGTTGGGAGGTTGATAGTAAAGCAGATGGAAAGTGAAACCGGAGCACCAGGAGAGGGATTATTCGTTGAGTTTTAGAAACCTTTCGTATTCACAGTGTGTCTGTTCTCTAGGTTTCCCGTACATGTTATAGCTGTAGTAATATTCCCTTCAACCTGGAGAGTTGGGACCCATGGAGTGGGTGCCAGGCATTTGTGCTTTAAAGGGTCTGCATTTGCTCACCCTATCTCACCAATCGTCTCGTCCCAAGTGTCCCTCCTTATGCCACATCCAGCTGTCATTGTAGATAGTGTCATTCCAGGTTTCATCAGAGACCCTGAAGGAATTGTAAAGAATTTCCCAGTTTTTTTGTTTTGTTTTTGAAATTCCTTTTTATAGTGGGTTTGAGCTGATTCTCGCTGCCATGTTTATGCCAGTCTAGACACACTTGTTTCCCTTACGGAGACATATCAATACATAGGTTTTAATATTCTTACTAGTCAGATATATTCCTCTGCGGGAAATATGGTGTTTTGAGTCCCTTTCACTGAGGAAGGTGTAGGTCTTGTCTATTCCATAGTTGGTTTTTGGAACGGTACCTGTGCTTATATCAAACTCTGGTTTTATGCATCACCCAACCTCTCCTTCACCCTTAAGCAGGCATAAGTGTGTTTTCTAAATGTGAGACACTGTTCTCTTTCCTAACTCAGTTCAAGTGTAGCCATGTTTACAGGATCTTCATAAGTGATATCTTATGATAAGTTTCTTTTTCTGTGTGACTTATTTCACTTAGAATCATCGTACCTGAATCCACCCATTTTGCTGCTACTGGTCTTATGACATTGATTTCATGGCTGAGGGATATTCCATCGTACGTAATTACCACAATTTTTTGAACCATTTTTATATTTCCTGGGATACTTAAGGTGTATCCAAGTTGAAGTCCTTGTAAGCCGTGCAGCCCTAAATTTTGGGGTGGCTCTGTCTTATTGATTTTCAGTTTTCCCAAGGTATATTCCATAGACTGGAAGTGCCCTTGGCTCTGTAGCTCTGTTCTTTACTTGTTTTAGGGAACACAATGCACTCCTCCAGAGAGGCAGTTGGCAATTTACATCCCGCCCATCAGCATAACAAGGCTCCCTGTTCTCCAGGGCCTGTCTTGCCTTTCTGGTTTTTACACATTTTGTGGATGTCCCATTTGACCGGTGGGAAGTGATACTTCTTTGTAGTGCAGATATGCATTGCCCCCTTGCTTGCTTGGCCAAAAAGTGCGTATGCGTTTTCTCCTGAATATATTCAGGAGAAAACGCATACGCCCTTTTTGGCTAAGTGCTTCATTGTCGAAGTTGTGCCCCTCTTCCTGTGCTTTAAAGGCGATTCCAACGTACCTCTTGAAATCTGTTTCCTGCTATTCTGCCTCGCTTTCAAGTCCGCCTCGTTGCCTTTCCTCAACAGATTTTTGGACGATAGTTGTCCTTTATTACTCGGCCAGTTTGTGAATTGCTGTGCCCCTGAGCTCCATTTTTCAACTCGTTTTTGGTGAGCTGACCGCAAGTCCAAAATTTTGGTTCAGGACCTATACTGGTTCCCGGTGGGTGGCTGAGACTTTGGTTAATTCTTCTTCCTGCAGGGAAATTACAGTGATATGTGCCCGTCCAAATGCCTAACAGCTTCTCTCTCATTGGTTCTCCCTCTTCCCTTTTATCCTCTGCCAAATTGGCAACCTGTGTGAACCAGGAGGTTAAAGGGGCTGTCTCTCCAAGTTGGGAGGTTGATAGTAAAGCAGATGAAAAGTCAAACCGGAGCACCAGGAGAGGGACTATTCGTTGAGTTTTAGAAACCTTTCGTATTCACAGTGTGTCCGTTCTCTAGGTTTCCCGTACATGTTATAGCTGTAGTAATATTCCCTTCAACCTGGAGAGTTGGGGCCAATGGAATGGGTGCCAGGCAATTGTGATTTAAAGGGTCTGCATTTGCTCTCCAAATCTCAGCAATCCTCTCAGTCCCAAGTGTCCTTCCTTATGCCACATCCAGCTGTCGTTGTAGATAGGGTCATACCAGGTTTCATCAGGGGCCCTGAAGGAATTGTAAAGAATTTCCCAGTTTTTTTGTTTTGTTTTTGAAATTCCTTTTTATAGTGTGTTTGAGCTGATTCTTTCAGCCATGTTTATGCCAGTCTAGACACACTTGTTTCCCTCACGGAGATATATCAATACATAGGTTTTAAGATTCTTACTAGTCAGATATATTCCTCTGCAGGAAATATGGGGTTTTGAGTCCTTTCACTGAGGAAGGTGTAGGTCTTGTCTATTCCATAGTTGGTTTTTGGAACGGTAATTGTGCTTATATCAAACTCTGGTTTTATGCATCACCCCACCTCTCCTTCCCCCTTAAGCAGGCATAAGAGTGTTTTCTAAATGTGAGACACTGTTCTCTTTCCTAACTCAGTTCAAGTGTAGCCATGTTTATAGGATCTTCATAAGTGATATCTTATGATAAGTTTCTTTTTCTGTGTGACTTATTTCACTTAGAATCATCGTAGCTGAATCCACCCATTTTGCTGCTACTGGTCTTATGACATTGATTTCATGGCTGAGGGATATTCCATCGTACGTAATTACCACAATTTTTTGAACCATTTTTATATTTCCTGGGATACTTAAGGTGTATCCAAGTTGAGGTCCTTGTAAACAGTGCAGCCCTAAATTTTGGGGTGGCTCTGTCTTATTGATTTTCAGTTTTCCCAAGGTATATTCCCTAGACTGGAAGTGCCCTTAGCTCTGTAGCTCTGATCTTTACCTGTTTTAGGGAACACAATGCACTCCTCCAGAGAGGCAGTTGGCAATTTACATCCCGCCCATCAGCATAACAAGGCTCCCTGTTCTCCAGGGCCTGTCTTGCCTTTCTGGTTTTTACACATTTTGTGGATGTCCCTTTTGAGCGGTGGGAAGTGATACTTCTTTGTAGTGCAGATTTGCATTGCCCGCTTGCTTGCTTGGCCAAAAAGGGCGTATGCGTTTTCTCCTGAATATATTCAGGAGAAAACACATACGCCCTTTTTAGCCAAGGGCATCATTGTCGAAGTTGTGCCCCTCTTCCTGTGCTTTAAAGGCGATTCCAACGTACCTCTTGAAATCTGTTTCCTGCTATGCTGCCTCGCTTTCAAGTCCGCCTCGTTGCCTTTCCTCAACAGATTTTTGGACGATAGTTGTCCTTTATTACTCGGCCAGTTTGTGAATTGCTGTGCCCCTGAGCTCCATTTTTCAACTCGTTTTTGGTGAGCTGACCGCAAGTCCAAAATTTTGGTTCAGGACCTATACTGGTTCCCTGGGGGTGGCTGAGACTTTGTTTAATTCTTCTTCCTGCCAGGAAATTACAGTGATATGTGCCCGTTCAAATGCCTAACAGCTACTCTCTCATTGGTTCTCCCTCTTCCCTTTCATCCTCTGCCAAATTGGCAACCTGTGCGAACCAGGAGGTTAAAGGGGCTGTCTCTCCAAGTTGGGAGGTTGATAGTAAAGCAGATGGAAAGTGAAACCGGAGCACCAGGAGAGGGATTATTCGTTGAGTTTTAGAAACCTTTCGTATTCACAGTGTGTCTGTTCTCTAGGTTTCCCGTACATGTTATAGCTGTAGTAATATTCCCTTCAACCTGGAGAGTTGGGACCCATGGAGTGGGTGCCAGGCATTTGTGCTTTAAAGGGTCTGCATTTGCTCACCCTATCTCACCAATCGTCTCGTCCCAAGTGTCCCTCCTTATGCCACATCCAGCTGTCATTGTAGATAGTGTCATTCCAGGTTTCATCAGAGACCCTGAAGGAATTGTAAAGAATTTCCCAGTTTTTTTGTTTTGTTTTTGAAATTCCTTTTTATAGTGGGTTTGAGCTGATTCTCGCTGCCATGTTTATGCCAGTCTAGACACACTTGTTTCCCTTACGGAGACATATCAATACATAGGTTTTAATATTCTTACTAGTCAGATATATTCCTCTGCAGGAAATATGGTGTTTTGAGTCCCTTTCACTGAGGAAGGTGTAGGTCTTGTCTATTCCATAGTTGGTTTTTGGAACGGTACCTGTGCTTATATCAAACTCTGGTTTTATGCATCACCCAACCTCTCCTTCACCCTTAAGCAGGCATAAGTGTGTTTTCTAAATGTGAGACACTGTTCTCTTTCCTAACTCAGTTCAAGTGTAGCCATGTTTACAGGATCTTCATAAGTGATATCTTATGATAAGTTTCTTTTTCTGTGTGACTTATTTCACTTAGAATCATCGTACCTGAATCCACCCATTTTGCTGCTACTGGTCTTATGACATTGATTTCATGGCTGAGGGATATTCCATCGTACGTAATTACCACAATTTTTTGAACCATTTTTATATTTCCTGGGATACTTAAGGTGTATCCAAGTTGAAGTCCTTGTAAGCCGTGCAGCCCTAAATTTTGGGGTGGCTCTGTCTTATTGATTTTCAGTTTTCCCAAGGTATATTCCATAGACTGGAAGTGCCCTTGGCTCTGTAGCTCTGTTCTTTACTTGTTTTAGGGAACACAATGCACTCCTCCAGAGAGGCAGTTGGCAATTTACATCCCGCCCATCAGCATAACAAGGCTCCCTGTTCTCCAGGGCCTGTCTTGCCTTTCTGGTTTTTACACATTTTGTGGATGTCCCATTTGACCGGTGGGAAGTGATACTTCTTTGTAGTGCAGATATGCATTGCCCCCTTGCTTGCTTGGCCAAAAAGTGCGTATGCGTTTTCTCCTGAATATATTCAGGAGAAAACGCATACGCCCTTTTTGGCTAAGTGCTTCATTGTCGAAGTTGTGCCCCTCTTCCTGTGCTTTAAAGGCGATTCCAACGTACCTCTTGAAATCTGTTTCCTGCTATTCTGCCTCGCTTTCAAGTCCGCCTCGTTGCCTTTCCTCAACAGATTTTTGGACGATAGTTGTCCTTTATTACTCGGCCAGTTTGTGAATTGCTGTGCCCCTGAGCTCCATTTTTCAACTCGTTTTTGGTGAGCTGACCGCAAGTCCAAAATTTTGGTTCAGGACCTATACTGGTTCCCGGTGGGTGGCTGAGACTTTGGTTAATTCTTCTTCCTGCAGGGAAATTACAGTGATATGTGCCCGTCCAAATGCCTAACAGCTTCTCTCTCATTGGTTCTCCCTCTTCCCTTTTATCCTCTGCCAAATTGGCAACCTGTGTGAACCAGGAGGTTAAAGGGGCTGTCTCTCCAAGTTGGGAGGTTGATAGTAAAGCAGATGAAAAGTCAAACCGGAGCACCAGGAGAGGGACTATTCGTTGAGTTTTAGAAACCTTTCGTATTCACAGTGTGTCCGTTCTCTAGGTTTCCCGTACATGTTATAGCTGTAGTAATATTCCCTTCAACCTGGAGAGTTGGGGCCAATGGAATGGGTGCCAGGCAATTGTGATTTAAAGGGTCTGCATTTGCTCTCCAAATCTCAGCAATCCTCTCAGTCCCAAGTGTCCTTCCTTATGCCACATCCAGCTGTCGTTGTAGATAGGGTCATACCAGGTTTCATCAGGGGCCCTGAAGGAATTGTAAAGAATTTCCCAGTTTTTTTGTTTTGTTTTTGAAATTCCTTTTTATAGTGTGTTTGAGCTGATTCTTTCAGCCATGTTTATGCCAGTCTAGACACACTTGTTTCCCTCACGGAGATATATCAATACATAGGTTTTAAGATTCTTACTAGTCAGATATATTCCTCTGCAGGAAATATGGGGTTTTGAGTCCTTTCACTGAGGAAGGTGTAGGTCTTGTCTATTCCATAGTTGGTTTTTGGAACGGTAATTGTGCTTATATCAAACTCTGGTTTTATGCATCACCCCACCTCTCCTTCCCCCTTAAGCAGGCATAAGAGTGTTTTCTAAATGTGAGACACTGTTCTCTTTCCTAACTCAGTTCAAGTGTAGCCATGTTTATAGGATCTTCATAAGTGATATCTTATGATAAGTTTCTTTTTCTGTGTGACTTATTTCACTTAGAATCATCGTAGCTGAATCCACCCATT
This sequence comes from Hyperoodon ampullatus, assembly GCF_949752795.1. Classification (NCBI taxonomy): domain Eukaryota; kingdom Metazoa; phylum Chordata; class Mammalia; order Artiodactyla; family Ziphiidae; genus Hyperoodon; species Hyperoodon ampullatus. The sequence continues at coordinate 264,009 of NW_027640427.1, forward strand.
TTGCTGCTACTGGTCTTATGACATTGATTTCATGGCTGAGGGATATTCCATCGTACGTAATTACCACAATTTTTTGAACCATTTTTATATTTCCTGGGATACTTAAGGTGTATCCAAGTTGAGGTCCTTGTAAACAGTGCAGCCCTAAATTTTGGGGTGGCTCTGTCTTATTGATTTTCAGTTTTCCCAAGGTATATTCCCTAGACTGGAAGTGCCCTTAGCTCTGTAGCTCTGATCTTTACCTGTTTTAGGGAACACAATGCACTCCTCCAGAGAGGCAGTTGGCAATTTACATCCCGCCCATCAGCATAACAAGGCTCCCTGTTCTCCAGGGCCTGTCTTGCCTTTCTGGTTTTTACACATTTTGTGGATGTCCCTTTTGAGCGGTGGGAAGTGATACTTCTTTGTAGTGCAGATTTGCATTGCCCGCTTGCTTGCTTGGCCAAAAAGGGCGTATGCGTTTTCTCCTGAATATATTCAGGAGAAAACACATACGCCCTTTTTAGCCAAGGGCATCATTGTCGAAGTTGTGCCCCTCTTCCTGTGCTTTAAAGGCGATTCCAACGTACCTCTTGAAATCTGTTTCCTGCTATGCTGCCTCGCTTTCAAGTCCGCCTCGTTGCCTTTCCTCAACAGATTTTTGGACGATAGTTGTCCTTTATTACTCGGCCAGTTTGTGAATTGCTGTGCCCCTGAGCTCCATTTTTCAACTCGTTTTTGGTGAGCTGACCGCAAGTCCAAAATTTTGGTTCAGGACCTATACTGGTTCCCTGGGGGTGGCTGAGACTTTGTTTAATTCTTCTTCCTGCCAGGAAATTACAGTGATATGTGCCCGTTCAAATGCCTAACAGCTACTCTCTCATTGGTTCTCCCTCTTCCCTTTCATCCTCTGCCAAATTGGCAACCTGTGCGAACCAGGAGGTTAAAGGGGCTGTCTCTCCAAGTTGGGAGGTTGATAGTAAAGCAGATGGAAAGTGAAACCGGAGCACCAGGAGAGGGATTATTCGTTGAGTTTTAGAAACCTTTCGTATTCACAGTGTGTCTGTTCTCTAGGTTTCCCGTACATGTTATAGCTGTAGTAATATTCCCTTCAACCTGGAGAGTTGGGACCCATGGAGTGGGTGCCAGGCATTTGTGCTTTAAAGGGTCTGCATTTGCTCACCCTATCTCACCAATCGTCTCGTCCCAAGTGTCCCTCCTTATGCCACATCCAGCTGTCATTGTAGATAGTGTCATTCCAGGTTTCATCAGAGACCCTGAAGGAATTGTAAAGAATTTCCCAGTTTTTTTGTTTTGTTTTTGAAATTCCTTTTTATAGTGGGTTTGAGCTGATTCTCGCTGCCATGTTTATGCCAGTCTAGACACACTTGTTTCCCTTACGGAGACATATCAATACATAGGTTTTAATATTCTTACTAGTCAGATATATTCCTCTGCGGGAAATATGGTGTTTTGAGTCCCTTTCACTGAGGAAGGTGTAGGTCTTGTCTATTCCATAGTTGGTTTTTGGAACGGTACCTGTGCTTATATCAAACTCTGGTTTTATGCATCACCCAACCTCTCCTTCACCCTTAAGCAGGCATAAGAGTGTTTTCTAAATGTGAGACACTGTTCTCTTTCCTAACTCAGTTCAAGTGTAGCCATGTTTACAGGATCTTCATAAGTGATATCTTATGATAAGTTTCTTTTTCTGTGTGACTTATTTCACTTAGAATCATCGTACCTGAATCCACCCATTTTGCTGCTACTGGTCTTATGACATTGATTTCATGGCTGAGGGATATTCCATCGTACGTAATTACCACAATTTTTTGAACCATTTTTATATTTCCTGGGATACTTAAGGTGTATCCAAGTTGAAGTCCTTGTAAGCCGTGCAGCCCTAAATTTTGGGGTGGCTCTGTCTTATTGATTTTCAGTTTTCCCAAGGTATATTCCATAGACTGGAAGTGCCCTTGGCTCTGTAGCTCTGTTCTTTACTTGTTTTAGGGAACACAATGCACTCCTCCAGAGAGGCAGTTGGCAATTTACATCCCGCCCATCAGCATAACAAGGCTCCCTGTTCTCCAGGGCCTGTCTTGCCTTTCTGGTTTTTACACATTTTGTGGATGTCCCATTTGACCGGTGGGAAGTGATACTTCTTTGTAGTGCAGATATGCATTGCCCCCTTGCTTGCTTGGCCAAAAAGTGCGTATGCGTTTTCTCCTGAATATATTCAGGAGAAAACGCATACGCCCTTTTTGGCTAAGTGCTTCATTGTCGAAGTTGTGCCCCTCTTCCTGTGCTTTAAAGGCGATTCCAACGTACCTCTTGAAATCTGTTTCCTGCTATTCTGCCTCGCTTTCAAGTCCGCCTCGTTGCCTTTCCTCAACAGATTTTTGGACGATAGTTGTCCTTTATTACTCGGCCAGTTTGTGAATTGCTGTGCCCCTGAGCTCCATTTTTCAACTCGTTTTTGGTGAGCTGACCGCAAGTCCAAAATTTTGGTTCAGGACCTATACTGGTTCCCGGTGGGTGGCTGAGACTTTGGTTAATTCTTCTTCCTGCAGGGAAATTACAGTGATATGTGCCCATCCAAATGCCTAACAGCTACTCTCTCATTGGTTCTCCCTCTTCCCATTCATCCTCTGCCAAATTGGCAACCTGTGCGAACCAGGAGTTTAAAGGAGCTGTCTCTCCAAGTAGGGAGGTTGATAGAAAAGCAGATGGAAAGTCAAACCGGAGCACCAGGATAGGGAGTATTCGTTGAGTTTTAGAAACCTTTCGTATTCACAGTGTGTCCGTTCTCAGGTTTCCCGTACATGTTATAGCTGTAGTAATATTCCCTCCAACCTGGAGAGTTGGGACCCATGGAATGGCTGCCAGGCATTTGTGCTTTAATGGGTCTGCATTTGCTCACCCAATCTCACCAATCGTCTCCGTCCCAAGTGTCCCTCCTTATGCCACATCCAGCTGTCATTGTAGATAGTGTCATTCCAGGTTTCATCAGAGACCCTGAAGGAATTGTAAAGAATTTCCCAGTTTTTTTGTTTTGTTTTTGAAATTCCTTTTTATAGTGGGTTTGAGCTGATTCTCGCTGCCATGTTTATGCCAGTCTAGACACACTTGTTTCCCTTACGGAGACATATCAATACATAGGTTTTAATATTCTTACTAGTCAGATATATTCCTCTGCGGGAAATATGGTGTTTTGAGTCCCTTTCACTGAGGAAGGTGTAGGTCTTGTCTATTCCATAGTTGGTTTTTGGAACGGTACCTGTGCTTATATCAAACTCTGGTTTTATGCATCACCCAACCTCTCCTTCACCCTTAAGCAGGCATAAGAGTGTTTTCTAAATGTGAGACACTGTTCTCTTTCCTAACTCAGTTCAAGTGTAGCCATGTTTACAGGATCTTCATAAGTGATATCTTATGATAAGTTTCTTTTTCTGTGTGACTTATTTCACTTAGAATCATCGTACCTGAATCCACCCATTTTGCTGCTACTGGTCTTATGACATTGATTTCATGGCTGAGGGATATTCCATCGTACGTAATTACCACAATTTTTTGAACCATTTTTATATTTCCTGGGATACTTAAGGTGTATCCAAGTTGAAGTCCTTGTAAGCCGTGCAGCCCTAAATTTTGGGGTGGCTCTGTCTTATTGATTTTCAGTTTTCCCAAGGTATATTCCATAGACTGGAAGTGCCCTTGGCTCTGTAGCTCTGTTCTTTACTTGTTTTAGGGAACACAATGCACTCCTCCAGAGAGGCAGTTGGCAATTTACATCCCGCCCATCAGCATAACAAGGCTCCCTGTTCTCCAGGGCCTGTCTTGCCTTTCTGGTTTTTACACATTTTGTGGATGTCCCATTTGACCGGTGGGAAGTGATACTTCTTTGTAGTGCAGATATGCATTGCCCCCTTGCTTGCTTGGCCAAAAAGTGCGTTTGCGTTTTCTCCTGAATATATTCAGGAGAAAACGCATACGCCCTTTTTGGCTATGTGCTTCATTGTCGAAGTTGTGCCCCTCTTCCTGTGCTTTAAAGGCGATTCCAACGTACCTCTTGAAATCTGTTTCCTGCTATTCTGCCTCGCTTTCAAGTCCGCCTCGTTGCCTTTCCTCAACAGATTTTTGGACGATAGTTGTCCTTTATTACTCGGCCAGTTTGTGAATTGCTGTGCCCCTGAGCTCCATTTTTCAACTCGTTTTTGGTGAGCTGACCGCAAGTCCAAAATTTTGGTTCAGGACCTATACTGGTTCCCGGTGGGTGGCTGAGACTTTGGTTAATTCTTCTTCCTGCAGGGAAATTACAGTGATATGTGCCCATCCAAATGCCTAACAGCTACTCTCTCATTGGTTCTCCCTCTTCCCATTCATCCTCTGCCAAATTGGCAACCTGTGCGAACCAGGAGTTTAAAGGAGCTGTCTCTCCAAGTAGGGAGGTTGATAGAAAAGCAGATGGAAAGTCAAACCGGAGCACCAGGATAGGGACTATTCGTTGAGTTTTAGAAACCTTTCGTATTCACAGTGTGTCCGTTCTCTAGGTTTCCCGTACATGTTATAGCTGTAGTAATATTCCCTTCAACCTGGAGAGTTGGGACTCATGGAATGGGTGCTAAGCAATTGTGCTTTAAATGGTCTGCATTTGCTCACCCAATCTCACCAATCCTCTCAGTCCCAAGTGTCCCTCCTTATGCCACATCCAGCTGTCGTTGTACATAGGGTCATACCAGGTTTCATCAGAGACCCTGAAGGAATTGTAAAGAATTTCCCAGTTTTTTTGTTTTGTTTTTTAAATTCCTTTTTATAGTGGGTTTGAGCTGATTCCCACTGCCATGTTTATGCCAGTCTAGACACACTTGATTCCCTTACGCAGACATATCAATACATAGGTTTTAAGATTCTTAATAGTCAGATATATTCCTCTGTGGGAAATATGGTGTTTTGAGTCCCTTTCACTGAGGAAGGTGTAGGTCTTGTGTATTCCATAGTTGGTTTTTGGAACGGTACGTGTGCTTATATCAAACTCTGGTTTTATGCATCACCCCACCTCTCCTTCCCCCTTAAGCAGGCATAAGAGTGTTTTCTAAATGTGAGACACTGTTCTCTTTCCTAACTCAGTTCAAGTGTAGCCATGTTTACAGGATCTTCATAAGTGATATCTTATGATAAGTTTCGTTTTCTGTGTGACTTATTTCACTTAGAATTACCGAACCTGAATCCACCCATTTTGCTGCTACTGGTCTTATGACATTGATTTCATCGCTGTGGGATATTCCATCGTACATAATTACCACAATTTTTTGAACCATTTTTATATATCCTGGGATATTTAAGGTGTACCCAAGTTGAGGTCCTTGTAAGCAGTGCAGCCCTAAATTTTGGGGTGGCTCTGTCTTATTGATTTTCAGTTTTCCCAAGGTATATTCCCTAGACTGGAAGTGCCCTTGGCTCTGTAGCTCTGTTCTTTACTTGTTTTAGGGAACACAATGCACTCCTCCAGAGAGACAGTTGGCAATTTACATCCCGCCCATCAGCATAACAAGGCTCCCTGTTCTCCAGGGCCTGTCTTGCCTTTCTGGATTTTACACATTTTGTGGATGTCCCTTTTGAGCGGTGGGAAGTGATACTTCTTTGTAGTGCAGATTTGCATTGCCCGCTTGCTTGCTTGGCCAAAAAGGGCGTATGAGTTTTCTCCTGAATATATTCAGGAGAAAATGCATACGCCCTTTTTGGCCAAGTGCATCATTGTCGAAGTTGTGCCCCTCTTCCTGTGCTTTAAAGGCGATTCCAACGTAACTCTTGAAATCTGTTTCCTGCTATTCTGCCTCGCTTTCAAGTCCGCCTCGTTGCCTTCCCTCAACAGATTTTTGGACGATAGTTGTCCTTTATTACTCGGCCAGTTTGTGAATTGCTGTGCCCCTGAACTCCATTTTTCAACTCGTTTTTGGTGAGCTGACCGCAAGTCCAAAATTTTGGTTCAGGACCTATACTGGTTCCCGGTGGGTGGCTGAGACTTTGGTTAATTCTTCTTCCTGCCCGGAAATTATAGTGATATGTACCCGTCCAAATGCCTAACAGCTACTCTCTCATTGGTTCTCCCTCTTCCCTTTCATCCTCTGCCAAATTGGCAACCTGTGCGAACCAGGAGGTTAAAGGGGCTGTCTCTCCAAGTTGGCAGGTTGATAGTAAAGCAGATGGCAAGTCAAACCGGAGCACCAGGAGAGGGACTATTCGTTGAGTTTTAGAAACCTTTCGTATTCACAGTGTGTCCGTTCTCTAGGTTTCCCGTACATGTTATAACTGTAGTAATATTCCCTTCAACCTGGAGATTTGGGACCCATGGAATGGGTGCCATGCATTATTGCTTTAAAGGGTCTGCATTTGCTCACCCAATCTCACCAATTCTCTCAGTCCCAAGTGTCCAGCCTTATGCCACATCCAGCTGTTGTTGTAGATAGGGTCATTCCAGGTTTCATCAGAGACCCTGAAGGAATTGTAAAGAATTTCCCAGTATTTTTGTTTTGTTTTTGAAATTCCGTTTTACAGTGGGTTTGAGCTGATTCTCGCTGCCATGTTTATGCCAGTCTAGACACACTTGTTTCCCTTACGGAGACATATCAATACATAGGTTTTAATGTTCTTACTAGTCAGATATATTCCTCTGCGGGAAATATGGTGTTTTGAGTCCCTTTCACTGAGGAAGGTGTAGGTCTTGTCTATTCCATAGTTGGTTTTTGGAACGGTACTTGTGCTTATATCAAACTCTGGTTTTATGCATCACCCCACCTCTCCTTCCCCCTTAAGCAGGCATAAGAGTGTTTTCTAAATGTGAGACACTGTTCTCTTTCCTAACTCAGTTCAAGTGTAGCCATGTTTATAGGATCATCATAAGTGATATCATATGATAAGTTTCTTTTTCTGTGTGACTTATTTCACTTAGAATCATCGTACCTGAATCCACCCATTTTGCTGCTACTGGTCTTATGACATGGATTTCATGGCTGAGCGATAATACATCGTACGTAGGTACCACAATTTTTTGAACCATTTTTATATTTCCTGGGATATTTAAGGTTTACCCAAGTTGAGGTCCTTGTAAGCAGTGCAGCCCTAAATTTTGGGGTGGCTCTGTCTTATTGATTTTCAGTTTTCTCAAGGTATATTCCCTAGACTGGAAGTGCCCTTGGCTCTGTAGCTCTGTTCTTTACTTGTTTTAGGGAACACAATGTACTCCTCCAGAGAGGCAGTTGGCAATTTACATCCCGCCCATCAGCATAACAAGGCTCCCTGTTCTCCAGGGCCTGTCTGCCTTTCTGGTTTTTACACATTTTGTGGATGTCCCATTTGACCGGTGGGAAGTGATACTTCTTTGTAGTGCAGATTTGCATTGCCCGCTTGCTTGCTTGGCCAAAAAGGGCGTATGCGTTTTCTCCTGAATATATTCAGGAGAAAACGCATACGCCCTTTTTGGCCAAGTGCATCATTGTCGAAGTTGTGCCCCTCTTCCTGTGCTTTAAAGGCGATTCCAACGTACCTCTTGAAATCTGTTTCCTGCTATTCTGCCTCGCTTTCAAGTCCGCATCGTTGCCTTCCCTCAACAGATTTTTGGACGATAGTTGTCCTTTATTACTCGGCAAGTTTGTGAATTGCTGTGCCCCTGAGCTCCATTTTTCAGCTCGTTTTTTGTGAGCTGACCACATGTCCAAAATTTTGGTTCAGGACCTATGCTGGTTCCCAGTGTGGGCCTGAGACTTTGGTTAATTCTTCTTCCTGCCGGGAAATTACAGTGATATGTGCCCATCCAAATGCTTAACAGCTACTCTCTCATTGGTTCTCCCTCTTCCCTTTCATCCTCTGCCAAATTGGCAACCTGTGCGAACCAGGAGGTTAAAGGGGCTGTCTCTCCAAGTTGGGAGGTTGATAGTAAAGCAGATGGAAAGTCAAACCGGAGAACCAGGAGAGGGACTATTCGTTGAGTTTTAGAAACCTTTCGTATTCACAGTGTGTCCGTTCTCTAGGTTTCCCGTACATGTTATAACTGTAGTAATATTACCTTCAACCTGGAGAGTTGTGACCCATGGAATGCAGCCATGCATTATTGCTTTAAAAGTGATGCATTTGCTCACCCAATCTCACCAATCGTCTCAGTCCCAGGTGTCCCTCCTTATGCCACATCCAGCTGTCATTGTAGATAGGGTCATTCCAGGTTTCATCAGAGACCCTGAAGGAATAGTAAAGAATTTCCCAGTTTTTTTGTTTTGTTTTTGAAATTCCTTTTTATAGTGTGTTTGAGCTGATTATCGCTGCCATGTTTATGCCAGTGTAGACACACTTGATTCCCTTATAGAGACATATCAATACATAGGTTTTAAGATTCTTACTAGACAGATATATTCCTCTGCGGGAAATATGGGTTTTTGAGTCCCTTCCACTGAGGGAGGTGTAGGTCTTGTCTATTCCATAGTTGGTTTTTGGAACGGTACCTGTGCATATATCAAACTCTGGTTTTATGAATCACACCACCTCTCCTTCCCCCTTAAGCAGGCATAAGAGTGTTTTCTAAATGTGAGACACTGTTCTGTTTCCTAACTCAGATCAAGTGTAGCCATGTTTACAGGATCTTCATAAGTGATATCTTATGATAAGTTTCTTTTTCTGTGTGACTTATTTCACTTAGAATCATCGTATCTGAATCCAACCATTTTGTTGCTACTGGTCTTATGACATTGATTTCATGGCTGAGGGATATTCCATTGTACGTAAGTACCACAATTTTTTGAACCATTTTTATATTTCCCGGGATATTTAAGGTGTACCCAAGTTGAGGTCCTTGTAAGCAGTGCAGCCCTAAATTTTGGGGTGGCTCTGTCTTATTGATTTTCAGTTTTCCCAAGGTATATTCCCTAGACTGGAAGTGCCCTTGGCTCTGTAGCTCTGTTCTTTACTTCTTTTAGGGAACACAATTCATTTCTCCAGAGAGGCAGTTGGCAATTTACATCCCGCCCATCAGCATAACAAGGCTCCCTGTTCTCCAGGGCCTGTCTTGCCTTTCTGGTTTTTACACATTTTGTGGAAGCCCCTTCTGACCGGTGGGAAGTGATACTTCTTTGTAGTGCAGATTTGCATTGCCCGCTTGCTTGCTTAGCCAAAAAGGGCGTATGCGTTTTCTCCTGAATATATTCAGGAGAAAATGCATATGCCCTTTTTGGCCAAGTGCATCATTGTCGAAGTTGTGCCCCTCATCCTGTGCTTTAAAGGACATTCCAACGTACCTCTTGAAATCTGTTTCCTGCTATTCTGCCTCGCTTTCAAGTCCGCCTCGTTGCCTTCCCTCAACAGATTTTTGGACGATAGTTGTCCTTTATTACTCGGCCAGTTTGTGAATTGCTGTGCCCCTGAGCTCCATTTTTCAACTCGTTTTTGGTGAGCTGACCGCAAGTCCAACATTTTGGTTCAGGACCTATGCTGGTTCACGGTGGGGGGCTGAGACTTTGGTTAATTCTTCTTCCTGCCGGGAAATTACAGTGATATGTGCCCGTCCAAATGCCTAACAGCTACTCTCTCATTGGTTTTCCCTCTTCCCTTACATCCTCTGCCAAATTGGCAACCTGTGCGAACCAGGAGGTTAAAGGGGCTGTCTCTCCAAGTTGGGAGGTTGATAGTAAAGCAGATGGAAAGTGAAACCGGAGCACCAGGAGAGGGATTATTCGTTGAGTTTTAGAAACCTTTCGTATTCACAGTGTGTCTGTTCTCTAGGTTTCCCGTACATGTTATAGCTGTAGTAATATTCCCTTCAACCTGGAGAGTTGGGACCCATGGAGTGGGTGCCAGGCATTTGTGCTTTAAAGGGTCTGCATTTGCTCACCCTATCTCACCAATCGTCTCGTCCCAAGTGTCCCTCCTTATGCCACATCCAGCTGTCATTGTAGATAGTGTCATTCCAGGTTTCATCAGAGACCCTGAAGGAATTGTAAAGAATTTCCCAGTTTTTTTGTTTTGTTTTTGAAATTCCTTTTTATAGTGGGTTTGAGCTGATTCTCGCTGCCATGTTTATGCCAGTCTAGACACACTTGTTTCCCTTACGGAGACATATCAATACATAGGTTTTAATATTCTTACTAGTCAGATATATTCCTCTGCGGGAAATATGGTGTTTTGAGTCCCTTTCACTGAGGAAGGTGTAGGTCTTGTCTATTCCATAGTTGGTTTTTGGAACGGTACCTGTGCTTATATCAAACTCTGGTTTTATGCATCACCCAACCTCTCCTTCACCCTTAAGCAGGCATAAGAGTGTTTTCTAAATGTGAGACACTGTTCTCTTTCCTAACTCAGTTCAAGTGTAGCCATGTTTACAGGATCTTCATAAGTGATATCTTATGATAAGTTTCTTTTTCTGTGTGACTTATTTCACTTAGAATCATCGTACCTGAATCCACCCATTTTGCTGCTACTGGTCTTATGACATTGATTTCATGGCTGAGGGATATTCCATCGTACGTAATTACCACAATTTTTTGAACCATTTTTATATTTCCTGGGATACTTAAGGTGTATCCAAGTTGAAGTCCTTGTAAGCCGTGCAGCCCTAAATTTTGGGGTGGCTCTGTCTTATTGATTTTCAGTTTTCCCAAGGTATATTCCATAGACTGGAAGTGCCCTTGGCTCTGTAGCTCTGTTCTTTACTTGTTTTAGGGAACACAATGCACTCCTCCAGAGAGGCAGTTGGCAATTTACATCCCGCCCATCAGCATAACAAGGCTCCCTGTTCTCCAGGGCCTGTCTTGCCTTTCTGGTTTTTACACATTTTGTGGATGTCCCATTTGACCGGTGGGAAGTGATACTTCTTTGTAGTGCAGATATGCATTGCCCCCTTGCTTGCTTGGCCAAAAAGTGCGTATGCGTTTTCTCCTGAATATATTCAGGAGAAAACGCATACGCCCTTTTTGGCTAAGTGCTTCATTGTCGAAGTTGTGCCCCTCTTCCTGTGCTTTAAAGGCGATTCCAACGTACCTCTTGAAATCTGTTTCCTGCTATTCTGCCTCGCTTTCAAGTCCGCCTCGTTGCCTTTCCTCAACAGATTTTTGGACGATAGTTGTCCTTTATTACTCGGCCAGTTTGTGAATTGCTGTGCCCCTGAGCTCCATTTTTCAACTCGTTTTTGGTGAGCTGACCGCAAGTCCAAAATTTTGGTTCAGGACCTATACTGGTTCCCGGTGGGTGGCTGAGACTTTGGTTAATTCTTCTTCCTGCAGGGAAATTACAGTGATATGTGCCCAACCAAATGCCTAACAGCTACTCTCTCATTGGTTCTCCCTCTTCCCATTCATCCTCTGCCAAATTGGCAACCTGTGCGAACCAGGAGTTTAAAGGAGCTGTCTCTCCAAGTAGGGAGGTTGATAGAAAAGCAGATGGAAAGTCAAACCGGAGCACCAGGATAGGGAGTATTCGTTGAGTTTTAGAAACCTTTCGTATTCATAGTGTGTCCGTTCTCAGGTTTCCCGTACATGTTATAGCTGTAGTAATATTCCCTCCAACCTGGAGAGTTGGGACCCATGGAATGGCTGCCAGGCATTTGTGCTTTAATGGGTCTGCATTTGCTCACCCAATCTCACCAATCGTCTCCGTCCCAAGTGTCCCTCCTTATGCCACATCCAGCTGTCATTGTAGATAGTGTCATTCCAGGTTTCATCAGAGACCCTGAAGGAATTGTAAAGAATTTCCCAGTTTTTTTGTTTTGCTTTTGAAATTCCTTTTTATAGTGGGTTTGAGCTGATTCTCGCTGCCATGTTTATGCCAGTCTAGACACACTTGTTTCCCTTACGGAGACATATCAATACATAGGTTTTAATATTCTTACTAGTCAGATATATTCCTCTGCGGGAAATATGGTGTTTTGAGTCCCTTTCACTGAGGAAGGTGTAGGTCTTGTCTATTCCATAGTTGGTTTTTGGAACGGTACCTGTGCTTATATCAAACTCTGGTTTTATGCATCACCCAACCTCTCCTTCACCCTTAAGCAGGCATAAGAGTGTTTTCTAAATGTGAGACACTGTTCTCTTTCCTAACTCAGTTCAAGTGTAGCCATGTTTACAGGATCTTCATAAGTGATATCTTATGATAAGTTTCTTTTTCTGTGTGACTTATTTCACTTAGAATCATCGTACCTGAATCCACCCATTTTGCTGCTACTGGTCTTATGACATTGATTTCATGGCTGAGGGATATTCCATCGTACGTAATTACCACAATTTTTTGAACCATTTTTATATTTCCTGGGATACTTAAGGTGTATCCAAGTTGAAGTCCTTGTAAGCCGTGCAGCCCTAAATTTTGGGGTGGCTCTGTCTTATTGATTTTCAGTTTTCCCAAGGTATATTCCATAGACTGGAAGTGCCCTTGGCTCTGTAGCTCTGTTCTTTACTTGTTTTAGGGAACACAATGCACTCCTCCAGAGAGGCAGTTGGCAATTTACATCCCGCCCATCAGCATAACAAGGCTCCCTGTTCTCCAGGGCCTGTCTTGCCTTTCTGGTTTTTACACATTTTGTGGATGTCCCATTTGACCGGTGGGAAGTGATACTTCTTTGTAGTGCAGATATGCATTGCCCCCTTGCTTGCTTGGCCAAAAAGTGCGTATGCGTTTTCTCCTGAATATATTCAGGAGAAAACGCATACGCCCTTTTTGGCTATGTGCTTCATTGTCGAAGTTGTGCCCCTCTTCCTGTGCTTTAAAGGCGATTCCAACGTACCTCTTGAAATCTGTTTCCTGCTATTCTGCCTCGCTTTCAATTCCGCCTCGTTGCCTTTCCTCAACAGATTTTTGGACGATAGTTGTCCTTTATTACTCGGCCAGTTTGTGAATTGCTGTGCCCCTGAGCTCCATTTTTCAACTCGTTTTTGGTGAGCTGACCGCAAGTCCAAAATTTTGGTTCAGGACCTATACTGGTTCCCGGTGGGTGGCTGAGACTTTGGTTAATTCTTCTTCCTGCAGGGAAATTACAGTGATATGTGCCCATCCAAATGCCTAACAGCTACTCTCTCATTGGTTCTCCCTCTTCCCATTCATCCTCTGCCAAATTGGCAACCTGTGCGAACCAGGAGTTTAAAGGAGCTGTCTCTCCAAGTAGGGAGGTTGATAGAAAAGCAGATGGAAAGTCAAACCGGAGCACCAGGATAGGGACTATTCGTTGAGTTTTAGAAACCTTTCGTATTCACAGTGTGTCCGTTCTCTAGGTTTCCCGTACATGTTATAGCTGTAGTAATATTCCCTTCAACCTGGAGAGTTGGGACTCATGGAATGGGTGCTAAGCAATTGTGCTTTAAATGGTCTGCATTTGCTCACCCAATCTCACCAATCCTCTCAGTCCCAAGTGTCCCTCCTTATGCCACATCCAGCTGTCGTTGTACATAGGGTCATACCAGGTTTCATCAGAGACCCTGAAGGAATTGTAAAGAATTTCCCAGTTTTTTTGTTTGTTTTTTAAATTCCTTTTTATAGTGGGTTTGAGCTGATTCCCACTGCCATGTTTATGCCAGTCTAGACACACTTGATTCCCTTACGCAGACATATCAATACATAGGTTTTAAGATTCTTAATAGTCAGATATATTCCTCTGTGGGAAATATGGTGTTTTGAGTCCCTTTCACTGAGGAAGGTGTAGGTCTTGTGTATTCCATAGTTGGTTTTTGGAACGGTACGTGTGCTTATATCAAACTCTGGTTTTATGCATCACCCCACCTCTCCTTCCCCCTTAAGCAGGCATAAGAGTGTTTTCTAAATGTGAGACACTGTTCTCTTTCCTAACTCAGTTCAAGTGTAGCCATGTTTACAGGATCTTCATAAGTGATATCTTATGATAAGTTTCGTTTTCTGTGTGACTTATTTCACTTAGAATTACCGAACCTGAATCCACCCATTTTGCTGCTACTGGTCTTATGACATTGATTTCATCGCTGTGGGATATTCCATCGTACATAATTACCACAATTTTTTGAACCATTTTTATATATCCTGGGATATTTAAGGTGTACCCAAGTTGAGGTCCTTGTAAGCAGTGCAGCCCTAAATTTTGGGGTGGCTCTGTCTTATTGATTTTCAGTTTTCCCAAGGTATATTCCCTAGACTGGAAGTGCCCTTGGCTCTGTAGCTCTGTTCTTTACTTGTTTTAGGGAACACAATGCACTCCTCCAGAGAGACAGTTGGCAATTTACATCCCGCCCATCAGCATAACAAGGCTCCCTGTTCTCCAGGGCCTGTCTTGCCTTTCTGGATTTTACACATTTTGTGGATGTCCCTTTTGAGCGGTGGGAAGTGATACTTCTTTGTAGTGCAGATTTGCATTGCCCGCTTGCTTGCTTGGCCAAAAAGGGCGTATGAGTTTTCTCCTGAATATATTCAGGAGAAAATGCATACGCCCTTTTTGGCCAAGTGCATCATTGTCGAAGTTGTGCCCCTCTTCCTGTGCTTTAAAGGCGATTCCAACGTAACTCTTGAAATCTGTTTCCTGCTATTCTGCCTCGCTTTCAAGTCCGCCTCGTTGCCTTCCCTCAACAGATTTTTGGACGATAGTTGTCCTTTATTACTCGGCCAGTTTGTGAATTGCTGTGCCCCTGAACTCCATTTTTCAACTCGTTTTTGGTGAGCTGACCGCAAGTCCAAAATTTTGGTTCAGGACCTATACTGGTTCCCGGTGGGTGGCTGAGACTTTGGTTAATTCTTCTTCCTGCCCGGAAATTATAGTGATATGTACCCGTCCAAATGCCTAACAGCTACTCTCTCATTGGTTCTCCCTCTTCCCTTTCATCCTCTGCCAAATTGGCAACCTGTGCGAACCAGGAGGTTAAAGGGGCTGTCTCTCCAAGTTGGCAGGTTGATAGTAAAGCAGATGGCAAGTCAAACCGGAGCACCAGGAGAGGGACTATTCGTTGAGTTTTAGAAACCTTTCGTATTCACAGTGTGTCCGTTCTCTAGGTTTCCCGTACATGTTATAACTGTAGTAATATTCCCTTCAACCTGGAGATTTGGGACCCATGGAATGGGTGCCATGCATTATTGCTTTAAAGGGTCTGCATTTGCTCACCCAATCTCACCAATTCTCTCAGTCCCAAGTGTCCAGCCTTATGCCACATCCAGCTGTTGTTGTAGATAGGGTCATTCCAGGTTTCATCAGAGACCCTGAAGGAATTGTAAAGAATTTCCCAGTATTTTTGTTTTGTTTTTGAAATTCCGTTTTACAGTGGGTTTGAGCTGATTCTCGCTGCCATGTTTATGCCAGTCTAGACACACTTGTTTCCCTTACGGAGACATATCAATACATAGGTTTTAATGTTCTTACTAGTCAGATATATTCCTCTGCGGGAAATATGGTGTTTTGAGTCCCTTTCACTGAGGAAGGTGTAGGTCTTGTCTATTCCATAGTTGGTTTTTGGAACGGTACTTGTGCTTATATCAAACTCTGGTTTTATGCATCACCCCACCTCTCCTTCCCCCTTAAGCAGGCATAAGAGTGTTTTCTAAATGTGAGACACTGTTCTCTTTCCTAACTCAGTTCAAGTGTAGCCATGTTTATAGGATCATCATAAGTGATATCATATGATAAGTTTCTTTTTCTGTGTGACTTATTTCACTTAGAATCATCGTACCTGAATCCACCCATTTTGCTGCTACTGGTCTTATGACATGGATTTCATGGCTGAGCGATAATACATCGTACGTAGGTACCACAATTTTTTGAACCATTTTTATATTTCCTGGGATATTTAAGGTTTACCCAAGTTGAGGTCCTTGTAAGCAGTGCAGCCCTAAATTTTGGGGTGGCTCTGTCTTATTGATTTTCAGTTTTCTCAAGGTATATTCCCTAGACTGGAAGTGCCCTTGGCTCTGTAGCTCTGTTCTTTACTTGTTTTAGGGAACACAATGTACTCCTCCAGAGAGGCAGTTGGCAATTTACATCCCGCCCATCAGCATAACAAGGCTCCCTGTTCTCCAGGGCCTGTCTGCCTTTCTGGTTTTTACACATTTTGTGGATGTCCCATTTGACCGGTGGGAAGTGATACTTCTTTGTAGTGCAGATTTGCATTGCCCGCTTGCTTGCTTGGCCAAAAAGGGCGTATGCGTTTTCTCCTGAATATATTCAGGAGAAAACGCATACGCCCTTTTTGGCCAAGTGCATCATTGTCGAAGTTGTGCCCCTCTTCCTGTGCTTTAAAGGCGATTCCAACGTACCTCTTGAAATCTGTTTCCTGCTATTCTGCCTCGCTTTCAAGTCCGCATCGTTGCCTTCCCTCAACAGATTTTTGGACGATAGTTGTCCTTTATTACTCGGCAAGTTTGTGAATTGCTGTGCCCCTGAGCTCCATTTTTCAGCTCGTTTTTTGTGAGCTGACCACATGTCCAAAATTTTGGTTCAGGACCTATGCTGGTTCCCAGTGTGGGCCTGAGACTTTGGTTAATTCTTCTTCCTGCCGGGAAATTACAGTGATATGTGCCCATCCAAATGCTTAACAGCTACTCTCTCATTGGTTCTCCCTCTTCCCTTTCATCCTCTGCCAAATTGGCAACCTGTGCGAACCAGGAGGTTAAAGGGGCTGTCTCTCCAAGTTGGGAGGTTGATAGTAAAGCAGATGGAAAGTCAAACCGGAGAACCAGGAGAGGGACTATTCGTTGAGTTTTAGAAACCTTTCGTATTCACAGTGTGTCCGTTCTCTAGGTTTCCCGTACATGTTATAACTGTAGTAATATTACCTTCAACCTGGAGAGTTGTGACCCATGGAATGCAGCCATGCATTATTGCTTTAAAAGTGATGCATTTGCTCACCCAATCTCACCAATCGTCTCAGTCCCAGGTGTCCCTCCTTATGCCACATCCAGCTGTCATTGTAGATAGGGTCATTCCAGGTTTCATCAGAGACCCTGAAGGAATAGTAAAGAATTTCCCAGTTTTTTTGTTTTGTTTTTGAAATTCCTTTTTATAGTGTGTTTGAGCTGATTATCGCTGCCATGTTTATGCCAGTGTAGACACACTTGATTCCCTTATAGAGACATATCAATACATAGGTTTTAAGATTCTTACTAGACAGATATATTCCTCTGCGGGAAATATGGGTTTTTGAGTCCCTTCCACTGAGGGAGGTGTAGGTCTTGTCTATTCCATAGTTGGTTTTTGGAACGGTACCTGTGCATATATCAAACTCTGGTTTTATGAATCACACCACCTCTCCTTCCCCCTTAAGCAGGCATAAGAGTGTTTTCTAAATGTGAGACACTGTTCTGTTTCCTAACTCAGATCAAGTGTAGCCATGTTTACAGGATCTTCATAAGTGATATCTTATGATAAGTTTCTTTTTCTGTGTGACTTATTTCACTTAGAATCATCGTATCTGAATCCAACCATTTTGTTGCTACTGGTCTTATGACATTGATTTCATGGCTGAGGGATATTCCATTGTACGTAAGTACCACAATTTTTTGAACCATTTTTATATTTCCCGGGATATTTAAGGTGTACCCAAGTTGAGGTCCTTGTAAGCAGTGCAGCCCTAAATTTTGGGGTGGCTCTGTCTTATTGATTTTCAGTTTTCCCAAGGTATATTCCCTAGACTGGAAGTGCCCTTGGCTCTGTAGCTCTGTTCTTTACTTCTTTTAGGGAACACAATTCATTTCTCCAGAGAGGCAGTTGGCAATTTACATCCCGCCCATCAGCATAACAAGGCTCCCTGTTCTCCAGGGCCTGTCTTGCCTTTCTGGTTTTTACACATTTTGTGGAAGCCCCTTCTGACCGGTGGGAAGTGATACTTCTTTGTAGTGCAGATTTGCATTGCCCGCTTGCTTGCTTAGCCAAAAAGGGCGTATGCGTTTTCTCCTGAATATATTCAGGAGAAAATGCATATGCCCTTTTTGGCCAAGTGCATCATTGTCGAAGTTGTGCCCCTCATCCTGTGCTTTAAAGGACATTCCAACGTACCTCTTGAAATCTGTTTCCTGCTATTCTGCCTCGCTTTCAAGTCCGCCTCGTTGCCTTCCCTCAACAGATTTTTGGACGATAGTTGTCCTTTATTACTCGGCCAGTTTGTGAATTGCTGTGCCCCTGAGCTCCATTTTTCAACTCGTTTTTGGTGAGCTGACCGCAAGTCCAACATTTTGGTTCAGGACCTATGCTGGTTCACGGTGGGGGGCTGAGACTTTGGTTAATTCTTCTTCCTGCCGGGAAATTACAGTGATATGTGCCCGTCCAAATGCCTAACAGCTACTCTCTCATTGGTTTTCCCTCTTCCCTTACATCCTCTGCCAAATTGGCAACCTGTGCGAACCAGGAGGTTAAAGGGGCTGTCTCTCCAAGTTGGGAGGTTGATAGTAAAGCAGATGGAAAGTGAAACCGGAGCACCAGGAGAGGGATTATTCGTTGAGTTTTAGAAACCTTTCGTATTCACAGTGTGTCTGTTCTCTAGGTTTCCCGTACATGTTATAGCTGTAGTAATATTCCCTTCAACCTGGAGAGTTGGGACCCATGGAGTGGGTGCCAGGCATTTGTGCTTTAAAGGGTCTGCATTTGCTCACCCTATCTCACCAATCGTCTCGTCCCAAGTGTCCCTCCTTATGCCACATCCAGCTGTCATTGTAGATAGTGTCATTCCAGGTTTCATCAGAGACCCTGAAGGAATTGTAAAGAATTTCCCAGTTTTTTTGTTTTGTTTTTGAAATTCCTTTTTATAGTGGGTTTGAGCTGATTCTCGCTGCCATGTTTATGCCAGTCTAGACACACTTGTTTCCCTTACGGAGACATATCAATACATAGGTTTTAATATTCTTACTAGTCAGATATATTCCTCTGCGGGAAATATGGTGTTTTGAGTCCCTTTCACTGAGGAAGGTGTAGGTCTTGTCTATTCCATAGTTGGTTTTTGGAACGGTACCTGTGCTTATATCAAACTCTGGTTTTATGCATCACCCAACCTCTCCTTCACCCTTAAGCAGGCATAAGAGTGTTTTCTAAATGTGAGACACTGTTCTCTTTCCTAACTCAGTTCAAGTGTAGCCATGTTTACAGGATCTTCATAAGTGATATCTTATGATAAGTTTCTTTTTCTGTGTGACTTATTTCACTTAGAATCATCGTACCTGAATCCACCCATTTTGCTGCTACTGGTCTTATGACATTGATTTCATGGCTGAGGGATATTCCATCGTACGTAATTACCACAATTTTTTGAACCATTTTTATATTTCCTGGGATACTTAAGGTGTATCCAAGTTGAAGTCCTTGTAAGCCGTGCAGCCCTAAATTTTGGGGTGGCTCTGTCTTATTGATTTTCAGTTTTCCCAAGGTATATTCCATAGACTGGAAGTGCCCTTGGCTCTGTAGCTCTGTTCTTTACTTGTTTTAGGGAACACAATGCACTCCTCCAGAGAGGCAGTTGGCAATTTACATCCCGCCCATCAGCATAACAAGGCTCCCTGTTCTCCAGGGCCTGTCTTGCCTTTCTGGTTTTTACACATTTTGTGGATGTCCCATTTGACCGGTGGGAAGTGATACTTCTTTGTAGTGCAGATATGCATTGCCCCCTTGCTTGCTTGGCCAAAAAGTGCGTATGCGTTTTCTCCTGAATATATTCAGGAGAAAACGCATACGCCCTTTTTGGCTAAGTGCTTCATTGTCGAAGTTGTGCCCCTCTTCCTGTGCTTTAAAGGCGATTCCAACGTACCTCTTGAAATCTGTTTCCTGCTATTCTGCCTCGCTTTCAAGTCCGCCTCGTTGCCTTTCCTCAACAGATTTTTGGACGATAGTTGTCCTTTATTACTCGGCCAGTTTGTGAATTGCTGTGCCCCTGAGCTCCATTTTTCAACTCGTTTTTGGTGAGCTGACCGCAAGTCCAAAATTTTGGTTCAGGACCTATACTGGTTCCCGGTGGGTGGCTGAGACTTTGGTTAATTCTTCTTCCTGCAGGGAAATTACAGTGATATGTGCCCAACCAAATGCCTAACAGCTACTCTCTCATTGGTTCTCCCTCTTCCCATTCATCCTCTGCCAAATTGGCAACCTGTGCGAACCAGGAGTTTAAAGGAGCTGTCTCTCCAAGTAGGGAGGTTGATAGAAAAGCAGATGGAAAGTCAAACCGGAGCACCAGGATAGGGAGTATTCGTTGAGTTTTAGAAACCTTTCGTATTCATAGTGTGTCCGTTCTCAGGTTTCCCGTACATGTTATAGCTGTAGTAATATTCCCTCCAACCTGGAGAGTTGGGACCCATGGAATGGCTGCCAGGCATTTGTGCTTTAATGGGTCTGCATTTGCTCACCCAATCTCACCAATCGTCTCCGTCCCAAGTGTCCCTCCTTATGCCACATCCAGCTGTCATTGTAGATAGTGTCATTCCAGGTTTCATCAGAGACCCTGAAGGAATTGTAAAGAATTTCCCAGTTTTTTTGTTTTGTTTTTGAAATTCCTTTTTATAGTGGGTTTGAGCTGATTCTCGCTGCCATGTTTATGCCAGTCTAGACACACTTGTTTCCCTTACGGAGAAATATCAATACATAGGTTTTAATATTCTTACTAGTCAGATATATTCCTCTGCGGGAAATATGGTGTTTTGAGTCCCTTTCACTGAGGAAGGTGTAGGTCTTGTCTATTCCATAGTTGGTTTTTGGAACGGTACCTGTGCTTATATCAAACTCTGGTTTTATGCATCACCCAACCTCTCCTTCACCCTTAAGCAGGCATAAGAGTGTTTTCTAAATGTGAGACACTGTTCTCTTTCCTAACTCAGTTCAAGTGTAGCCATGTTTACAGGATCTTCATAAGTGATATCTTATGATAAGTTTCTTTTTCTGTGTGACTTATTTCACTTAGAATCATCGTACCTGAATCCACCCATTTTGCTGCTACTGGTCTTATGACATTGATTTCATGGCTGAGGGATATTCCATCGTACGTAATTACCACAATTTTTTGAACCATTTTTATATTTCCTGGGATACTTAAGGTGTATCCAAGTTGAAGTCCTTGTAAGCCGTGCAGCCCTAAATTTTGGGGTGGCTCTGTCTTATTGATTTTCAGTTTTCCCAAGGTATATTCCATAGACTGGAAGTGCCCTTGGCTCTGTAGCTCTGTTCTTTACTTGTTTTAGGGAACACAATGCACTCCTCCAGAGAGGCAGTTGGCAATTTACATCCCGCCCATCAGCATAACAAGGCTCCCTGTTCTCCAGGGCCTGTCTTGCCTTTCTGGTTTTTACACATTTTGTGGATGTCCCATTTGACCGGTGGGAAGTGATACTTCTTTGTAGTGCAGATATGCATTGCCCCCTTGCTTGCTTGGCCAAAAAGTGCGTATGCGTTTTCTCCTGAATATATTCAGGAGAAAACGCATACGCCCTTTTTGGCTAAGTGCTTCATTGTCGAAGTTGTGCCCCTCTTCCTGTGCTTTAAAGGCGATTCCAACGTACCTCTTGAAATCTGTTTCCTGCTATTCTGCCTCGCTTTCAAGTCCGCCTCGTTGCCTTTCCTCAACAGATTTTTGGACGATAGTTGTCCTTTATTACTCGGCCAGTTTGTGAATTGCTGTGCCCCTGAGCTCCATTTTTCAACTCGTTTTTGGTGAGCTGACCGCAAGTCCAAAATTTTGGTTCAGGACCTATGCTGGTTCACGGTGGGGGGCTGAGACTTTGGTTAATTCTTCTTCCTGCCGGGAAATTACAGTGATATGTGCCCGTCCAAATGCCTAACAGCTACTCTCTCATTGGTTCTCCCTCTTCCCATTCATCCTCTGCCAAATTGGCAACCTGTGCGAACCAGGAGTTTAAAGGAGCTGTCTCTCCAAGTAGGGAGGTTGATAGAAAAGCAGATGGAAAGTCAAACCGGAGCACCAGGATAGGGACTATTCGTTGAGTTTTAGAAACCTTTCGTATTCACAGTGTGTCCGTTCTCTAGGTTTCCCGTACATGTTATAGCTGTAGTAATATTCCCTTCAACCTGGAGAGTTGGGACTCATGGAATGGGTGCTAAGCAATTGTGCTTTAAATGGTCTGCATTTGCTCACCCAATCTCACCAATCCTCTCAGTCCCAAGTGTCCCTCCTTATGCCACATCCAGCTGTCGTTGTACATAGGGTCATACCAGGTTTCATCAGAGACCCTGAAGGAATTGTAAAGAATTTCCCAGTTTTTTTGTTTTGTTTTTTAAAGTCCTTTTTATAGTGGGTTTGAGCTGATTCCCACTGCCATGTTTATGCCAGTCTAGACACACTTGATTCCCTTACGCAGACATATCAATACATAGGTTTTAAGATTCTTAATAGTCAGATATATTCCTCTGTGGGAAATATGGTGTTTTGAGTCCCTTTCACTGAGGAAGGTGTAGGTCTTGTGTATTCCATAGTTGGTTTTTGGAACGGTACGTGTGCTTATATCAAACTCTGGTTTTATGCATCACCCCACCTCTCCTTCCCCCTTAAGCAGGCATAAGAGTGTTTTCTAAATGTGAGACACTGTTCTCTTTCCTAACTCAGTTCAAGTGTAGCCATGTTTACAGGATCTTCATAAGTGATATCTTATGATAAGTTTCGTTTTCTGTGTGACTTATTTCACTTAGAATTACCGAACCTGAATCCACCCATTTTGCTGCTACTGGTCTTATGACATTGATTTCATCGATGTGGGATATTCCATCGTACATAATTACCACAATTTTTTGAACCATTTTTATATATCCTGGGATATTTAAGGTGTACCCAAGTTGAGGTCCTTGTAAGCAGTGCAGCCCTAAATTTTGGGGTGGCTCTGTCTTATTGATTTTCAGTTTTCCCAAGGTATATTCCCTAGACTGGAAGTGCCCTTGGCTCTGTAGCTCTGTTCTTTACTTGTTTTAGGGAACACAATGCACTCCTCCAGAGAGACAGTTGGCAATTTACATCCCGCCCATCAGCATAACAAGGATCCCTGTTCTCCAGGGCCTGTCTTGCCTTTCTGGATTTTACACATTTTGTGGATGTCCCTTTTGAGCGGTGGGAAGTGATACTTCTTTGTAGTGCAGATTTGCATTGCCCGCTTGCTTGCTTGGCCAAAAAGGGCGTATGAGTTTTCTCCTGAATATATTCAGGAGAAAATGCATACGCCCTTTTTGGCCAAGTGCATCATTGTCGAAGTTGTGCCCCTCTTCCTGTGCTTTAAAGGCGATTCCAACGTAACTCTTGAAATCTGTTTCCTGCTATTCTGCCTCGCTTTCAAGTCCGCCTCGTTGCCTTCCCTCAACAGATTTTTGGACGATAATTGTCCTTTATTACTCGGCCAGTTTGTGAATTGCTGTGCCCCTGAACTCCATTTTTCAACTCGTTTTTGGTGAGCTGACCGCAAGTCCAAAATTTTGGTTCAGGACCTATACTGGTTCCCGGTGGGTGGCTGAGACTTTGGTTAATTCTTCTTCCTGCCCGGAAATTATAGTGATATGTACCCGTCCAAATGCCTAACAGCTACTCTCTCATTGGTTCTCCCTCTTCCCTTTCATCCTCTGCCAAATTGGAAACCTGTGCGAACCAGGAGGTTAAAGGGGCTGTCTCTCCAAGTTGGCAGGTTGATAGTAAAGCAGATGGCAAGTCAAACCGGAGCACCAGGAGAGGGACTATTCGTTGAGTTTTAGAAACCTTTCGTATTCACAGTGTGTCCGTTCTCTAGGTTTCCCGTACATGTTATAACTGTAGTAATATTCCCTTCAACCTGGAGATTTGGGACCCATGGAATGGGTGCCATGCATTATTGCTTTAAAGGGTCTGCATTTGCTCACCCAATCTCACCAATTCTCTCAGTCCCAAGTGTCCAGCCTTATGCCACATCCAGCTGTTGTTGTAGATAGGGTCATTCCAGGTTTCATCAGAGACCCTGAAGGAATTGTAAAGAATTTCCCAGTATTTTTGTTTTGTTTTTGAAATTCCGTTTTACAGTGGGTTTGAGCTGATTCTCGCTGCCATGTTTATGCCAGTCTAGACACACTTGTTTCCCTTACGGAGACATATCAATACATAGGTTTTAATGTTCTTACTAGTCAGATATATTCCTCTGCGGGAAATATGGTGTTTTGAGTCCCTTTCACTGAGGAAGGTGTAGGTCTTGTCTATTCCATAGTTGGTTTTTGGAACGGTACTTGTGCTTATATCAAACTCTGGTTTTATGCATCACCCCACCTCTCCTTCCCCCTTAAGCAGGCATAAGAGTGTTTTCTAAATGTGAGACACTGTTCTCTTTCCTAACTCAGTTCAAGTGTAGCCATGTTTATAGGATCATCATAAGTGATATCATATGATAAGTTTCTTTTTCTGTGTGACTTATTTCACTTAGAATCATCGTACCTGAATCCACCCATTTTGCTGCTACTGGTCTTATGACATGGATTTCATGGCTGAGCGATAATACATCGTACGTAGGTACCACAATTTTTTGAACCATTTTTATATTTCCTGGGATATTTAAGGTTTACCCAAGTTGAGGTCCTTGTAAGCAGTGCAGCCCTAAATTTTGGGGTGGCTCTGTCTTATTGATTTTCAGTTTTCTCAAGGTATATTCCCTAGACTGGAAGTGCCCTTGGCTCTGTAGCTCTGTTCTTTACTTGTTTTAGGGAACACAATGTACTCCTCCAGAGAGGCAGTTGGCAATTTACATCCCGCCCATCAGCATAACAAGGCTCCCTGTTCTCCAGGGCCTGTCTGCCTTTCTGGTTTTTACACATTTTGTGGATGTCCCATTTGACCGGTGGGAAGTGATACTTCTTTGTAGTGCAGATTTGCATTGCCCGCTTGCTTGCTTGGCCAAAAAGGGCGTATGCGTTTTCTCCTGAATATATTCAGGAGAAAACGCATACGCCCTTTTTGGCCAAGTGCATCATTGTCGAAGTTGTGCCCCTCTTCCTGTGCTTTAAAGGCGATTCCAACGTACCTCTTGAAATCTGTTTCCTGCTATTGTGCCTCGCTTTCAAGTCCGCATCGTTGCCTTCCCTCAACAGATTTTTGGACGATAGTTGTCCTTTATTACTCGGCAAGTTTGTGAATTGCTGTGCCCCTGAGCTCCATTTTTCAGCTCGTTTTTTGTGAGCTGACCACATGTCCAAAATTTTGGTTCAGGACCTATGCTGGTTCCCAGTGTGGGCCTGAGACTTTGGTTAATTCTTCTTCCTGCCGGGAAATTACAGTGATATGTGCCCATCCAAATGCTTAACAGCTACTCTCTCATTGGTTCTCCCTCTTCCCTTTCATCCTCTGCCAAATTGGCAACCTGTGCGAACCAGGAGGTTAAAGGGGCTGTCTCTCCAAGTTGGGAGGTTGATAGTAAAGCAGATGGAAAGTCAAACCGGAGAACCAGGAGAGGGACTATTCGTTGAGTTTTAGAAACCTTTCGTATTCACAGTGTGTCCGTTCTCTAGGTTTCCCGTACATGTTATAACTGTAGTAATATTACCTTCAACCTGGAGAGTTGTGACCCATGGAATGCAGCCATGCATTATTGCTTTAAAAGTGATGCATTTGCTCACCCAATCTCACCAATCGTCTCAGTCCCAGGTGTCCCTCCTTATGCCACATCCAGCTGTCATTGTAGATAGGGTCATTCCAGGTTTCATCAGAGACCCTGAAGGAATAGTAAAGAATTTCCCAGTTTTTTTGTTTTGTTTTTGAAATTCCTTTTTATAGTGTGTTTGAGCTGATTATCGCTGCCATGTTTATGCCAGTGTAGACACACTTGATTCCCTTATAGAGACATATCAATACATAGGTTTTAAGATTCTTACTAGACAGATATATTCCTCTGCGGGAAATATGGGTTTTTGAGTCCCTTCCACTGAGGGAGGTGTAGGTCTTGTCTATTCCATAGTTGGTTTTTGGAACGGTACCTGTGCATATATCAAACTCTGGTTTTATGAATCACACCACCTCTCCTTCCCCCTTAAGCAGGCATAAGAGTGTTTTCTAAATGTGAGACACTGTTCTGTTTCCTAACTCAGATCAAGTGTAGCCATGTTTACAGGATCTTCATAAGTGATATCTTATGATAAGTTTCTTTTTCTGTGTGACTTATTTCACTTAGAATCATCGTATCTGAATCCAACCATTTTGTTGCTACTGGTCTTATGACATTGATTTCATGGCTGAGGGATATTCCATTGTACGTAAGTACCACAATTTTTTGAACCATTTTTATATTTCCTGGGATATTTAAGGTGTACCCAAGTTGAGGTCCTTGTAAGCAGTGCAGCCCTAAATTTTGGGGTGGCTCTGTCTTATTGATTTTCAGTTTTCCCAAGGTATATTCCCTAGACTGGAAGTGCCCTTGGCTCTGTAGCTCTGTTCTTTACTTCTTTTAGGGAACACAATTCATTTCTCCAGAGAGGCAGTTGGCAATTTACATCCCGCCCATCAGCATAACAAGGCTCCCTGTTCTCCAGGGCCTGTCTTGCCTTTCTGGTTTTTACACATTTTGTGGAAGCCCCTTCTGACCGGTGGGAAGTGATACTTCTTGGTAGTGCAGATTTGCATTGCCCGCTTGCTTGCTTAGCCAAAAAGGGCGTATGCGTTTTCTCCTGAATATATTCAGGAGAAAATGCATATGCCCTTTTTGGCCAAGTGCATCATTGTCGAAGTTGTGCCCCTCATCCTGTGCTTTAAAGGACATTCCAACATACCTCTTGAAATCTGTTTCCTGCTATTCTGCCTCGCTTTCAAGTCCGCCTCGTTGCCTTCCCTCAACAGATTTTTGGACGATAGTTGTCCTTTATTACTCGGCCAGTTTGTGAATTGCTGTGCCCCTGAGCTCCATTTTTCAACTCGTTTTTGGTGCGCTGACCGCAAGTCCAACATTTTGGTTCAGGACCTATGCTGGTTCACGGTGGGGGGCTGAGACTTTGGTTAATTCTTCTTCCTGCCGGGAAATTACAGTGATATGTGCCCGTCCAAATGCCTAACAGCTATTCTCTCATTGGTTCTCCCTCTTCCCTTTCATCCTCTGCCAAATTGGCAACCTGTGCGAAACAGGAGGTTAAAGGGGCTGTCTCTCCAAGTTGGGAGGTTGATAGTAAAGCAGATGGAAAGTCAAACCGGAGCACCAGGAGAGGGACTATTCGTTGAGTTTTAGAAACCTTTCGTATTCACAGTGTGTCCGTTCTCTAGGTTTCCCGTACATGTTATAGCTTTAGTAATATTCCCTTCAACCTGGAGAGTTGGGACCAATGGAATGGGTGCCATGCATTATTGCTTTAAAGGGTCTGCATTTGCTCACCCAATCTCACCAATCGTCTCAGTCCCAGGTGTCCCTCCTTATGCCACATCCAGCTGTCATTGTAGATAGGGTCATTCCAGGTTTCATCAGAGACCCTGAAGGAATTGTAAAGAATTTCCCAGTTTTTTTGTTTTGTTTTTGAAATTCCTTTTTATAGTGTGTTTGAGCTGATTATCGCTGCCATGTTTATGCCAGTGTAGACACACTTGATTCCCTTATAGAGACATATCAATACATAGGTTTTAAGATTCTTACTAGACAGATATATTCCTCTGCGGGAAATATGGGGTTTTGAGTCCCTTTCACTGAGGGAGGTGTAGGTCTTGTCTATTCCATAGTTGGTTTTTGGAACGGTACCTGTGCATATATCAAACTCTGGTTTTATGAATCACACCACCTCTCCTTCCCCCTTAAGCAGGCATAAGAGTGTTTTCTAAATGTGAGACACTGTTCTCTTTCCTAACTCAGATCAAGTGTAGCCATGTTTACAGGATCTTCATAAGTGATATCTTATGATAAGATTCTTTTTCTGTGTGACTTATTTCACTTAGAATCATCGTATCTGAATCCAACCATTTTGTTGCTACTGGTCTTATGACATTGATTTCATGGCTGAGGGATATTCCATTGTACGTAAGTACCACAATTTTTTGAACCATTTTTATATTTCCTGGGATATTTAAGTTGTACCCAAGTTGAGGTCCTTGTAAGCAGTGCAGCCCTAAATTTTGGGGTGGCTCTGTCTTATTGATTTTCAGTTTTCCCAAGGTATATTCCCTAGACTGTAAGTGCCCTTGGCTCTGTAGCTCTGTTCTTTACTTCTTTTAGGGAACACAATTCATTTCTCCAGAGAGGCAGTTGGCAATTTACATCCCGCCCATCAGCATAACAAGGCTCCCTGTTCTCCAGGGCCTGTCTTGCCTTTCTGGTTTTTACACATTTTGTGGAAGCCCCTTCTGACCGGTGGGAAGTGATACTTCTTTGTAGTGCAGATTGGCATTGCCCCCTTGCTTGCTTGGCCAAAAAGGGCGTATGCGTTTTCTCCTGAATATATTCAGGAGAAAACGCATACGCCCTTTTTGGCCAAGTGCATCATTGTCGATGTTGTGCCCGTCTTCCTGTGCTTCAAAGGTGATTCCAACGTACGTCTTGAAATCTGTTTCCTGCTATTCTGCCTCGCTTTCAGGTCCGCCTCGTAGCCTTCCTTCAACAGATTTTTGGACGATAGTTGTCCTTTATTACTCGGGTAGTTTGTGAATTGCTGTGCCCCTGAGCTCCATTTTTCAACTCGTTTTCGTGAGCTGACCGCAAGTCCAAATTTTGGTTCAGGACCTATGCTGCTTCCCGGTGGGGGGCTGAGACTTTGGTTAATTCTTCTTCCTGCTGGGAAGTTAGAGTGATAGGTGCCCGTCCAAATGCCTAACAGCTACTCTCTCATTGGTTCTCCCTCTTCCCTTTCATCCTCTGCCAAATTGGAAACCTGTGCGAACCAGGAGGTTAAAGGGGCTGTCTCTCCAACTTGGGAGATTGATAGTAAAGCAGATGGAAAGTCAAACCGGAGCACCAGGAGAGGGACTATTCGTTGAGTTTTAGAAACCTTTCGTATTCACAGTGTGTCCGTTCTCTAGGTTTCCCGTACATGTTATAACTGTAGTAATATTCCCTTCAACCTGGAGAGTTGGGACCCATGGAATGGGTGCCATGCATTACTGCTTTAAAGGGTCTGCATTTGCTCACCCAATCTCACCAATCCTCTCAGTCCCAAGTGTCCAGCCTTATGCCACATCCAGCTGTCGTTGTAGATAGGGTCATTCCGGGTTTCATCAGAGACCCTGAAGAAATTGTAAAGAATTTCCCAGTTTTTTTGTTTTGTTTTTGAAATTCCTTTTTATAGTGGGTTTGAGCTGATTCTCGCTGCCATGTTTATGCCAGTCTAGACACACTTGATTCCCTTACGGTGACATATCAATACATAGGTTTTAAGATTCTTACTAGTCAGATATATTCCTCTGCGGGAAATATGGGGTTTTGAGTCCCTTTCACTGAGGAAGGTGTAGGTCTTGTCTATTCCATAGTTGGTTTTTGGAACGGTACCTGTGCTTATATCAAACTCTGGTTTTATGCATCACCCCACCTCTCCTTCCCCCTTAAGCAGGCATAAGAGTGTTTTCTAAATGTGAGACACTGTTCTCTTTCCTAACTCAGTTCAAGTGTAGCCATGTTTACAGGATCTTCATAAGTGATATCTTATGATAAGTTTCTTTTTCTGTGTGACTTATTTCACTTAGAATCATCGTACCTGAATCCACCCATTTTGCTGCTACTGGTCTTATGACATTGATTTCATGGCTGAGGGATATTCCATCGTACGTAAGTACCACAATTTTTTGAACCATTTTAATATTTCCTGGGATATTTAAGGTGTACCCAAGTTGAGGTCCTTGTAAGCTCTACAGCCCTAAATTTTGGGATGGCTCTGTCTTATTGATATTCAATTTTCCCAAGGTATATTCCCTAGACTGGAAGTTCCCGTCGCTCTGTAGCTCTGTTCTTTACTTGTTTTAGGGAACACAATGTACTCCTCCAGAGAGGAAGTTGGCAATTTACATCCCGCCCATCAGCATAACAAGGCTCCCTGTTCTCCAGGGCCAGTCTTGCCTTTCTGGTTTTTACACATTTTGTGGATGTCCCTTTTGACCTGTGGGAAGTGATACTTCTTTGTAGTGCAGATTTGCATTGCCCGCTTGCTTGCTTGGCCAAAAAGGGCATATGCGTTTTCTACTGAATATATTCAGGAGAAAACGCATACACCCTTTTTGGCCAAGTGCATCATTGTCGAAGTTGTGCACCTCTTCCTGTGCTTTAAACGCGATTCCAACGTACCTCTTGAAATCTATTTCCTGCTATTCTGCCTCACTTTCAAGTCCGCCTCATTGCCTTCCCTCAACAGATTTTTGGACGATAGTTGTCCTTTATTACTCGGCCAGTTTGTGAATTGCTGTGCCCCTGAGCTCCATTTTTCAACTCGTTTTTGGTGAGCTGACCGCAAGTCCAACATTTTGGTTCAGGACCTATGCTGGTTCCCGGAGGGAGGCTGAGACTTTGGTTAATTCTTTTTCCTGCCAGAAAGTTAGAGTGATATGTGCCCGTCCAAATGCCTAACAGCTACTCTCTCATTGGTTCTCCCTCTTCCCTTTCATCCTCTGCCAAATTGGAAACCTGTGCGAACCAGGAGGTTAAAGGGGCTGTCTCTCCAATTTGGGAGGTTGATAGTAAAGCAGACGGAAAGTCAAACCGGAGCACCAGGAGAGGGACTATTCGTTGAGTTTTAGAAACCTTTCGTATTCACAGTGTGTCCATTCTCTAGGTTTCCCGTACATGTTATAGCTGTATTAATATTCCCTTCAACCTGGAGAGTTGGGACCCATGGAATGTGTGCCAGGCAATTGTGCTTTAAAGGGGCTGCATTTGCTCACCCAATCTCACCAATCCTCTCAGTCCCAAGTGTCCCTCCTTATGCCACATCCAGCTGTCATTGTAGATAGGGTCATTCCAGGTTTCATCAGAGACCCTGAAGGAATTGTAAAGAATTTCCCAGTTTTTTTGTTTTGTTTTTGAAATTCCTTTTTATAGTGGGTTTGAGCTGATTCCCGCTGCCATGTTTATGCCAGTCTAGACACACTTGATTCCCTTACGGAGACATATCAATACATAGGTTTTAAGATTCTTACTAGTCAGATATATTCCTCTGCGGGAAATGAGGGGTTTTGTGTCCCTTTCACTGAGGAAGGTGTAGGTCTTCTCTATTCCATAGTTGGTTTTTGGAACGGTACCTGTGCTTATATCAAACTCCGGTTTTATGCATCACCCCACCTCTCCTTCCCCCTTAAGCAGGCATAAGAGTGTTTTCTAAATGTGAGACACTGTTCTCTTTCCTAACTCAGTTCAAGTGTAGCCATGTTTACAGGATCTTCATAAGTGATATCTTATGATAAATTTCTTTTTCTGTGTGACTTATTTCACTTAGAATCCTCGTACCTGAATCCACCCATTTTGCTGCTACTGGTCTTATGACATTGATTTCATGGCTGAGGGATATTCCATCGTACATAAGTACCACAATTTTTTGAACCATTTTGATATTTCCTGGGATATTTAAGGTGTACCCAAGTTGAGGTCCTTGTAAGCAGTGCAGCCCTAAATTTTGGGGTGGCTTTGTCTTATTGATTTTCAGTTTTCCCAAGGTATATTCCCTAGACTGGAAGTGCCCTTGGCTCTGTAGCTCTGTTCTTTACATGTTTTAGGGAACACAATGTACTCCTCCAGAGAGGCAGTTGGCAATTTACATCCCTCCCATCAGCATAACAAGGCTCCTTGTTCTCCAGGGCCTGTCTTGCCTTTCTGGTTTTTACACATTTTGTGGATGTCCCTTTTGACCGGTGGGAAGTGATACGTCTGTGTAGTGCAGATTTGCATTGCCCGCTTGCTTGCTTGGCCAAAAAGGGCGTATGCGTTTTCTCCTGAATATATTCAGGAGAAAACGCATACGCCCTTTTTGGCCAAGTGCATCATTGTCGAAGTTGTGCCCCTCTTCCTGTGCTTTAAAGGCGATTCCAACGTACCTCTTGAAATCTGTTTCCTGCTATTCTGCCTCGCTTTCAAGTCCGCCTCGTTGCCTTCCCTCAACAGAGTTTTGGACGATAGTTGTCCTTTATTACTCGGCCAGTTTGTGAATTGCTGTGCCCCTGAGCTCCATTTTTCTACTCGTTTTTGGTGAGCTGACCGCCAGTCCAACATTTTGGTTCAGGACCTTTGCTGGTTCCCGGTGGTGGGCTGAGACTTTGGTTAATTCTTCTTCCTGCCGGGAAATTACAGTGATATGTGCCCGTCCAAATACCTAACAGCTACCCTCTCATTGGTTCTCCCTCTTCCCTTTCATCCTCTGCCAAATTGGCAACCTGTGCGAACCAGGAGGTTAAAGGGGCTGTCTCTCCAAGTTGGGAGGTTGATAGTAAAGCAGATGGAAAGTCAAACCGGAGCACCAGGAGAGGGACTATTCGTTGAGTTTTAGAAACCTTTCGTATTCACAGTGTGTCCGTTCTCTAGGTTTCCCGTACATGTTATAGCTGTAGTAATATTCCCTTCAACCTGGAGAGTTGGGACCCATGGAATGGGTGCCAGGCATTTGTGCTTTAAAGGGTCTGCATTTGCTCACCCAATCTCACCAATCCTCTCAGTCCCAAGTGTCCCTCCTTATGCCACATCCAGCTGTCATTGTAGATAGGGTCATTCCAGGTTTCATCAGAGACCCTGAAGGAATTGTAAAGAATTTCCCAGTTTTTTTGTTTTGTTTTTGAAATTCCTTTTTATAGTGGGTTTGAGCTGATTCCCGCTGCCATGTTTATGCCAGTCTAGACACGCTTGATTCCCTTACGGAGACATATCAATACATAGGTTTTAAGATTCTTACTAGTCAGATATATTCCTCTGCGGGAAATGAGGGGTTTTGAGTCCCTTTCACTGAGGAAGGTGTAGGTCTTGTCTATTCCATAGTTGGTTTTTGGAACGGTACCTGTGCTTATATCAAACTCTGGTTTTATGCATCACCCCACCTCTCCTTCCCCCTTAAGCAGGCATAAGAGTGTTTTCTAAATGTGAGACACTGTTCTCTTTCCTAACTCAGTTCAAGTGTAGCCATGTTTACAGGATCTTCATAAGTGATATCTTATGATAAGTTTCTTTTTCTGTGTACCTTATTTCACTTAGAATCCTCGTACATGAATCCACCCATTTTGCTGCTACTGGTCTTATGACATTGATTTCATGGCTAAGGGATATTCCATCGTACATAAGTACCACAATTTTTTGAACCATTTTGATATTTCCTGGGATATTTAAGGTGTACCCAAGTTGAGGTCCTTGTAAGCAGTGCAGCCCTAAATTTTGGGGTGGCTTTGTCTTATTGATTTTCAGTTTTCCCAAGGTATATTCCCTAGACTGGAAGTGCCCTTGGCTCTGTAGCTCTGTTCTTTACATGTTTTAGGGAACACAATGTACTCCTCCAGAGAGGCAGTTGGCAATTTACATCCCTCCCATCAGCATAACAAGGCTCCCTGTTCTCCAGGGCCTGTCTTGCCTTTCTGGTTTTTACACATTTTGTGGATGTCCCTTTTGACCGGTGGGAAGTGATACGTCTTTGTAGTGCAGATTTGCATTGCCCGCTTGCTTGCTTGTCCAAAAAGGGCGTATGCGTTTTCTCCTGAATATATTCAGGAGAAAACGCATATGCCCTTTTTGGCCAAGTGCATCATTGTCGAAGTTGTGCCCCTCTTCCTGTGCTTTAAAGGCGATTCCAACGTACCTCTTGAAATCTGTTTCTTGCTATTCTGCCTCGCTTTCAAGTCCGCCTCGTTGCCTTCCCTCAACAGAGTTTTGGACGATAGTTGTCCTTTATTACTCGGCCAGTTTGTGAATTGCTGTGCCCCTGAGCTCCATTTTTCAACTCGTTTTTTGTGAGCTGACCGCAAGTCCAACAATTTGGTTCAGGACCTATGCTGGTTCCCGGTGGGGTGCTGAGACTTTGGTTAATTCTTCTTCCTGCCGGGAAGTTAGAGTGATATGTGCCCGTCCTAATGCCTAACAGCTACCCTCTCATTGGTTCTCCCTCTTCCCTTTCATCCTCTGCCAAATTGACAACGTGTGCGAACCAGGAGGTTAAATGGGCTGTCTCTCCATGTTGGGTGGTTGATAGTAAAGCAGATGGAAAGTCAAACCAGAGCACCAGGAGAGGGAGTATTCGTTGAGTTTTAGAAACCTTTCGTATTCACAGTGTGTCCGTTCTCTAGGTTTCCCGTACATGTTATAGCT
This sequence comes from Hyperoodon ampullatus, assembly GCF_949752795.1. Lineage (NCBI taxonomy): Eukaryota > Metazoa > Chordata > Mammalia > Artiodactyla > Ziphiidae > Hyperoodon > Hyperoodon ampullatus. The sequence goes on from NW_027640427.1 coordinate 298,110, forward strand.
GTAGTAATATTCCCTTCAAGCTGGAGAGTTGGGACCCATGGAATGGGTGCCAGGCATTTGTGCTTTAAAGGGTCTGCATTTGCTCACCCAATCTCACCAATCCTCTCAGTCCCAAGTGTCCCTCCTTATGCCACATCCAGCTGTCATTGTAGATAGGGTCATTCCAGGTTTCATCAGAGACCCTGAAGGAATTGTAAAGAATTTCCCAGTTTTTTTGTTTTGTTTTTGAAATTCCTTTTTATAGTGGGTTTGAGCTGATTCTCGCTGCCATGTTTATGCCAGTCTAGACACACTTGATTCCCTTAAGGAGACATATCAATACAGAGGTTTTAAGATTCTTACTAGTCAGATATATTGCTCTGCGGGAAATATGGGGTTTTGAGTCCCTTTCACTGAGGAAGGTGTAGGTCTTGTCTATTCCATAGTTGGTTTTTGGAACGGTACCTGTGCTTATATCAAACTCTGGGTTTATGCATCACCCCACCTCTCCTTCCCCCTTAAGCAGGCATAAGAGTGTTTTCTAAATGTGAGACACTGTTCTCTTTCCTAACTCAGTTCAAGTGTAGCCATGTTTACAGGATCTTCATAAGTGATATCTTTTGATAAGTTTCTTTTTCTGTGTGACTTATTTCACTTAGAATCATCGTACCTTAATCCACTCATTTTGCTGCTACTGGTCTTATGACTTTTATTTCATGGCTGAGGGATATTCCATCGTACGTATGTACCACAATTTCTTTACTATTTTTGTCTTTACTGGGATATTTAAGGTGTCCCGAAGTCGAGGTTCTTGTAAGCAGTGCTGCCCTATATTTTGGGTTGGCTGTGTCTTATTGATTTTCAATTTCCCCAAGGTATATTCCCATGACTGGAAGTGCCTTAGGTTGTGAAGCTCTGTTGTTTAATTCTTTTAGGGAACACAATGCACTCCTCCAGAGTGGCTGTTGGCAATCTGCATCCCACCCATCAGCATAACAAGGCTCCCTGTTCTCTAGAGCCCCTCTTGCCTTTCTGGCTTTTACACATTTTACAGATATCCCTTTTGACTGGTGGGAAGTGATACTTCTTTGTAGTGCAGATTTGCATTGTGCGGTTGCTTGGTTGGCTAAAATGGGTGTATGCGTTTTCTCCTGAATATATTCAGGAGAAAACGCATGCGCCCTTTATGGACAATTCCCTAATTGTCGAAGTTGTGATGCTTTTCCTGTGTTTAAAGGCGATTCCAATGTACTTCTGGAAATCTGTTTCGTGCAAATCTCCCTCATTTTCAAGTCCGCCTCATGGCTTTTCCTCAACAGATTTTTGGAAGAGAGTAGTCCTGTATAACTCTGCAAGTTAGTGAATTGCTGTGCCCCTGAGCTCCATTTTTCAACTTGTGTTTTTGTGAGCTGACCTTAAACCCACAATTTTGCTTCAGGACCTATACTAGTTATGGGGGTGGGGCAGGCTGAGAGTTTGGTTAATTCTTCTTCATGACGGGAAATTAGAGTGACATGTGGCCGTCCAAATGCCTACAGCTACTCTCTCATTGGTTCTCCCTCTTCCCTTATATCCTCTGCACAATGTGCCAAATGTGCGAACCAGGATGTTATAGGGGCTGACTCTCCAAGTTGGGAGATTGATATTAAAGCAGTTGGAATGTCAAGTTGCAGCACATGGAGAGAAAAAAATTAGTAGAGTTTTAGAAACCTTTCACCATCAGAGGGTGTCCATTCTCTAGGTTTCCCATACATGTTATAACTGTAGTGATATTCCCTTCTACCTGGAGAGTTGGGAACCATGGAATCAGTGGCAGGCATTATTGCTTTAAAGCATCTGCATTTTCTCACCCAATCTCACCAATCCTCTCAGTCCCAGGTGAACAGCCTTATGCCACATCCAGCTGTTGTTGTAGATAGGGTCATTCCAAGTTTCATCAGAACCCCTGAAGGTGTTGTGTAAGAATTTCACTGTTTCTTTGTTTTGTTTTGAAATTCCTTTTTATAGTGGGTTTGAGCTGATTCTCACTGCCGTGTTTATGTCATTCTAGACACACTTGGTTCCCTTATGGAGACATATCAATACATAGGTTTTAAGATCCTTACTAGTCAGATATATTTCTCTGTGGGGAATAGGGGTGTTGAGTCCCATTCACTGAGGAAGGAGTCGGGCTTGTCTCTTCTGTATTTGGATTATGGAACGGTACCTGTGTTAATATCAAACTCTGGTTTTGTGTGTCTCCCCACCTCTCCTTCCCCCTTAAGCAAGCATAAGAGTGTTTTCTAAATCTGAGACTCTGTTCTCTTTCCTAATTCAGTTCATATGTAGCCAGGTTTACAGTCCCTTCATAAGTGATATCTTATATCAGAATGCACCATGGCCCTTGTCATAATAATGCTCCATGACCCCTGTCATCACAATGCTCCATTCCCTGGTTATCACAATGCTCCATGTCCCTTGTCATAACAATTCTCCACGTACTTGTCATCACAATGCTACATGACACTTCTCTTCACAAAGTTACATGCTCGTTTCATCACAATTCTCCATGCACTTGTCATTGCAATGTTCCATGACCCCTGTCATAGCAAGCTCCAAGTGTTTGTCATCACAATGCTTCACGACTTTGTCATCTAAATTCTCAATGGCACTTTTCATCACAATGTTCCGTACCCTTGTCATCACAATGCTCCATGCCCTTGTCATCACAATGCTCCCTGACACCTATCATCACAATGCTTCATGCCCCTTGTCATTACAGTGTTCCATGATGCTCGTCATCACAATTACCCATGGTCTTCTCATCACAATGCTCCACGGTTTTGCCATCACAATGCTCCATGCCCTGGTCATCTCAAAGCTCAATGTCCCTTGTCCTCACAATTCTCCACGTCCTTGTCATCACAATGCTCCATGGCACTTCTCATCACAATGTTATATGCTCTTGTCATAACAATACTCCATGCACTTGTCATCGCAATGCTCCATGACCCCTGTCATAGGAAGCTCCATGAGCTTGTCATCACAATGTTTCAAGACATGGACATTAAAATTATCAATGGCCCTTGTCATCTCAATGCTCCATGCGCTTATCATCACAATGCTCCTTTACCTTTGTCACAACAATCCTCCATGACACTTGGCATCACAATGCTCCGTGCTATTGTCACCACAATGGAACATGACATATGTCATCACAATGCTCCCTGACACCTGTCTTCACAATACTCCATGACCTTGTCATCACAATGCTCCATGCCCTTGTCATCACAATGTGCCATGCCCACTGTCATCAAAATAATCCATGAAACTTGTCAGACCAAAGCTCCATGCCACCTTTCATCACAATGCTCCATGAACCCTGTCATCACAATGCACCATGCCCATCATCATAATGCTTCATGCTCTTGTCATCACAATGAAATCAAAATGCTCCATGACCTCTGTCATCACAATGCTCCAAACCCTTGTGATCACAATGTTCCATAACACTTGTCATCACAATACCCCATGACGCTACTCATCACAATTATCCATGGACTTCTCATCACAATGCCCCATGACATTTGTCATCACAATGCGCAATACACATGTCATCACAATGCTCCCTGACTCTTGCCATCAGTATGCTCCCTGAACCCTTTCATGACAAGGCTCCATGCCTTTTTCATCACAATTATCCATGCCATTTTCATCACAATGCGCCAAGACCCCTGTAATCACAATGCTCCATGCCCTTGTCATCACAAAGCTCCATGATGCATGTCATCAGAATGCTCAATGGCCTTCTCATCACAATGCTCCATGCCCTTGTCATCACAATGCTCCAAGACCCCTGTAATCACAATGGTCCATGCCCCTTTTCATCAGAATGCTCCATGAGACTTGTCATCACAAGGCTCCATGGTCTTCTCATCACAATGCTCCAGGACATTGTCATCAAAATGCTCCATTCCCTTATCATCACAATGCTCCATGACCCCTGTCATCACAATACTCCATGAACATTTTCAGCCCAATGCTCCATGACCTTCTCATCACAATGCTCCATGACCAATATCATCACAATGCTCCATGACCACAGTCATCACAACGCTCAATATCACCTGACAACACAATGATCCGGGACTCTTGTCATCACAATGTTCCATTCCCTAGTCATCACAATGCTCCATGACCCCTGTCATCACAATACTCCATGAACATTTTCAGCCCAATGCTCCATGACACTTGTCATCACAATGATGCATGCCCTTGTCATCCCAATGCTCCATGACCCCTGTAATCACAATGCTCCGTGACGCTTGTCATCACAGTGCTCCATGACACCTGTCATCAAAATGCTCCATGCCTTTGTCAGCAAAATGCTACATGACTTGTCATTACAATGTTCTATGCACTTGTCATCACAATACTCCATTACCATTGCCATCACAATCCTCCATGAACCTTGGGATCACATTGCTCCATGCCCTTGTCATCACAATGCTCCATGCTCCTTGAAATCAAAATGATCCATGACCTCTGTCATCACAATGCTCCAAACCCTTGTGATCACAATGTTCCATAACACTTGTCATCACAATGCTCCATGATGCCTGTCATCACAATACTCCATGCCCTTTTCATCACAATGCTCCATGACCTTTGTCATCACAATTCTCGATACACTTGTCATCACAATGCTCCCTGACACTTGTCATCAGAATGCTCCTTGATCCCTGTCACAAAAAGGCTCCATGCCTTTTTCATCAAAATGCACCATGCCGTTTTCATCACAATGCTCCATGCCATTGTCATCAAAATACTCCACAAGCTTGTCATCAGAATGCTCCATGTCCCTTGTCATCACAATTTTCCATGCACTTGTCAGCACAATGCTCCCTGACCCTTGTCATCACAATGCTCCAAGCCATTGTCATCACAATGCTCCATTACCTTTGTCATCAGAATCCTCCATGACACTTGGCATCACAATGCTCCATGGCATTGTCATCACAATGGGCCATTACATATGTCATCACAATGCTCCCTGACACCTGTCTTCACAATAATGAATGACCTGGTCATCACAATGCTCCATGCCCTTGTCATCACAATGCGCCATTCCAACTGTCATCGCAATAAGCCGTGAAACTTATTAGACCAATGCCCCATGCCCTTGTTATCACAATGCTCCATGACCCCTGTCATCACAATGCTCCGTGACTCCAGTCATCACAAGGCTTCATGACCTTTGTCATCACAATGTTCCATGCCCTTGTCATCAACAGTCTCTGTGACCTTTTTAACCACAATGCTTCATGAACTTTTCATCACAATGCTCTTTGACCCTTGTCATCACAATGCTCTATGCCTTTCTCAGCACAATGCTCCATGCCCTTGTCATTACAATCCTCCATGACCCATGTATCACTGTGTTCCATGCCCTTTTCATCACAATGCTCCATGCCCACTCTCATCACAATAATCCATGAAACTTTTCAGACAAATGTTCCATGCCCTTGTCATCACAATGCTCCATTACCCCTGTCATAACAATGCTCCATGACACCTGCCATCACAACGTTCCACGGCCTTGTCATCACATGGCTCCATGACCCTTGTCATCACAATGCTCCAAGACCCCTGTAATCACAGTGCTACATGCCCTTGTCATCACAAAGCTCCATGATGCATGTCATTACAATGCTCCATGCCCTTGCCATCACAATGCTCCATTACCCCTGTGATAACAATGCTCCATGACCCCTGCCATCAAGATGTTCCATGGCCTTGTCATCACAAGGCTCCATGACCCTTCTCATCACAATGCTCCAAGACCCCTGTAATCACAATGCTCCATGTCCCTTTTTATCTCAATGATCCATGAACCCTGTCATCACAATGCACCATGACCATCATCATAATGCTTCAGGCTATTGTCATCACAATGAAATCAAAATTCTCCATGACCTCTGTCATAACACTGCTCCAAACCCTTGTGATCACAATATTCCATAACACCTGTCATCACAATGCCCCATGATGCTCGTCATCACAATTATCTATGGTCTTCTCATCACAATGCTCCATGACCTTTGTCATCACAATGCTCAATACACTTGTCATCAAAATGCTCCCAGACACTTGTTCTCTGTATGCTCCTTGAACTCTGTCATGACAAGGCTCCATGCCTTTTTCATCACAATGATCCATGCCTTTTTCATCACAATGCTCCAAGACACCTGTAATTACAATGCTCCATGCCCTTGTCATCACAAAGCTCAATGACGCATGTCATCAGACTGCTCCTTGGCCTTCTCATCACAATGCTCCATGCCCTTGTCATCACAATTTTCCAAGACACTCTAATCACAATGCTCCATGCCCCTTTTCATCAGTATGCTCCATGAGACTTGTCTCACAAGGCTCCATGGTTTTCTCATCACAATGCTCCAGCACCTTGTCATCACAATGCTTCACGACCTTGTCATGAAAATTTTCAATGGCACTTGTCATCATAATGCTCCAAGCCCTAGTCATCACAATGCTCCATTATATTTGTCATCACAATCCTCCATTACATTTGGCATCACAATGCTCCATGCCATTGTCATCGCAATGGACCATGACATATGTCATCACAATGCTCCCTGACACTTGTCTTCACAATACTCCATGACCTTCTCATCACAATGCCCCATGCCCTTGTCATCACAATGCTCCCTGACACTTGTCTTCACAATACTCCATGACCTTCTCATCACAATGCCCCATGCCCTTGTCATCACAATGCCCCATGCCCACTGTCATCACAATAATCTATTAAACTTGTCAGACCAATGCTCCATGCCCCTGTCATCACAATGCTCCATGCCCTTGTCATCACAATGCTCCATGACCCCTGTCATCACAATGCTCTGTGACTCCAGTCATCACAATGCTTCATAACATTTGTCATCACAGTGTTCCATACCCACATCATCACAAGGCTCTGTGACCTTTGTAACCACAATACTCCATGAACTTTTCATCACAATACTCCGTGACCCTTGTCATCACAATGCTCCATGCCTTTGTCAGAACAATGCTCCATGACCCTTGTCATCACAATGTGCCACGTGATTTTCATCACAACGGTCCACAACCTTGTCATCGTAATGCTCCATAAACCTTGTAATCACAATGCTCCATGCACTTCTCATCAAAATGCTCTCTCAACAGAGATATCACAATGTTCCATCACTAGTCATCACAATACTCCCTCACCCCTGTAATCACAATGTTGCATGACCCCTGTCATCACAATGCTACATCCCCTTATCATCACAATGTTCCATGACCCCTGACATCACAATGTTCCATAACCCCTGTCATCAAAATGCTCCATGACCCTTTTCATCCCAAAGCTCCATGACCCCTGACATCACAATGTTCTATAACCCCTGTCATCAAAATGTTCCATTACACTTTTCATCAAATTGCTGCATGACCCTGTCATCAAAATGCTCCCTGCCCTTCTCATCACAATGCACCACGCCCTTGACATCAAAATGCTCCATGACTTTTGTCATCACAAAGCTCCATAACCCTTGGAATCACAGTGTTCCATGAACCGTCTCATCACATTTTTCCATGCCCTTGTCATCACAAAGCTCCATGACGCTTCTCAAAACAATGTTTGATGCCCTTCTCATCACAATGCTCCATGCCCTTGTCATTACAATCCTCCATGACCCATGGATCACAGTGTTCCGTGACCTTGTCATCACAATGCTCCATGCCCACTCTCATCACAATAATCCATGAAACTTTTCAGACCAATGCTCCATGCCCTTCTCATCACAATGCTCCATTACCCCTGTCATAACAATGCTCCATGACCACTGCCATCACAATGTTCCACACCATTGTCATCACAAGGCTCCATGACCCTTGTCATCACAATGCTCCAAGACCCCTGTAATCACAATGCTCCATGCCCTTGTCATCACAAAGCTCAATGACGCATGTCATCAGAATGCTCCATGGCCTTCTCATCACAATGCTCCTTGCCCTTGTCATCACAATGCTCCAAGACCCCTGTAATCACAATGCTCCATGCCCCTTTTCATCTCAATGCTCCATGAACCCTGTCATCACAATGCACCATGCCCATCACCATAATGCTTCAGGCTATTGTCATCACAATGAAATCAAAATTCTTCATGACCTCTGTCATCACAATGCTCCGAAACCTTGTGATCACAGTGTTCCATAAAACTTATCAGCACAACACCCCATGACGCTCATCATCACAATTATCCATGGTCTTCTCATCACAATGCTCCATGAACTTTGTCATCACAATGCTCAATACACTTGTCATCACAATGCTCCGTGACACTTGTCGTCAGTATGCTCCTTGAACCCTGTCATGAAAAGGCTCCATGCCTTTTTCATAACAATGATCCATGCCATTTTCATCACAATACTCCATGCCCTTGTCAGCACAAAGCTCCATGACGCATGTCATCAGAATGCTCCATGGCCTTCTCATCACAATGCTCCAAGACCCCTGTAATCACAATGCTCCATGCCCCTTTTCATCAGAATGTTCCATGAGAATTGTCATCACAAGGCTCCATGGACTTCCCATCACAATGCTCCAGGACCTTGTCATCACAGTGCTCAATTCCCTTCTCATTACAATGCTCCATGACCCCTGTCATCACAATACTCCATGAACATTTTCAGCCCAATGCTTCATGACCTTCTCATCACAATGCTCCATGACCCATATCATCACAATCCTCCATGACCACTGTCATCACAACACTCCATGACCCCTGACAACACAATGATCCGGGACTCTTGTCATCACAATGCTCCATTCCCTTGTCATCACAATGCTCCATGAACATTTTCAGCCCAATGCTCCATGACACTTGTCATCACAATGATCCATGCCCTTGTCATCCCAATGCTCCATGACCCCTGTAATCACAATGCTCCATGACGCTTATCATCACAGTGCTCCATGACCCTTATCATCACAATTCTCCATGCCTGTGTCATCAAAATCCTACATGACCTTGTCATCACAATGCTCCATGAGCTTGTCATCACAATACTCCATTACCATTTTCATCACAATCCTCCATGAACCTTGGGATCACATTGCTCCATGCCCTTGTCATCACAATGCTCCATGCTCCTTGAAATCAAAATGGTCCATGACCTCTGTCATCACAATGCTCCAACCCCTTGTGATCACAATGTTCCATAACACTTGTCATCACAACACTCCATGATGACTGTCATGACAATACTCCATGCACTTGTCGTCACAATGCTCCATGACCTTTGTCATCACAATTCTCAATACACTTGTCATCACAATGCTCCCTGACACTTGTCGTCAGAATCCTCCTTGAACACAGTCATGAAAAGGCTCCATGCCTTTTTCATCAGAATGCTCCATGCCCTTTTCATCACAACGCTCCAGGTCATTGTCATCACAATACTCCACAAGCTTGTCATCAGAATGCTCCATGATCATTGTCTTCAGAATGCTCCATGACCCCTGTCATCACAATGCTCCATACCCCTTGTCATTACAGTGTTCCATGACGCTCGTCATGACAATTATCCATGGTCTTCTCATCACAATGCTCCACAGTCTTGCCATCACAATGCTCCATGCCTTGGTCATCACGATGCTCCATGTCCCCAGTCATCACAATGCTCCATGACCCCTGTCATCACAATGCTCCATACCCCTTGTCATTACAGTGCTCCATGACGCTCGTCATCACTATTATCCATGGTCTTCTCATCACAATGCTCCACGGCCTTGCCATCACAATGCTCCATGCCCTGGTCATCACAATGCTCCATGTCCCCTGTCATCACAATTCTCCACGTTCTTGGCATCACTATGCTGCATGATACTTCTAATCACAGTGTTACATGTTTTGTCATAACAATTCTCTATGCACTTGTCATCGTAATGCTCCATGACCCCTGTCATAGCAAGCTCCATGTGATTGTCATCACAATGCTTCATGAACATGTCATCAAAATTCTCAATGGCCCTTGTTATCACAATGCGCCATGACCCTTGTCATCACAATGCTCCAAGCCCTTGTCATCAAAATGCTCCATTACCTTTGTCATCACAATCCTCCATGACACTTGGCATCACAATGCTACATTCCATTGTCATTGCAATAGACCATGACATATGTCTTCACAATGCTCCCTGACACCCTTCTTCACAATACTCAATGACCTTCACATCACAATGCTCCATGCCCTTGTCATCACAATGCGCCATGCCCACTGTCATCACAATAATCCATGAAACTTGTCAGAAAAATGCTCCATGACCCTGTCATCACAAGGCTCCATGCCCTTTCATCACAATGCTCTATGACCCCTGTCATCACAATGCTCTGTGACTCCAGTTATCACAATGCTTCATGACCTTTGTCATCACAATGGTCCATGCCCTCGTCATCACAAGACTCTGTGACCTTGGTGACCACAACACTCCATGAACATTTCATCACAATGCTCGGTGACCCTTGTCATCACAATGCTCCATGCCTTTGTCAGCACATTACTCCATGACACATGGCATCAAATGTGCCATGCGCTTGTCATCACAATGCTCCACATCGCTGTCATCACAATGCTCCACAAACCTTGTCATCACAATGCTCCATGCGTTTGTCAGCACAATGATCCATGACCCATGTCATCACAATGTGCCCTGCGTTTCTCATCACAATGCTCCACAGCCTTGTCATCAGAATGCTCCATGCACCTCTCATCAAAATGCTCTCTCACCACTGATATCACAGTGTTCCACCACTAGTCAACACAATACTCCCTCCACCCTGTCATCCCAATGTTCCATGACCCTTGTCACAACAATGCTACATGCTCTTATCATCACAATGCTCCATGACCCTTTTCATCACAATGCTCCATGACCCCTAACATCACAATGTTCCATAAACACTGTCATCAAAATGTTCCATGACCCTTTTCATCCAATTGCTCCATAACCCTGTCATCACAGTGCTCCCTGCCCTTCTCATCACAATGCACCACGCTCTTGTCATCAAAATGCTCCATGGCCTATGTCATCACAAAGCTCCATGACCCTTGGAATCACAATGCTCCATGCCATTGTCATCACAAAGCTCCATGAAACCTCTCATCACATTGCTCCATGCCATTGTCATCACAAAGCTCCATGACGCTTGTCATCACAATGCTCCATGCCCTTGTCATTGCAATCCTCCATGACACATGTATCACTGTGTTCCGTGCCCTTGTCATCACAATGCTCCATGCTCACTCTCATCACAATAATCCATGAAACTTTTCAGACCAATGCTCCATGCCCTTGTCATCACAATGCTCCATTACACCTGTCATAACAATGCTCCATGACCCCTGCCATCACAATGTTCTACGGCCTTGTCATCACAAGACTCCATGGCCCTTGTCATCACAATGCTCCAAGACCCCTGTAATCACAATGCTCCATGCCCATGTCATCACAAAGCTCCCTTACGCATGTCACCAGAATGCTCCATGGCCTTCTCATCACAATACTCCATGCCCTTGTCATCACAATGCTCCAAGGCCCTTGTTATTACAATGATCCATGCCTCTTTGCATCTCAATGCTCCATGAACCCTGTCATCACAATGCACCATGCCCATCATCATAATGCTTCATGCTATTGTCATCACAATGAAATCAAAATTCTCCATGACCTCTCTCATCACAATGCTCCAAACCCTTGTGATCACAATGTTCCATAACACTTGTCATCACAACGCCCCATGACGCTGGTCATCACAATTATACATGGACTTCTCATCACAATGCTCCATGACCTTTGTCATCACAATTCTCAATACACTTGTCATCACAATGCTCCCTGATACTTGTCATCAGTATGCTCATTGAACCCTGTCATGACAAGTCTCCATGCCTTTTTCATCACAATGATCCATGCCCTTTTCATCACAATGCTCCATGCCATTGTCATCACAATACTCCACAAGCTTGTCATCAGAATGCTCCGTGACACTTTTCATCTCAATGATCCATGACCCCTGTCATCACAATGCTCCATGACACCTGTCATCACAATGCTCCATGCCCCTTGTCATTACAGTGCTCCATGATGTTCGTTATCACAATTATCCATGGTCTTCTCATCACAGTGCTCCACGGTCTTGCCATCACAATGCTCCATGCCCTGGTCATCACAATGCTCCATGTCCCCAGTCATCACAATGCTCCATGACCTCTGTCATCACAATGCTCCATACCGCTTGTCATTACAGTGCTCCATGACACTCGTAATCACAATTGTCCATGGTCTTCTCATCACAATGCTCCACGCCCTTGTCATCAAAATGCTCCATGACCCTTGTCATCACAATGCTCCATGACCACTGTCATAACAATGCTCCATGACCCCTGTCATCACAAGGCTCCATACCACTTGTCATTACAGTGCTCCATGACGCTCCTCATCACAATTATCCATGGTCTTCTCATCACAATGCTCCACGGTCTTGTCATCACAGTGCTCCATGCCTTGGGCATCACAATGCTCCATGTCCCCGGTCATCACAATGCTCCATGACCACTGTCATCACAATGCTCTATACCCCTTGTCATTACAGTGCTCCATGACCCTCGTCATCACAATTATCCATGATCTTCTCATCACAGTGCTCCACGACCTTGCCATCACAAGGGTCCATGCCCTGGTCATCACAATGTTCCATGTCCCTAGTCATCACAATGCTCCATGTCCCCGGTCATCACAATGCTCCATGACCACTGTCATCACAATGCTCTATACCCCTTGTCATTACAGTGCTCCATGACGCTCGTCATCACAATTATCCATGGTCTTCTCATCACAGTGCTCCACGGTCTTGCCATCACAATGCTCCATGCCCTGGTCATCACAATGCTCCATGTCCCCTGTCATCACAATTCTCCACGTTCTTGGCATCACTATGCTCCATGATACTTCTCCTCACAGTGTTACATGTTTTGTCATCACAATTCTCTATGCACTTGTCATCGCAATGCTCCATGACCCCTGTCATAGCAAGCTCCATGTGATTGTCATCACAATGCTTCATGAACATGTCATCAAAATTCTCAATGGCCCTTGTTATCACAATGCTCCATGACCCTTGTCATCACAATGCTCCAAGCCCTTGTCATCAAAATGCTCCATTACCTTTGTCATCACAATCCTCCATGACACTTGGCATCACAATGCTACATTCCATTGTCATTGCAATAGACCATGACATATGTCATCACAATGCTCCCTGACACCCTTCTCCACAATACTCCATGACCTTCTCATCACAATGCTCCATGCCCTTGTCATCACAATGCGCCATGCCCACTGTCATCACAATAATCCCTGAAACTTGTCAGAAAAATGCTCCATGACCCTGTCATCACAATGCTCCATGCCCTTTCATCACAATGCTCTATGACCCCTGTCATCACAATGCTCCGTGACTCCAGTCATCACAATGCTTCATGACCTTTGTCATCACAATGGTCCATGACCTCGTCATCACAAGGCTCTGTGACCTTTGTGACCACAACACTCCATGAACATTTCATCACAATGCTCGGTGACCCTTGTCATCACAATGCTCCATGCCTTTGTCAGCACCTTACTCCATGACACATGGCATCAAATGTGCCATGCGCTTGTCATCACAATGCTCCACATCGTTGTCATCACAATGCTCCATAAACCTTGTCATCACAATGCTCCATGCGTTTGTCATCACAATGTTCCATGACCCATGTCATCACAATGTGCCCTGCGTTTCTCATCACAATGCTCCACAGCCTTGTCATCACAATGCTCCATGCACCTCTCATCAAAATGCTCTCTCACCACTGATATCACAATGTTCCATCACTAGTCAACACAATACTCCCTCCACCCTGTCATCCCAATGTTCCATGACCCTTGTCACAACAATGCTACATGCTCTTATCATCACAATGCTCCATGACCCCTGATATCACAATGTTCCATAACTCCTGTCATCACAATGCTCCATGACCCTTTTCATCACAATGCTCCATGACCCCTAACATCACAATGTTCCATAAACACTGTCATCAAAATGTTCCATGACCCTTTTCATCCAATTGCTCCATGACCCTGTCATCACAATGCTCCCTGCCCTTCTCATCACAATGCACCACGCCCTTGTCATCAAAATGCTCCATGGCCTATGTCATCACAAAGCTCCATGACCCATGGAATCACAATGCTCCATGCCATTGTCATCACAAAGCTCCATGAAACCTCTCATCACATTGCTCCATGCCGTTGTCATCACAAAGCTCCATGACGCTTGTCATCACAATGCTCCATGCCCTTGTCATTGCAATCCTCCATGACACATGTATCACTGTGTTCCGTGCCCTTGTCATCACAATGCTCCATGCTCACTCTCATCACAATAATCCATGAAACTTTTCAGACCAATGCTCCATGCCCTTGTCATCACAATGCTCCATTACACCTGTCATAACAATGCTCCATGACCCCTGCCATCACAATGTTCTACGGCATTGTCATCACAAGACTGCATGACCCTTGTCATCACAATGCTCCAAGACCCCTGTAATCACAATGCTCCATGCCCATGTCATCACAAAGCTCCCTGACGCATGTCATCAGAATGCTCCATGGCCTTCTCATCACAATACTCCATGCCCTTGTCATCACAATGCTCCAAGACCCTTGTTATTACAATGATCCATGCCTCTTTGCATCTCAATGCTCCATGAACCCTGTCATCACAATGCACCATGCCCATCATCATAATGCTTCATGCTATTGTCATCACAATGAAATCAAAATTCTCCATGACCTCTCTCATCACAATGCTCCAAACCCTTGTGATCACAATGTTCCATAACACTTGTCATCACATCGCCCATGACGCTGGTCATCACAATTATCCATGGACTTCTCATCACAATGCTCCATGACCTTTGTCATCACAATTCTCAATACACTTGTCATCACAATGCTCCCTGACACTTGTCATCAGTATGCTCATTGAACCCTGTCATGACAAGTCTCCATGCCTTTTTCATCACAATGATCCATGCCCTTTTCGTCACAATGCTTCATGCCATTGTCATCACAATACTCCACAAGTTTGTCATCAGAATGCTCCGTGACCCTTGTCATCTCAATGATCCATGACCCCTGTCATCACAATGCTCCATGACACCTGTCATCACAATGCTCCATGCCCCTTGTCATTACAGTGCTCCATGATGTTCGTTATCACAATTATCCATGGTCTTCTCATCACAGTGCTCCACGGTCTTGCCATCACAATGCTCCATGCCCTGGTCATCACAATGCTCCATGTCCCCAGTCATCACAATGCTCCATGACCCCTGTCATCACAATGCTCCATACTGCTTGTCATTACAGTGCTCCATGACACTCGTAATCACAATTGTCCATGGTCTTCTCATCACAATGCTCCATGCCCTTGTCATCAAAATGCTCCATGACCATTGTCATCACAATGCTATATGACCACTGTCATAACAATGCTCCATGACCCCTGTCATCACAAGGCTCCATACCACTTGTCTTTACAGTGTTCCATGATGCTCCTCATCACAATTATCCATGGTCTTCTCATCACAATGCTCCACGGTCTTGCCATCACAGTGCTCCATGCCTTGGACATCAAAATGCTCCATGTCCCCGGTCAACACAATACTCCCTCACCCCTGTCATCACAATATTCCATGACCCTTGTCACAACAATGCTACATGCCTTTATCATCACAATGCTCCATTCCCCTGACATCACAATGTTCCATAACCCCTGTCATCACAATGCTCCCTGCCCTTCACAACAGAATGCACCACACCCTTGTCATCAAAATGCTCCATGACCTTTGTCATCACAAAGCTCAATGACCCTTGTCATCACAATGCTGCATGCCATTGTCATCACAATGCTCCATGAACCCTCTAATCACATTGTTCCATGCCCTTGTCATCACAGGCTCCATGATGCTTTTCATCACAATGCTCGATGCCATTCTTATCACAATGCTCCATGCGCTTCTCATTACAATCCTCCATGACCCATGTATCACAGTGTTCCATGCCCTTGTCATCACAATGCTCCTTGCCCCCTCTCATCACAATAATCCATGAAACTTTTCAGACCAATGCTCCATGCCCTTGTCATCACAATGCGCCATTACACCTGTCATAACAATGCTCCATGACCCCTGCCATCACAATGTTCCACAGCCTTGTCATCACAAGGCTCCATGACCCTTGTCATCACAATGCTCCAAGACCCCTGTAATCACAATGCTCCATGCCCTTGTCATCACAAAGCTCAATGATGCATGTCAACAGAATGCTCCATGGCCTTCTCATTCACGATGTTCCATGCCTTTGTCATCACAATGCTCCAAGACTCCTGTAATCGCAATGCTCCATGCCCCTTTTCATCTCAATGCTCCATGAACCCTGTCATCACAATGCACCACGCCCATCATCATAATGCTTCAGGCTATTGTCATCACAATGAAACCAAAATGCTCCATGACCTCTGTCATCACAATGCTCCAAATCCTTGAGATCAATATGTTCCATAATACTTATCATCACAACGCCCCATGACGCTCGTCATCACAATTATCCATCGTCTTCTCATCACAATGCTCCATGACCTTTGTCATCACAATACTCAATACCCTTGTCATCACAATGCTCCCTGACACTTGTTGTCAGTTTGCTCCTTGAACCCTGTCATGACAAGGCTCCATGCCTTTTTCATCACAATGATCCATGCCCTTTTCATCACAGTGCTCCAAGACCGCTGTAATCACAATGCTCCATGCCCTTGTCCTCACAAAGCTCCATGATGCATGTCATCAGAACACTCCATGGCCTTCTCATCCCAATGCTCCATGCCCTTGTCATCACAATGCTCCAAGACCCCTGTAATCACAATGCTCCATGGCACTTTTCATCAGAATGCTCCATGAGACTTGTCATCACAAGGCTCCATGGTCTTCTCATCATAGTGCTCCAGTACCTTGTCATCACAATGCTCCATGACCCCTGTCATCCCAGTACTCCATGGACATTTTCAGCCCAATGCTCCACGACCTTCTCATCACAATGCTCCCTGACCCCTGTCATCACAATGCTCCATGACCACTGTCATCACAACGCTCCATGAACCCTGACAACACAATGATCCGGAACTCTTGTCAGTAAAATGTTCCATGACCATTGTCATCACAATGATCCATGTGCTTGTCATCCCAATGCTCCATGACCCCTGTAATCACAATGCTCCGTGATGCTTCTCATCACAGTGCTCCATGAACCTTGTCATCATAATGCTCCTTGCCTTTGTCAACAAAATGGTACATAATCTTGTCATCACAATTCTCCATGCGCTTGTCATCACAATCCTCCATGACCATTGGGATCACATTGCTTCATGCCCTTGCCATCTCTCTCTTTCCTTTCTGGTTTTTACAGATATTCGGATGTCCCTTTTGACCGGTGGTAAGTGACAATTCTTTGTAGTGTGGATTTGTATTGCGCGCTTGCTTGATTGGCCAAAAAGGGTGTATGCGTTTTCTTCTGAATATATTCAGGAGAAAAGGCATACGCCCTTTTTGGCCAAGTGCATCTCTGTCCAAGTTGGGATGCTTTTCCTGTGCTTTAAAGGCGATTCCAATTTACCTCTTGAAATATGTTTTGTGCAATTCTGCCTCATTTTCAAGGCCGCTTCATTGCCTTCCCTCAACAGATTTTTGGAAGAGAGTAGTCCTTTATAAGTCTGCAGGTTTGTGAATTGCTGTGCCCCTGAGCTCCAATTTTCAAATCCCATCTTTGTGAGCTGGCCGCAAATCCACAATTTTGCTTCAGGACCTATACTGGTTCCAGGGGTGGCTATATTGGTTCCCTGTGGGTGGCTGAGGCTTTGGTTAATTCTTCTTCCTGCCGGGAAATTAGAGTGACATGTGCCCGTCCAAATGCCTACATCTACTCTCTGATTGGTTCTCCCTCTTCCCTTTCATCCTCTGCACAATTAGCAAACTGTGCGAACCAGGAGGTTATAGGGGCTGACTCTCCTAAGTTGGGAGATTGATAGTAAAGCAGTTGGAATGCCAAAGTGGAGCACAAGGAGAGGAAAAATTAGGAGAGTTTTAGAAACCTTTCGCCATCACAGGGTGTCCATTTTCTAGGTTTCCCATACATGTTATAATTGTAGTGATATACCCTTCTACCTGGAGATTTGGGACACATGGAATGGTGGCATGCATTACTACTTTAAAAGGTCTGCATTTTCTCTCCCAATCTCACCAGTCCTCTCAGTCCCAAGTGTCCAGCCTTATGTCTCATCCAGCTGTCTTTGCAGATAGGGTCATTCCAGGTTTCATCAGAAACCCTGAAGGAATTGTGTAAGAATTTCGCTGTTTTTTGGGGTTTTTTTGAAATTCATTTTTATAATGGGGTTGAGCTGATTTTCACTGACGTGTTTATGCCAGTCTAGACACAATTGATTCCCTTACGGAGACATATCAATACATAGGTTTTAAGATTCTTAGTAGTCAGATATATTCCTCTGTGGGGCATAGGGGTGTTGAGTCCCGTTCACTGAGGATGGTGTAGGTCTTGTCTATTCTGTATTTGGTTTATGGAATGGTACCTGTGCTAATATCAAACTCTGGTTTTATGCATCACCCCACCTCTCCTTTCCCCTGAAGCAGGCATAAGAGATTTTTGCTAAATGTGAGACTCTGTTCTCTTTCCTAATTCAGTTCATGTGTTGTGATATTGACATTCCCTCTATAAGTGATATCTTATGATAAGATTCTTTTTCTGTGTGACTAATTTCCCTTAAAATCATCATACCTAAATCCACTCTTTATGCTGCTACTGGCCTTATATACATTGATTTCACGTCTGAGTGATACTCCGTTGTACAAAATTACCACAAGTTCTTTATGCATTTCTCTTTTTCCTGGGATATTTTAGGTGTACCAAAGTTGAGGTTCTTGTATGCAGAGCAGCCCTAAACTTTGGGGTGCCTGTGTCTTATTGACATTTAGTCTTCCCCAGTTATATGTCCATGAGTTGAAGTCCCCTTGCTCCGGGGCTTTGTATTTTAGATGTTTTAAAAACAGCATACACTTCTTCAGAGTGGCTCTTGGATATTTATACCCCACCCATCAGTGTGACTAGGCTCCCTGTTTTCCATGGCCTCTCCTGCATTTCTGGTTTGTACACATTTTTTGGATGGCCTTTCTGAGCAGTGGAAATTGAGACTTCTTTGTTGTGCGGATTTGCATTTCCCTCTTGCTTGGTTGGCCAAAAACTCTGCATGTGTTTTTTTCCTGAAGATATTCACGAAAAAAACGCATACACCCTTTTGCCCAACCGCATCATTTTAGAAATTCTGCTGCTTTTCATATGCTTTAAATGTGAGTACAATCTACCTTTTGAAATCTGTTTCCTGCAATTCTGCCTCTCATTCAGATCCTCTTCGTTACCTTACCTGAATATATTTTTGGACGTTGGTTATCATTTATATCTTTGCAGGTCTTTGAATTGTCTGCTCCTGAGCTCCATTTTGCAACTCGCTTTTTTTGTGAGCTGGCCGCCAAACATTTGGATTACTTCTGGCCCTATTCTGGTTCTGGGGAGGCAGGCTGAGCCTTTGGTTAATTCTTCTTCCTAATGGGAAATTAGAGTGACATGTGCCTGTCAAAAGTCCTACAGCTAATCTCTCATTGGTTCCCCCTCTTCCCATTTATCCTCTGCACAAATTGCAAACTGTGTGAAACAGGAGGTTAAAGGTGCTGATTCTCCAAGTGGGGAGATTGTTAGTAATGTGGCTGGAATGGCGAACCCCAGCACCAGGAGATCAAAAATGAGGTGCATTTTAGACACCTTTCCTGAGCACACGGTGTACATTCATCTCGGTTTCCCAGGCATGTTTTCGCTGTCAGAAGATTCCCTTGAACCTGCAGATTTGGGACCCATGGAATGGGTACCAGGCAGTATTACTTTAAAAGGTCTGCATTTCCTCACCCAGCCTCTCTAACATCTCTTAGCGTGCATAGCTTCCAGCCTTATATAATCATCCTGCTGTGGGTCTACATGTGTTCAATCCATGTTACATCGTAGCCCTTCAACAAAAGTTGTAAGAATTTTTGTCTGTCTCACTGTTTTTATAAATAGTTTTAAATTTATTTTTATATTGGTTACAGCTGATTTTCAAAGCTCTGTTTTTTGCTGCTGTACATCCACTTGATTCATGTACTGTGAGACAACAATAACTTCTTTTTCAGATGCTTACCAGTCATATGTATTATTTTCCAGTGACTTGAGTGGGCTGAGTGCAGTTCTTTGAGGTACCGTGTAGGCCTTGTCAGTTATTCAATTTGGTACTTGGAATGGTATCTTTGCTAATTTCAACCTCCTGGATAATACCTCACCATTCCCCACCTTTCCCATTTAGCAGCCTTATGTCTATTTTCTACATATTTGACTATGTTTCTGTTTTGTAATTTATTTCATGTGTAGCCATTTTTGATTCCACCTTTAAGTGACATCTTATGATATGTGTCTTTTTCTTTCTGACATATGTCACTTAGAATGATCGTATGTAACTCCTCCAGAGTTGTTACAACTGGCCTTATTTCATTGATTTCTGGATGAGTAATATTCCACTCTACATAAGTACCCCATCTCTTTTATCCATTTTATCCTTCCAGGGACATTTAGGTTATATCCAAGTTGAGGCCCTTTTTAACAGAGAGGTGGTAAACGTTCGGGTGCCTGTTTTCTGTCAATTTTTGTTTTTCCCAAGGTACACGCCCATGAGTGCAAGTGCCCTATGCTCTGTAGCTCATTTTTTAGATGTTTTAGCAAACACAATACACTTCTCCAGAGTGGCCGTTGGCAAATTACATTTCCACTATCAGCCTCACAGGGCTCCCTTTTCTCCTCGCCCTGTCCTGCATTTCTGGTGTTTACACTTTATGTGGATGGCCCTTCTGACTGATGTGAAGTGATACATTTTGTGATATTGATTTCCAGTGCCCACCTGTTTGGTTGGATAAAAAGTGTGTATGGCCTTTACTTGAATATATTCAGAAAAAATGCATACACCCTTTTTGGCCAACTGCATCATTGGCGATGTTCAGCCCCTTTTCTTGTGCTTTAATGGGGAGTCCTTTCTACCTCTTCAAATCTGTTTCCTGCCACTCTCCCTTGCTTACAAGTCCTTTTCTGTGACTTACCTCAAGACATTGTTCGACGATAGATATTTTCAACTCTGCAGTTTCATGAATTTTAGTGCCCCTGAGTTCCATTTTTCAACTTTTGTTTTTGGAAACTGGACACAAAACAGCGGGATTTCCTCTAGCCCTATTCTGTTTCCGTGGGCAATTCTAGCCTTTGATGAATTTGTCTTCTGGATTGGAAATTAGAGTGGCATGTGCCTGTCCGAACACCTAAGACTTGTCTCTAAATTTTTCTCATCCTTCCGCTTCATCCTCTGGACAAATTCCAAACTGTGTGCAACAGGGTGTTGACGGTGCTGATATCCCCAAGTGAGGAGATTGTTAGGAAAGATGCTGGAGGGTTGAACCCGAGCACCAGGCGATGAGGAGATGAGGTGCCTTTTCCAAACTCTTTCCGATCAAACGGTGTACCATCCTCTAGGTGTGACAGGCATGTTTTAGCTGTAGGAAGGGTCCCGTGCATGTAAGGAGAACACCAGGGATTTTTCCAAATCAGTGCCTCCCCGAACCCGAAACTGGGGAATTTTTAAGCTACGGCTACACGTATGTCCTTTAAGGGCCTTGGGAAATAGGCAGAGCCCAAACTTTAGATGACTGAAATCTTCAGGGTCAGAAGCGCTCACCATCGGCCTTTCTTAGGTTACATTTTATCTGTCATTGATAGATGATGTCAATAAAAATATCTATTCTTTTTCAGATTATTTCCCCTTATAGGTTATTGCAAAATATTCAGTGTAGTTCCCTGTGTTATACAGTAGTTCCTTGTTGATGATCTATTTTATACATAGCAGTGTGTATGTGTTAATCCCAAACTGTTAATTTATCCCTTCTCCTACCTTTCCCCTTTGGTAATAATAAATTATAAGATTTTATACTTCTCAGAAATGGGGGAGCTGAAAGAGAGGTATCATTTTCAATGGAAAAGCATTCAAAACAAGATTGAAGCTTCAGCCAAGATTATTCGATGTACATCCATGGAAATAAATCACTTCATTTCTCTAATGTTGACCTGACAAATAAGACAGACATCTTCACTGAACTTGCTTATAGGAAAGTGATGGAAATATCAAATGTAAGTCTTAGAAACATCTTATTTTACCCGAGCATTATACACTGCTCTATGTTAACTACAGTTTGGCTCACACATCTGTTCATTGAAGTTACAATGTTCTCAATTTCTGTTACTGATCCTCCAGAGTGGACCCCAACAGGAGTCCCCGTGCCCAGTGTCATTGGAGCCAACAGATCAAGACTGAGTTTGGTTCAGAAGCAAAGGAAACATTATTTTGAAAACAGAATGGAGAGGTGAGAGCGTGCACTCCCCCATGGGCTGTGGGCTGGGCTGCTGTGTAGGGTCCCTGGCAGCGTCAGTGGGAGGGAGGGGATGGAGCTCTCGAGGGCTGCGTTGGCTGCAGCTCAGGCTCTATGCCGCGGAGTCTGCATGGGACCCCGCTAGCTGAGGTGTCGACCCAGCCATTCTGCACCAGGAAATCGGGTCTGAAGTGCCGGGTGTGGGACCTCTGCATGCGGAACCCTAGGAGCATGTGAAATTAGACAAAGCACAAAGGAAAAACAGGTTAGACTTTATTTAATTGCCCAGATTCTCTTTTTATCTCCCAGGAATTTTTAATGAACGTTGCCGGAGACGAACACCTCCTCTGCTTTTTGTTCCGTTCCTTATTCTTGGGGTGTTGAGGGTGCAGACCCCTCTTTTGTAACTGCTTCATGCTGTGGTGGGAGCCCTGATACATGGGGGGAGGGGCAAAACGTCTCCCCACCAGCCTCCTGGTGATGTTGATTGTCCCAAGGCCTCCTGCCTCACTTCTCGTCCGCCTGAGCACCAGCATTGGAAGTGTTACAGATTCTAATGACCTTTAAGGGTCCAAGAAAGAGAGGCGCAGAGATGCTGCGGTGGCAGGTTTCACCCCACCCCACATATGTTCGGCGACCTTAGGCTGACAGTTTTTGCCAGACTAGATGCTCTGACCAGTAGTCTGTGCTTTCTTTAATTAGGTCCCTGAATTAATGTACAAACAGCACCATGTGTCAGAGCCATGCCCGCGCAACTCCCAGGCAGTCCAGGGTCAGTGGTGATCCAGGACCATGACGTCCACTGAGTCAACGGCTTTTAGAAGTAGCCAGCAGTCCAGCCGGTCATATTGGCCACCATTACTGCGGTGTCTGTAGGGTTTTCTATGGTGAAAGCGTGATATACGTTTCCCCCGCCAAGCTTATTAGCTCCCCTCTGGGTGCAGTAAGTCCTGCAAGCAGTAGTCTGCTCTTTCGGGGCACAGTCTTGTCGTTTTCTGAGAGAAACTCCAGGTCAAGTGATGGTCATACGAGTCATCTTGGGGGCCCGTTGCCCCCGTTTATCTCTCTGGAGGTTGGAGTTGGAGGGCCTCCTCACTCGAGGTCAGTGTGTCCACAGAGCGACCCCTGCAACTTCAGGGCATGATGGGTGGTTAGGATCACCACGTGGGGTCCTTTTCCCTTAGGAGGGAGCTGGCCTTGCGGGCTGCTGATTTCCAGCTTTTTAGATACCCCAGTATCCTGGCCTGATGAGTCGGGTGGCAAAGCCCTTGGTGACCATAGTTTATCATACCTGAAGGGCATTCTTGTGTTGCTCCATTTCAAGTGGTCCCAGTTTTTGCACTAAGGCTCCAAGCGCGATTAACCTTTGACCGGGTATGTAAAGGTCAAAGGGTTTAGCTAAATTAGGGAGTTCCTGGGCAAGGGTCTGTATTGACTGCTCTTTCCATTCTTGAAAGGCTGCTTCTGGATTCTATTCAAAAGGATCATCATCTTTTCGTGTCAGTGTTTCATGTAGAGGCCCAGCTATTAGACTGTAGTTAGGGAAACAGATGCAGAAAACCTTGGCCTCCCCAGGAACCCCTAAGCTGTCTTCTAGTTTTAGAAGAGGTAAGGCTGCAAATGGCTTCTTCCCTATCCTGGGATGCGTTTCTCCGAATATCTGTGAGAATGAAGCCCAGGCATGTCACCTTAGCCTGGGATATTTGAGCGTTTTTCTTGGACACCTTCTATCCTTTCTTGGCTAGGTAGTTCAGAGGCGTCTTTAGTAGGCCTGGCGATCAGAATGTCATCTGCATATTGAAGGAGGGTTCCCTTTTACAGAGGTTGAACTTTTAGTTCTTTAGAGGACATTTCCCCAATGATGGTGTGGGGATTTTTGAACCATTGGGGCAGGACGGCCCAGCATTATTGCTTTTGTTGCATGTTGTGTCCTGCCACTCACAAGCCAAAAATTCTTGTGACTCTGAGATGAATGGAATACAGAAGAAGGCATCATTGAAGTCTAATACAGAATGCCATGGCCTGGTGGAAGGTAGAATGATCAGCAGGGAGTAGGAAATAGGAGCTACTGGATGTATATCCTCGGTGGCTTCACTGACTGCCCTGATATCCTTTACCAGGTCTCCAGCAGCTCATGGGGCTCTCGTGGTCAGGCCAATCCCAGGATATGGAGCTCACCTGGGCTGCACCCCTACCCCACAGCCCACGGGGCTCTCGTGGTCAAGTCCCTCCCAGGGTATGGAGCTCACCTCTGCAGCTACCCAGCAGCCCATGGGGCTCTCCTACTCAGGCCCTTCCCAGGATACGGAGCTCCCCTGGGCAGGTACCCCAGCAGGGCTGGACACACAGGAACTGTGCACATAGCCCACCTTGCAGAGAAACCCCAGCTCACCTGTCGCTCACAGCTGACACAGAATACCTCAGAGCAGGACTTGAACTAACAAACAGCAGCTCTGACAGGTCTGTGACCATGGCTATCACACTCTGCAGGCTCTTTCTGCCTGATCTTCCAGACACTTCCACTGCAGCCAGGGCACCAGGCCTCTGTCTCCACCCACCATCACTCCTCTCCCTGACTCCTTGGTTCCTCTCATTAGGATAGGGTCTTCTTGAAGTTGTTTTCCACTCATGGACGAGATAAAATGATAAGAAAACAAGCCACAGCTGCAGCCCCTTGTCTCTCCTGAGACTCAAGAGCCCACACCTCTTCCTAGGGCCTGGCCCGTTTAGCAAGTTTCATTTTCTGCAACTGTGAGCCCCTGAGGGGTGAGGGTTGGCTGATTTTGGCAGCCTGAAACTGCCTGCCAGCCTTCCACAGGTGTGCCTGGGTTGAGGGCAATATAAACAGCTCTCCAGTGAGCGACAGCCCGCTGTGACTGACGCCATATTCTCTGCCCCGTAGGCAGTGCCGGGGCTGTGCTGGTGGGAGGGAGTGAGGGGCCGTGGCTTTGTGGGTGGCCCAGTGTGACTGGGGCTCTGCTGGACTTTCTGCAGGAGTTGCCAGGCTGCCACCTGTAAAGAAGAGGATGTGTCACCCATACCTTCCGCTGGAATTTCTCTCCGGACATAGCTGACGAAGGAAAAAAGCAGTGGGTGCCGGGACAGGAGGGGTATCTCAGGCAGGGCAATGGAAAGCTTCCAGAAGAGCACCAAGGGCCAGTACCATCCTGGCTGGCCTGCAGGCACCAAGCTGGCCTGCGTGTTGTCGCTGGTGTGGTTCCACGCCCCTTCCTCTAGGCTTTCAAGCCCTTGTACATATTCAGGGGTTTTACCTGGGAAGGGTGGGAAAAGTTCAGCAGCAGCTGGGCTGGGGCTCAGCTCACGGTTACTCACAGATGCCTCAAGTCCCTTTCACTGAGGAAGGTGTAGGTCTTGTCTATTCCATAGTTTGTTTTGGAACGGTACCTGTGCTTATATCAAACTCTGGTTTTATGCATCACCCCACCTCTCCTTCCTCCTTAAGCAGGCATAAGACTGTTTTCTAAATATGAGACTCTATTCTCTTTCCTAACTCAGTTCAAGTGTAGCCATGTTTACAGGATCTTCATAAGTGATATCTTATGATAAGTTTCATTTTCTGTGTGACTTATTTCACTTAGAATCATCGTACCTCAATCCACCCATTTTGCTGCTACTGGTCTTATGACATTGATTTCATGGCTGAGGGATATTCCATCGTACGTAAGTACCACAATTTTTTGAACCATTTTAATATTTCCTGGGATATTTAAGGGGTACCCAAGTTGAGGTCCTTGTAAGCAGTGCAGGCCTAAATTTTGGGGTGGCTCTGTCTTATTGATTTTCAGTTTTCCCAAGGTATATTCCCTAGACTGGAAGTGCCCTTGGCTCTGTAGCTCTGTTGTTTACTTGTTTTAGGGAACACAATGCACTCCTCCAGAGAGGCAGTTGGCAATTTACATCCCGCCCATCAGCATAACAAGGCTCCCTGTTCTCCAGGGCCTGTCTTGCCTTTCTGGTTTTTACACATTTTTGTGGATGTCCCTTTTGACCAGTGGGAAGTGATACTTCTTTGTAGTGCAGATTTGCATTGCCCGCTTGCTTGCTTGGCCAAAAAGGGCATATGTGTTTTCTCCTGAATATATTAGGAGGAAACGCATACACCCTTTTTGGCCAAGTACATCATTGTAGAAGTTGTGTCCCTCTTCCTGTGCTTTAAAGGCGATTCCAACGTACCTCTTGAAATCTGTTTCCTGCTATTCTACCTCGCTTTCAAGTCCGCCTCGATGCCTTCCCTTAACAGATTTTTCGACCATAGTTGTCCTTTATCACCCTGCCAGGTTGTGAATTGCTGTGCACCTGATCTCCATTTTTCAACTCGTTTTTTTGTGAGATGAGCGCAAGTCCAAAATTTTGTTTCAGGACCTACGCTGGTTCCCGGTGGGTGGCTGAGACTTTGGTAAATTCTTCTTCCTGCCGGGAAGTTAGAGTGATATGTGCCCGTCCAAATGCCTAACAGCTACTCTCTTATTGGTTCTCCCTCTTCCCTTTCATCCTCTGCCAATTGGAAACCTGTGCGAACCAGGAGGTTAAAGGGGCTGTCTCTCCAAGTTGGGAGATAGATAGTAAAGCAGATGGAGAGTCAAACCGGAGGACCAGGAGAGGGACTATTCGTTGAGTTTTAGAAACCTTTCGTATTCACAGTGTGTCCGTTCTCTAGGTTACCCGTACATGTTATAACTGTAGTAATATTCCCTTCAACCTGGAGAGTTGGTACCCATGGAATGGGTGCCAGGCATTTGTGCTTTAAAGGGTCTGCATTTGCTCACCCAATCTCACCTATCCTCTCATTCCCAAGTGTCCAGCCTTATGCCACATCCAGCTGTCGTTGTAGATAGGGTCATTCCAGGTTTCATCAGAGACCCTGAAGGAATTGTAAAGAATTTCCCAGTTTTTTTGTTTTGTTTTTGAAATTCCTTTTTATAGTGGGTTTGAGCTGATTCTCGCTGCCATGTTTATGCCATTCTAGACACACTTGATTCCCTTAGGGAGACATATCAATACATAGGTTTTAAGATACTTACTAGTCAGATATATTCCTCTGCGGGAAATATGGGGTTTTGAGTCCCTTTCACTGAGGAAGGTGTAGGTCTTGTCTATTCCATAGTTGGTTTTTGGAACGGTACCTGTGCTTATATCAAACTCTGGTTTTATGCATCACCCCGCCTGTCCTTCCCCCTTAAGCAGGCATAAGAGTGTTTTCTAAATGTGAGACACTGTTCTCTTTCCTAACTCAGTTCAAGTGTAGCCATGTTTACAGGATCTTCATAAGTGATATCTTATGATAAGTTTCTTTTTCTGTGTGACTTATTTCACTTAGAATCATCGTACCTGAATCCACCCATTTTGCTGCTACTGGTCTTATGACATTGATTTCATGGCTGAGGGATATTCCATCGTACGTAAGTAACACAATTTTTTGAACCATTTTTATATTTCCTGGGATATTTAAGGGGTACCCAAGTTGAGGTCCTTGTAAGCAGTGCAGCCCTAAATTTTGGGGTGGCTCTGTCTTATTGATTTTCAGTTTTCCCAAGGTATATTCCCTAGACTGGAAGTGCCCTTGGCTCTGTAGTTCTTTCTTTACTTGTTTTAGGGAACACAATGCACTCCTCCAGAGAGGGAGTTGGCTAATTACATCCCACCCATCAGCATTACAAGGCTCCCTGTTCTCCAGGGCCTGTCTTGCCTTTTTGGTTTTTACACATTTTGTGGATGTCCCTTTTGACCGGTGGGAAGTGATACATCTTTGTAGTGCAGATTTGCATTGCCCGCTTGCTTGCTTGGCCAAAAAGGGCGTATGCGTTTTCTCCTGAATATATTCAGGAGAAAACGCACATGCCCTTTTTGGCCAAGTGCATCATTGTCGAAGTTGTGCACCACTTCCTGTGCTTTAAAGGCAATGCCCACGTACCTCTTGAAATCTGTTTCCTGCTTTTCTGCCTCGCTTTCAAGTCCGCCTCGTTGCCTTCCCTCAACAGATTTTTGGACGATAGTTGTCCTTTATTACTCGGCCAGTTTGTGAATTGCTGTGCCCCTGAGCTCCATTTTTCAACTCG
This sequence comes from Hyperoodon ampullatus, assembly GCF_949752795.1. Lineage (NCBI taxonomy): Eukaryota > Metazoa > Chordata > Mammalia > Artiodactyla > Ziphiidae > Hyperoodon > Hyperoodon ampullatus. The sequence goes on from NW_027640427.1 coordinate 326,855, forward strand.
TTTATGGTGAGCTGACCGCAAGTGCAAAATTTTGGTTCAGGACGTATACTGGTTCCCGGGGTGTGGCTGAGACTTTGGTTAATTCTTCTTCCTGCTGGGAAGTTAGAGTGATATGTGCCCGTCCAAATGCCTAACAGCTACTCTCTCATTGGTTCTCCCTCTTCCCTTTCATCCTCTGCCAAATTGGCAACCTGTGCGAACCAGGAGGTTAAAGGGGCTGTCTCTCCAAGTTGGGAGGTTGATAGTAAAGCAGATGGAAAGTCAAACCGGAGCACCAGGAGAGGGACTATTCGTTGAGTTTTAGAAACCTTTCGTATTCACAGTGTGTCCGTTCTCTAGGTTACCCGTACATGTTATAACTGTCTTAATATTCCCTTGAACCTGGAGAGTTGGGACCCATGGAATGGGCGCCAGGCATTTGGGCTTTAAAGGGTCTGCATTTGCTCACCCAATCTCACCAATCGTCTCAGTCCCAAGTGTCCCTCCTTATGCCACATCCAGCTGTCATTGTAGATAGGGTCATTCCAGGTTTCATCAGAGACGCTGAAGAAATTGTAAAGAATTTCCCAGTTTTTTTGTTTTGTTTTGAATTTCCTTTTTAGAGTGGGTTTGAGCTGATTCTCGCTGCCATGTTTATGCCAGTCTAGACACACTTGATTCCCTTATGGAGACATATCAATGCATAGGTTTTAAGATTCTTACTAGTCAGATATATTCCTCTGCGGGAAATATGGGGTTTTGTGTCCCTTTCACTGAGGAAGGTGTAGGTCTTGTCTATTCCATAGTTGGTTTATGGAACGGTACCTGTGCTTATATCAAACTCTGGATTTATGCATCACCCCACCTCTCCTTCCCCCTTAATCAGGCATAAGAGAGTTTTCTAAATGTGAGACACTGTTCTCTTTCCTAACTCAGTTCAAGTGTAGCCATGTTTACAGGATCTTCATAAGTGATATCTTATGATAAGTTTCTTTTTCTGTGTGACTTATTTCACTTAGAATCATCGTACCTGAAACCAACCATTTTGCTGCTACTGGTCTTATGACATTGATTTCATGGCTGAGGGATATTCCATCGTACGTAAGTACCACAATTTTTTAAACCATTTTTATATTTCCTGGGTTATTTAAGGTGTACCCAAGTTGAGGTCCTTGTAAGCAGTGCAGACCTAAATTTTGGGGTGGCTCTGTCTTATTGATTTTCAGTTTTCCCAAGGTATATTCCCTAGACTGGAAGTGCCCTTGGCTCTGTAGCTCTGTTCTTTACTTGTTTTAGGGAACACAATGCACTCCTCCAGAGAGGCAGTTGGCAATTTACATCCCGCCCATCAGCATAACAAGGTTCCCTGTTCTCCAGGGCCTGTCTTGCCTTTCTGGTTTTTACACATTTTGTGGATGTCGCTTTTGAACGGTGGGAAGTGATACTTCTTTGTATTGCAGATTTGCATTGCCAGCTTGATTGCTTGGCCAAAAAGAGCATATGCGTTTTCTCTTGAATATATTCAGGAGAAAACGCATACACCCTTTTTGGCCAAGTGCATCATTGTCGAATTTGTGCCCTTCTTCCTGTGCTTTAAAGGCGATTCCAACGTACCTCTTGAAATCTGTTTCCTGCTATTCTGCCTCGCTTTCAAGTCCGCCTCTTTGCCTTCCCTCAACAGATTTTTGGACGATAGTTGTCCTTTATTACTTGGCCAGTTTGTAAATTGCTGTGCCCCTGAGCTCCATTTTTCAACTCGCTTTTGGTGAGCTGACCGCAAGTCCAAAATTTTGGTTCAGGACCTATACTGGTTCCCGGGGGGTGGCTGAGACTTTGGTTAATTCTTCTTCCTGCTGGGAAGTTAGAGTGATATGTGCCCGTCCAAATGCCTAACAGCTACTCTCTCATTGGTTCTCCCTATTCCCTTTCATCCTCTGCCAAATTGGCAAGCTGTGCAAACTAGGAGGTTAAAGGGGCTATCTCTCCAAGTTTGGATGTTGATAGTAAAGCAGATGGAAAGTCAAACCGGAGCACCAGGAGAGGGACTATTCGTTGAGTTTTAGAAACCTTTCGTATTCACACTGTGTCCGTTCTCTAGGTTTCCCGTACATGTTATAGCTGTAGTAATATTCCCTTCAACCTGGAGAGTTGGGACCCATGGAATGGGTGCCAGTCATTTGTGCTTTAAAGGGTCTGCATTTGCTCACCCAATCTCACCAATCGTCTCAGTCCCAAGTGTCCCTCCTTATGCCACATCCAGCTGTCATTGTAGATAGGGTCATTCCAGGTTTCATCAGAGACCCTGAAGGAATTGTAAAGAATTTCCCAGTTTTTTTGTTTTGTTTTGAAATTCCTTTTTATAGTGGGTTTGAGCTGATTCTCGCTGCCATGTTTATGCCAGTCAAGACACACTTGATTCCCTTACGGAGACATATCAATACATAGGTTTTAAGATTCTTACTACTCAGATATATTCCTCTGCGGGAAATATGGGGTTTTGAGTCCCTTTCACTGAGGAAGGTGTAGGTCTTGTCTATTCCATAGTTGGTTTTTGGAACGGTACCTGTGCTTATATCAAACTCTGGTTTTATGCATCTCCCCACCTCTCCTTCCCCCTTAAGCAGGCATAAGAGTGTTTTCTAAATGTGAGACACTGTTCTCTTTCCTAACTCAGTTCAAGTGTAGCCATGTTTACAGGATCTTCATAAGTGATATATTATGATAAGTTTCTTTTTCTGTGTGACTTATTTCACTTAGAATCATCGTACCTGAATCCACCCATTTTGCTGCTACTGGTCTTATGACATTGATTTCATGGCTGAGGGATATTCCATCGTACGTAAGTACCACAATTTTTTGAACCATTTTTATATTTCCTGGGATATTTAAGGTGTACCCAAGTTGAGGTCCTTGTAAGCAGTGCAGCCCTAAATTTTGGGGTGGCTCTGTCTTATTGATTTTCAGTTTTCCCAAGGTATATTCCCTAGACTGGAAGTGCCCTTGGCTCTGTAGCTCTGTTGTTTACTTGTTTTAGGGAACACAATGCACTCCTCCAGAGAGGCAGTTGGCAATTTACATCCTGCCCATCAGCATAACAAGGCTCCCTGTTCTACAGGGCCTGTCTTGCCTTTCTGGTTTTTACACATTTTCTGGATGTCCCTTTTGACCGGTGGGAAGTGATACTTCTTTGTAGTGCAGATTTGCATTGCCCGCTTGCTTGCTTGGCCAAAAAGTGCGTATGCGTTTTCTCCTGAATATATTCAGGAGAAAACGCATACGCCCTTTTTGGCCAAGTGCATCATTGTCGAAGTTGTGCCCCTCTTCCTGTGCTTTAAAGGCGATTCCAACGTACCTCTTGAAATCTGTTTCCTGCTCTTCTGCCTCGCTTTCAAGTCCGCCTCGTTGCCTTCCCTCAACAGATTTTTGGACGATAGTTGTCCTTTATTACTCGGCCAGTTTGCGAATTGCTGTGCCCCTGAGCTCCATTTTTCAACTCGTTTTTGGTGAGCTGACCGCAAGTCCAAAATTTTGGTTCAGGACCTATACTGGTTCCCGGTGGGTGGCTGAGACTTTGGTTAATTCTTCTTCCTGCCGGGAAATTACAGTGATATGTGCCCGTCCAAATGCCTAACAGCTACTTTCTCATTGGTTCTCCCTCTTCCCTTTCATCCTCTGCCAAATTGGCAACCTGTGTGAACCAGGATGTTAAAGGGGCTGTCTCTCCAAGTTGGGTGGTTTATAGTAAAGCAGATGGAAAGTCAAACCGGAGCACCAGGAGAGGGACTATTCGTTGAGTTTTAGAAACCTTTCGTATTCACAGAGTGTCCGTTCTCTAGGTTTCCCGTACATGTTATAACTGTAGTAAAATTCCCTTCAACCTGGAGAGTTGGGACCCATGGAATGGGTGCCAGGCATTTGTGCTTTAAAGGGTCTGCATTTGCTCACCCAATCTCACCAATCCTCTCAGTCCCAAGTGTCCAGCCTTATGCCACATCCAGCTGTCGTTGTATATAGGGTCATTCCAGGTTTCATCAGAGACCCTGAAGGAATTGTAAAGAATTTCCCAGTTTTTTTGTTTTGTTTTTGAAATTCCTTTTTATACTGGGTTTGAGCTGATTCTCGCTGCCATGTTTATGCCAGTCTAGACACACTTGTTTCCCTTTTGGAGACATATCAATACATAGGTTCTAAGATTCTTAATAGTCAGATATATTCCTCTCCGGGAAATATGGGTTTTGAGTCCATTTCACTGAGGAAGGTGTAGGTCTTCTCTATTCCATATTTGGTTTTTGGAACGGTACCTGTGCTTATATCAAACTCTGGTTTTATGCATCACCCCACCTCTCCTTCCCCCTTAAGCAGGCATAAGAGTGTTTTCTAAATGTGAGACACTGTTCTCTTTCCTAAATCAGTTCAAGTGTAGCCATGTTTATAGGATCTTCATAAGTGATATCTTATGATAAGTTTCTTTTTCTGTGCGACTTATTTCACTTAGAATCATCGTACTTGAATCCACCCATTTTGCTGCTACTGGTCTTATGATATTGATTTCATGGCTGAGGGATATTCCATCGTACGTAAGTACCAAAATTTTTTGAACCATTTTTATATTTCCTCGGATACTTAATGTGTATCCAAGTTGAGGTCCTTGTAATCAGTGCCGCCCTAAATTTTGGGGTGGCTCTGTCTTATTGATTTTCAGTTTTCCCAAGGTATATTCCCTAGACTGGAAGTGCCCTTGGCTCTGTAGCTCTGTTCTTTACTTGTTTTAGGGAACACAATGCACTCCTCCAGAGAGGCAGTTGGCAATTTACATCCCACCAGTCAGCATAACAAGGCTCCCTGTTCTCCAGGGTCTGTCTTGCCTTTCTGGTTTTTACATATTTTGTGGATGTCCCTTTTGACCGGTGGGAAGTGATACTTCTTTGTAGTGCAGATTTGCATTGCCCGCTTGCTTGCTTGGCCAAAATGGGCGTATGCGTTTTCTCCTGAATATATTCAGGAGAAAACACATACACACTTTTTGGCCAAGTGCATCATTGTCGAAGTTGTGCCCCTCTTCCTGTGCTTTAAAGGCGATTCCAACGTACCTCTTGAAATCTGTTTCCTGCTATTCTGCCTCGCTTTCACGTCCACCTCATTGCCTTCCTTCAACAGATTTTTGGACGATAGTTGTCCTTTATTACTCGGCCAGTTTGTGAATTGCTGTGCCCCTGAGCTCCATTTTTCAACTCGTTTTTTGTGAGCTGACCGCAAGTCCAAAATTTTGGTTCAGGACCTATACTGGTTCCCGGTGGGTGGCTGAGACTTTGGTTAATACTTCTTCCTGCCGGGAAATTACAGTGATATGTGCCCGTCCAAATGCCTAACAGCTACTCTCTCATTGGTTCTCCCTCTTCCCTTTCATCCTCTGCCAAATTGGCAACCTGTGTGAACCAGGAGGTTAAAGGGGCTGTCTCTCCAATTTGGGAGGTTGATAGTAAAGCAGATGAAAAGTCAAATCGGAGCACCAGGAGAGGGAATATTCGTTGAGTTTTAGAAACCTTTCGTATTCACAGTGTGTCCGTTCTCTAGGTTTCCCGTACATGTTATAGCTGTAGTAATATTCAATTCAACCTGGAGATATGGGCCCATGGAATGGGTGCCAGGCATCTGTGATTTAAAGGGTCTGCATTTGCTCACCCAATCTCACCAAACCTCTCAGTCCCAAGTGTCCTTCCTTATGCCACATCCAGCTGTCGTTGTAGATACGGTCATTCCAGGTTTTATCAGAGACCCTTAAGGAATTGTAAAGAATTTCCCAGTTTTTTTGTTTTGTTTTTGAAATTCCTTTTTATAGTGGGTTTGAGCTGATTCTCGCTGCCATGTTTATGCCAGTCTAGACACACTTGATTCCCTTACGGAGACATATCAATACATAGGTTTTAAGATTCTTACTAGTCAGATATATTCCTCTGCGGCAAATATGGTGTTTTGAGTCCCTTTCACTGAGAAAGGTGTAGGTCTTGTCTATTCCATAGTTGGTTTTTGGAACGGTACCTGTGCTTATATCAAACACTGGTTTTATGCATCACCCCACCTCTCCTTCCACCTTAAGCAGGCATAAGGGTGTTTTCTAAATATGAGACACTGTTCTCTTTCCTAACTCAGTTCAAGTGTAGCCATGTTTATAGGATCTTCATAAGTGATATCTTATGATAAGTTTCTTTTTCTGTGTGACTTATTTCACTTAGAATCATCGTACCTGAATCCACCCATTTTGCTGCTACTGGTCTTATGACATTGATTTCATGGCTGAGGGATATTCCATCGTACGTAAGTACCACAATTTTTTGAACCATTTTTATATTTCCTGGGATACTTAAGGTGTATCCAAGTTGAGGTCCTTGTAAGCAGTGCAGCCCTAAATTTTGAGGTGGCTCTGTCTTATTGATTTTCAGTTTTCCCAAGGTATATTCCCTAGACTGGAAGTGCCCTTGGCTCTGTAGCTCTGTTCTTTACTTGTTTTAGGGAACACAATGCACTCCTCCAGAGAGGCAGTTGGCAATTTACATCCCGCCCATCAGCATAACAAGGCTCCCTGTTCTCCAGGGCCTGTCTTGCCTTTCTGGTTTTTAAACATTTTGTGGATGTCCCCTTTGACCGGTGGGAAGTTATCCTTCTTTGTAGTGCAGATTTGCATTGCCCGCTTGCTTGCTTGGCCAAAAAGGGCGTATGCGTTTTCTCCTGAATATATTCAGGAGAAAATGCATACGCCCTTTTTGGACAAGTGCATCATTGTCGAAGTTGTGCCCCTCTTCCTGTGCTTTAAAAGCGATTGCAACGTACCTCTTGAAATCTTTTTCCTGCTCTTCTGCCTCGCTTTCAAGTCCGCCTCGTTGCCTTTCCTCAACACATTTTTGGACGATAGTTGTCCTTTATTACTCGGCCAGTTTGTGAAATGCTGTGCCCCTGAGCTCCATTTTTCAACTCGTTTTTGGTGAGATGACCGCAAGTCCAAAATTTTGGTTCAGGACCTATACTGGTTCCCGGTGGGTGGCTGAGACTTTGGTTAATTCTACTTGCTGCCGGGAAATTACAGTGATATGTGCCCGTCCAAATGCCTAACAGCTACTCTCTCATTGGTTCTCCCTCTTCCCTTTCATCCTCTGCCAAATTGGCAACCTGTGTGAACCAGGATGTTAAAGGGGCTGTCTCTCCAAGTTGGGAGGTTGATAGTAAAGCAGATGTAAAGTCAAACCGGAGCACCAGGAGAGGGACTATTCGTTGAGTTTTAGAAACCTTTCATATTCACAGTGGGTCCGTTCTCTAGGTTTCCCGTACATGTTATAGCTGTAGTAGTATTTCCTTCAACATGGAGAGTTGGGACCCATGGAATGGGTGCAAGGCATTTGTGCTTTAAAGGGTCTGCATTTGCTCACCCAATCTCACCAATCGTCTCAGTCCCAAGTGTCCCTCCTTATACCACATCCAGCTGTCATTGTAGATAGGGTCATTCCAGGTTTCATCAGAGACCCTGAAGGAATTGTAAAGAATTTCCCAGTTTTTTTGTTTTGTTTTTGATATTCCTTTTTATAGTGTGTTTGAGCTGATTCTCGCTGCCATGTTTATGCCAGTCTAGACACACTTGTTTCCCTTACGGAGACATATCAATACATAGGTTTTAAGTTTCTTAATAGTCAGATATATTCCTCTCCGGGAAATATTGTGTTTTGAGTCCCTTTCACTGAGAAAGGTATAGGTCTTCTCTATTCCATATTTGGTTTTTGGAACGGTACCTGTGCTTATATCAAACTCTGGTTTTATGCATCACCCCACCTCTCCTTCCCCCTTAAGCAGGCATAAGAGTGTTTTCTAAATGTGAGACACTGTTCTCTTTCCTAAATCAGTTCAAGTGTAGCCATGTTTATAGGATCTTCATAAGTGATATCTTATGATAAGTTTCTTTTTCTGTGTGACTTATTTCACTTAGAATCATCGTACTTGAATCCACCCATTTTGCTGCTACTGGTCTTATGATATTGATTTCATGGCTGAGGGATATTCCATCGTACGTAAGTACCAAAATTTTTTGAACCATTTTTATATTTCCTCGGATACTTAATGTGTATCCAAGTTGAGGTCCTTGTAATCAGTGCCGCCCTAAATTTTGGGGTGGCTCTGTCTTATTGATTTTCAGTTTTCCCAAAGTATATTCCCTAGACTGGAAGTGCCCTTGGCTCTGTAGCTCTGTTGTTTACTTGTTTTAGGGAACACAATGCACTCCTCCATAGAGGCAGTTGGCAATTTACATCCCACCAGTCAGCATAACAAGGCTCCCTGTTCTCCAGGGTCTGTCTTGCCTTTCTGGTTTTTACATATTTTGTGGATGTCCCTTTTGACCGGTGGGAAGTGATACTTCTTTGTAGTGCAGATTTGCATTGCCCGCTTGCTTGCTTGGCCAAAAAGGGCGTATGCGTTTTCTCCTGAATATATTCAGGAGAAAACACATACGCACTTTTTGGCCAAGTGCATCATTTTCAAAGTTGTGCCCCTCTTCCTGTGCTTTAAAGGCGATTCCAACGTACCTCTTGAAATCTGTTTCCTGCTATTCTGCCTCGCTTTCAAGTCCACCTCGATGCCTTCCCTCAACAGATTTTTGGACGATAGTTGTCCTTTATTACTCGGCCAGTTTGTGAATTGCTGTGCCCCTGAGCTCCATTTTTCAACTCGTTTTTTGTGAGCTGACCGCAAGTCCAAAATTTTGGTTCAGGACCTATACTGGTTCCCGGTGGGTGGCTGAGACTTTGGTTAATACTTCTTCCTGCCGGGAAATTACAGTGATATGTGCCCGTCCAAATGCCTAACAGCTACTCTCTCATTGGTTCTCCCTCTTCCCTTTCATCCTCTGCCAAATTGGCAACCTGTGTGAACCAGGAGGTTAAAGGGGCTGTCTCTCCAATTTGGGAGGTTGATAGTAAAGCAGATGAAAAGTCAAATCGGAGCACCAGGAGAGGGAACATTCGTTGAGTTTTAGAAACCTTTCGTATTCACAGTGTGTCGTTCTATAGGTTTCCCGTACATGTTATAGCTGTAGTAATATTCCCTTCAACCTGGAGATATGGGCCCATGGAATGGGTGCCAGGCATTTGTGATTTAAAGGGTCTGCATTTGCTCACCCAATCTCACCAAACCTCTCAGTCCCAAGTGTCCTTCCTTATGCCACATCCAGCTGTCGTTGTAGATACGGTCATTCCAGGTTTCATCAGAGACCCTTAAGGAATTGTAAAGAATTTCCCAGTTTTTTTGTTTTGTTTTTGAAATTCCTTTTTATAGTGGGTTTGAGCTGATTCTCGCTGCCATGTTTATGCCAGTCTAGACACACTTGATTCCCTTACGGAGACATATCAATACATAGGTTTTAAGATTCTTACTAGTCAGATATATTCCTCTGCGGGAAATATGGTGTTTTGAGTCCCTTTCACTGAGGAAGGTGTAGGTCTTGTCTATTCCATAGTTGGTTTTTGGAACGGTACCTGTGCTTATATCAAACACTGGTTTTATGCATCAGCCCACCTCTCCTTCCACCTTAAGCAGGCATAATGGTGTTTTCTAAATATGAGACACTGTTCTCTTTCCTAACTCAGTTCAAGTGTAGCCATGTTTATAGGATCTTCATAAGTGATATCTTATGATAAGTTTCTTTTTCTGTGTGACTTATTTCACTTAGAATCATCGTACCTGAATCCACCCATTTTGCTGCTACTGGGCTTATGACATTGATTTCATGGCTGAGGGATATTCCATCGTACGTAAGTACCACAGTTTTTTGAACAATTTTTTATATTTCCTGGGATACTTAAGGTGTATCCAAGTTGAGGTCCCTGTAAGCAGTGCAGCCCTAAATTTTGAGGTGGCTCTGTCTTATTGATTTTCAGTTTTCCCAAGGTATATTCCCTAGACTGGAAGTGCCCTTGGCTCCGTAGCTCTGTTCTTTACTTGTTTTAGGGAACACAATGCACTCCTCCAGAGAGGCAGTTGGCAATTTACATCCCGCCCATCAGCATAACAAAGCTCCCTGTTCTCCAGGGCCTGTCTTGCCTTTCTGGTTTTTACACATTTTGTGAATGTCCCCTTTGACCGGTGGGAAGTTATCCTTCTTTGTAGTGCAGATTTGCATTGCCCGCTTGCTTGCTTGGCCAAAAAGGGCGTATGCGTTTTCTCCTGAATATATTCAGGAGAAAATGCATACGCCCTTTTTGGACAAGTGCATCATTGTCGAAGTTGTGCCCCTCTTCCTGTGCTTTAAAAGCGATTGCAACGTACCTCTTGAAATCTTTTTCCTGCTATTCTGCCTCGCTTTCAAGTCCGCCTCGTTGCCTTTCCTCAACACATTTTTGGACGATAGTTGTCCTTTATTACTCGGCCAGTTTGTGAAATGCTGTGCCCCTGAGCTCCATTTTTCATCTCGTTTTTGGTGAGCTGACCGGAAGTCCAAAATTTTGGTTCAGGACCTATACTGGTTCCCGGTGGGTGGCTGAGACTTTGCTTAATTCTACTTCCTGCCGGGAAATTACAGTGATATGTGCCCGTCCAAATGCCTAACAGCTACTCTCTCATTGGTTCTCCCTCTTCCCTTTCATCCTCTGCCAAATTGGCAACCTGTGCGAACCAGGAGGTTAAAGGGGCTGTCTCTCCAAGTTGGGAGGTTGATAGTAAAGCAGATGTAAAGTCAAACCGGAGCACCAGGAGAGGGACTATTCGTTGAGATTTAGAAACCTTTCATATTCACAGTGGGTCCGTTCTCTAGGTTTCCCGTACATGTTATAGCTGTAGTAATATTTCCTTCAACATGGAGAGTTGGGACCCTTGGAATGGGTGCCAGGCATTTGAGCTTTAAAGGGTCTGCATTTGCTCACCCAAACTCACCAATCATCTCAGTCCCAAGTGTCCCTCCTTATACCACATCCAGCTGTCATTGTAGATAGGGTCATTCCAGGTTTCATCAGAGACCCTGAAGGAATTGTAAAGAATTTCCCAGTTTTTTTGTTTTGTTTTAGATATTCCTTTTTATAGTGGGTTTGAGCTGATTCTCGCTGCCATGTTTATGCCAGTCTAGACACACTTGATTCCCTTACGGAGACATATCAATACATAGGTTTTAAGATTCTTACTAGTCAGATATATTCCTCTGCGGGAAATAAGGGGTATGAGTCCCTTTCACTGAGGAAGGTGTAGGTCTTGTTTATTCCATAGTTGGTTTTTGGAACGGTACCTGTGCTTATATCAAACTCTGGTTTTATGCATCACCCCACCTCTCCTTCCCCCTTAAGCAGGCATAAGAGTGTTTTCTAAATATGAGACACTCTTCTCTTTCCTAACTCAGTTCAAGTGTAGCCATGTTTACAGGATCTTCATAAGTGATATCTTATGATAAGTTTCTTTTTCTGTGTGACTTATTTCACTTAGAATCATCGTACCTGTATCCACCCATTTTGCTGCTACTGGTCTTATGACATTGATTTCATGGCTGAGGGATATTCCATCGAACGTAAGTACCACAATTTTTTGAACCATTTTTATATTTCCTGGGATATTTAAGGTGTACCCAAGATGAGGTCCTTGTAAGCAGTGCAGCCCTAAATTTTGGGGTGGCTCTGTCTTATTGATTTTCTGTTTTCCCAAGGTATACTCCCTAGACTGGAAGTGCCCTTGGCTCTGTAGCTCTGTTGTTTACTTGTTTTAGGGAACACAATGCACTCCTCCAGAGAGGCAGTTGGCAATTTACATCCCGCCCATCAGCATAACAAGGCTCCCTGTTCTCCAGGGCCTGTCTTGCCTTTCTGGTTTTTACACATTTTGTGGATGTCCCTTTTGACCGGTGGGAAGTGATACTTTCTGTAGTGCAGATTTGCATTGCCCGCTTGCTTGCTTGGCCAAAAAGGGCGTATGCTTTTTCTCCTGAATATACTCAGGAGAAAACGCATACGCCCTTTTTGGCCAAGTGCATCATTGTCGAAGTTGTGCCCCTCTTCCTGTGCTTTAAAGGCGATTCCAACGTACCTCTTGAAATCTGTTTCCTGCTATTCTGCCTCACTTTCAAGTCCGCCTCGTTGCCTTCCCTTAACAGATTTTTGGACGATAGTTTTCCTTTATTACTCCGCCAGTTTGTGAATAGCTGTGCCCTTGAGATCCATTTTTCAACTCGTTTTTTGTGAGCTGACCGCATGTCCAAAATTTTGGTTCAGGACCTCTGCTGGTTCCCAGTGGGGGGCTGAGACATTGGTTAATTTTTCTTCCTGCCGGGAAGTTAGAGTGATATTTGCCCGTCCAAATGCCTAACAGCTGCTCTCTCATTGGTTCTCCCTCTTCCCTTTCATCCTCTGCCAAATTGGCAACCTGTGCGAACCAGGAGGTTAAAGGGACTGTCTCTCCAAGTTGGGAGATTGATAGTAAAGCGGATGGAAAGTCTAACTGGAGAACCAGGAGAGGGACTATTCGTTGACTTTTAGAAACCTTTTGTATTCACAGTGGGTCCGTTCTCTAGGTTTCCTGTACATGTTATAGCTGTAGTAATATTCCCTTCAACCTGGAGAGTTGGGACCCATGGAATTGGTGCCAGGCATTTGTGATTTAAAGGTTCTGCATTTGCTCACCCAATCTCACCAATCCTCTCAGTCCCAAGTGTCCAGCCTTATGCCACATCCAGCTGTCGTTGTAGATAGGGTCATTCCAGGTTTCATCAGAGACCCTGAAGGAATTGTAAAGAATTTCCCAGTTTTTTTGTTTTGTTTTTGAAATTCCTTTTTATAGTGGGTTTGAGCTGATTCTCGCTGCCATGTTTATGCCAGTCTAGACACACTTGATTCCCTTATGGAGACATATCAATACATAGGTTTTAAGATTCTTACTAGTCAGATATATTCCTCTGCGGGAAATATGGGGTTTTGAGTCCCTTTCACTGAGGAAGGTGTAGGTCTTGTCTATTCCATAGTTGGTTTTTGGAACGGTACCTGTCCTTATATCAAACTCTGGTTTTATGCATCACCCCACCTCTCCTTCCCCCTTAAGCAGGCATAAGAGTGTTTTCTAAATGTGAGACACTGTTCTCTTTCCTAACTCAGTTCAAGTGTAGCCATGTTTACAGGATCTTCATAAGTGATATCTTATGATAAGTTTCTTTTTCTGTGTGACTTATTTCACTTAGAATCATCGTACCTGAATCCACCCATTTTGCTGCTACTGGTCTTATGACATTGATTTCATGGCTGAGGGATATTCCATCGTATGTAAGTACCACAAATTTTTGAACCATTTTTATATTTCCTGGGATATTTAAGGTGTACCCAAGTTGAGGTCCTTGTAAGCAGTGCAGCCCTAAATTTTGGGGTGGCTCTGTCTTATTGATTTTCAGTTTTCCCAAGGTATATTCCCTAGACTGGAAGTGCCCTTGGCTCTGTAGCTCTGTTCTTTACTTGTTTTAGGGAACACAATGCACTCCTCCAGAGAGGCAGTTGGCAATTTACATCCCGCCCATCAGCATAACAAGGTTCCCTGTTCTCCAGGGCCTGTCTTGCCTTTCTGGTTTTTACACATTTTGTGGATGTCCCGTTTGACCGGTGGGAGGTGATACTTCTTTGTAGTGCAGATTTGCATTGCCCGCTTGCTTGCTTGGCCAAAAAGGGCGTATGCTTTTTCTCGAGAATATATTCAGGAGAAAACGCATACGCCCTTTTAGGCCAAGTGCATCATTGTCGATGTTGTTCCCCTCTTCCTGTGCTTTAAAGGCGATTCCAACGTACCTCTTGAAATCTGTTTCCTGCTATTCTGCCTCGCTTTCAAGTCCGCCTCATTGCCTGCCCTCAACAGATTTTTGGACGATAGTTGTCCTTTATTACTCGTCCAGTTTGTGAATTGCTGTGCCCCTGAGCTCCATTTTTCAACTCGTTTTCTGTGAGCTGACCGCATTCCAAAATTTTGGTTCAGGACCTATACTGGTTCCCGGGGTGTGGCTGAGACTTTGGTTAATTCTTCTTCCTGCTGGGAAATTAGAGTGATATGTGCCCGTCCAAATGCCTAACAGCTACTCTCTCATTGGTTCTCCCTCTTCCCTTTCATCCTCTGCCAAATTGGCAACCTGTGCGAACCAGGAGGTTAAAGGGTGTGTCTCTCCAAGTTGGGAGGTTGATAATAAAGCAGAAGGAAAGTCAAACCGGAGCACCAGGAGAGGGATTATTCGTTGAGTTTTAGAAACCTTTCGTATTCACAGTGTGTCCGTTCTCTAGGTTTACCGTACATGTTATAGCTGTAGTAATATTCCCTATAACCTGGAGAGTTGGGACACATGGAATGTGTTCCAGGGATTAGTGCTTTAAATGGTATGCATTTGCTCACCCAATCTCACGAATCCTCTCAGTCCCAAGTGTGCAGCCTTATGCCACATCCAGCTGTCGTTGTACATAGGGTCATTCCAGGTTTCATCAGAGACCCTGAAGGAATTGTAAAGAATTTCCCAGTTTTATTGTTTTGTTTTTGAAATTCCTTTTTATAGTGGGTTTGAGCTGATTCTCGCTGCCATGTTTATGACAGTCTAGACACACTTGATTCCCTTACGGAGATATATCAATACATAGGTTTTAAGATTCTTACTAGTCAGATATATTCCTCTGCGGGAAATATGGGGTTTTGAGTGCCTTTGACTGAGGAAGGTGTACGTCTTGTGTATTCCATAGTTGGTTTTTGGAACGGTACCTGTGCTTATATCAAACTCTGGTTTTATGCATCACCCCACCTCTCCTTCCCCCTTAAGCAGGCATAAGAGTGTTTTCCAAATGTGACACTCTGTTCTCTTTCCTAACTCAGTTCAAGTGTAGCCATGTTTACAGGATCTTCATAATTGATATCTTATGATAAGTTTCTTTTTCTCTGTGACTTATTTCACTTAGAATCATCGTACCTGAATCCACCCATTTTGCTGCTACTGGTCTTATGACATTGATTTCATGGCTGAGGGATATTCCATCGTACGTAAGTACCACAATTTTTTGAACCATTTTTATATTTCCTGGGATATTTAAGGTGTACCCAAGTTGAGGTCCTTGTAAGCAGTGAAGCCCTAAATTTTGGGGTGGCTCTGTCTTATCGATTTTCAGTTTTCCCAAGGTATATACCCTAGACTGGAAGTGCCCTTGGCTCTGTAGCTCTGTTGTTTATTTGTTTTAGGGAACACAATGCACTCCTCCAGAGAGGCAGTTGGCAATTTACATCCCGCCCATCAGCATAACAAGGCTCCCTGTTCTCCAGGGCCTGTCTTGCCTTTCTGGTTTTTACACATTTTGTGGATGTCCCTTTTGACCGGTGGGAAGTGATACTTCTTTGTAGTGCAGATTTGCATTGCCCGCTTGCCTGCTTGGCCAAAAAGGGCGTATGCATTTTCTCCTGAATATATTCAGGAGAAAACACATACGCCCTTTTTGGCCAAGTGCATCATTGTCGAAGTTGTGCCCCTCTTCCTGTGCTTTAAAGTAGAATCCAACGTACCTCTTGAAATCTGTTTCCTGCTATTCTGCCTCGCTTTCAAGTCCGCCTCGTTGACTTCCCTCAACAGATTTTTGGACGATAGTTGTCCTTTATTACTTGGCCAGTTTGTGAATTGCTGTGCCCCTGAGCTCCATTTTTCAACTCGTTTTTTGTGAGGTGACCGCAAGTCCAAAATTTTGGTTCAGGACCTATACTGGTTCCCGGTGGTAGGCTGAGACTTTGGTTAATTCTTCTTCCTGCCGGGAAATTAGAGTGATATGTGACCGTCCAAATGACTAACAGCTACTCTCTCATTGGTTCTCCCTCTTCCCTTTCATCCTCTGCCAAATTGGCAACCTGTGTGAACCAGGAGTTTAAAGGGGCTGTCTCTCCAGGTTGGGAGGTTGATAGTAAAGCAGATGGAAAGTCAAACCCGAGCACCAGGAGAGGGATTATTCGTTGAGTTTTAGAAACCTTTCGTATTCACACTGTGTCCGTTCTCTACGTTTCCCATACATGTTATAGCTGTAGTAATATTCCCTTCAATCTGGAGAGTTGGGACCCATGGAATGGGTGCCAGGCATTTGTGCTTTAAAGGGTCTGCATTTGCTCACCCAATCTCACCAATCCTCTCATTCCCAAGTGTCCAGCCTTATGCCACATCCAGCTGTCGTTGTAGATAGGGTCATTCCAGGTTTCATCAGAGACCCTGAAGGAATTGTAAAGAATTTCCCAGTTTTTTTGTTTTGTTTTTGAAATTCCTTTTTATAGTGGGTTTGAGCTGATTCTCGCTGCCATGTTTATGCCAGTCTAGACACACTTGATTCCCTTAGGGAGACATATCAATACATAGGTTTTAAGATTCTTACTAGTCAGATATATTCCTCTGCGGGAAACATGGGGTTTTGAGTCCCTTTCACTGAGGAAGGTGTAGGTCCTGTGTATTCCATAGGTGGTTTTAGGAACGGTACCTGTGCTTATATCAAACTCTGGTTTTATGCATCACCCCACCTCTCCTTCCCCCTTAAGCAGGCATAAGAGTGTTTTCTAAATGTGAGACACTGTTCTCTTTCCTAACTCAGTTCAAGTGTAGCCATGTTTACAGGATCTTCATAAGTGATATCTTATGATAAGTTTATTTTTCTCTGTGACTTACTTCACTTAGAACCATCGTACCTGAATCCACACATTTTGCTGCTACTGGTCTTATGACATTGATTTCATGGCTGAGGGATATTCCATCGTACGTAATTACCACAATTTTTTGAACCATTTTTATATTTCCTGGGATATTTAAGGTGTACCCAAGTTGAGGTCCTTGTAAGCAGTGCAGCCCTAAATTTTGGGGTGGCTCTGTCTTATTGATTTTCAGTTTTCCCAAGGTATATTCCCTAGACTGGAAGTGCCCTTGGCTCTGTAGCTCTGTTGTTTACTTGTTTTAGGGAACACAATGCACTCCTCCAGAGAGGCAGTTGGCAATTTACATCCCGCCCATCAGCATAACAAGGCTCCCTGTTCTCCAGGGCCTGTCTTGCCTTTCTGGTTTTTACACATTTTGTGGATGTCCCTTTTGACCGGTGGGAAGTGATACTTCTTTGTAGTGCAGATTTGCATTGCCCGCTTGCTTGCTTGGCCAAAAAGGGCGTATGCGTTTTCTCCTGAATATATTCAGGAGAAAACGCATACGCCCTTTTTGGCCAAGTGCATCATTGTCGAAGTTGTGCCCCTCTTCCTGTGCTTTAAATGCGATTCCAACGCAACTCCTGAAATCTGTTTCCTGCTATTCTTCCTCGCTTTCAAGTCCGCCTCGTTGCCTTCCCTCAACAGATTTTTGGACGATAGTTGTCCTTTATTACTCGGCCAGTTTGTGAATTGCTGTGCCCCTGAGCCCCATTTTTCAACTACTTTTTTGTGAGCTAACCGCAAGTCCAAAATTTTTGTTCTGGACCTATGCTGGTTGCTGCTGTGTTGCTGAGACTTTGGTAAATTCTTCTTCCTGCCGGGAAATTAGAGTGATATGTGCCCATCCAAATGCCTAACAGCTACTCTCTCATTGGTTCTCCCTCTTCCCTTTCATCCTCTGCCACATTGGCAACCTGTGCGAACCAGGAGGTTAAAGGGGCTGTCTCTCCAGGTTGGGAGGTTGATAGTAAAGCAGATGGAAAGTCAAACCCGAGCACCAGGAGAGGGATTATTCGTTGAGTTTTAGAAACCTTTCGTATTCACACTGTGTCCGTTCTCTACGTTTCCCATACATGTTATAGCTGTAGTAATATTCCCTTTAACCTGGAGAGTTGGGACCCATGGAATGGGTGCCAGGCATTTGTGCTTTAAAGGGTCTGCATTTGCTCACCCAATCTCATCAATCCTCTCAGTCCCAAGTGTCTAGCCTTATGCCACATCCAGTTGTCGTTGTAGATAGGGTCTTCCAGGTTTCATCAGAGACCCTGAAGGAATTGTAAAGAATTTCACAGTTTTTTTGTTTTGTTTTTGAAATTCCTTTTTATAGTGGGTTTGAGCTGATTCTCGCTGCCATGTTTATGCCAGTCAAGACACACTTGATTCCCTTACGGAGACATATCAATACATAGGTTTTAAGATTCTTACTACTCAGATATATTCCTCTGCGGGAAATATGGGGTTTTGAGTCCCTTTCACTGAGGAAGGTGTAGGTCTTGTCTATTCCATAGTTGGTTTTTGGAACGGTACCTGTGCTTATATCAAACTCTGGTTTTATGCATCTCCCCACCTCTCCTTCCCCCTTAAGCAGGCATAAGAGTGTTTTCTAAATGTGAGACACTGTTCTCTTTCCTAACTCAGTTCAAGTGTAGCCATGTTTACAGGATCTTCATAAGTGATATCTTATGATAAGTTTCTTTTTCTGTGTGACTTATTTCACTTAGAATCATCGTACCTGAATCCACCCATTTTGCTGCTACTGGTCTTATGACATTGATTTCATGGCTGAGGGATATTCCATCGTACGTAAGTACCACAATTTTTTGAACCATTTTTATATTTCCTGGGATATTTAAGGTGTACCCAAGTTGAGGTCCTTGTAAGCAGTGCAGCCCTAAATTTTGGGGTGGCTCTGTCTTATTGATTTTCAGTTTTCCCAAGGTATATTCCCTAGACTGGAAGTGCCCTTGGCTCTGTAGCTCTGTTGTTTACTTGTTTTAGGGAACACAATGCACTCCTCCAGAGAGGCAGTTGGCAATTTACATCCTGCCCATCAGCATAACAAGGCTCCCTGTTCTACAGGGCCTGTCTTGCCTTTCTGGTTTTTACACATTTTCTGGATGTCCCTTTTGACCGGTGGGAAGTGATACTTCTTTGTAGTGCAGATTTGCATTGCCCGCTTGCTTGCTTGGCCAAAAAGTGCGTATGCGTTTTCTCCTGAATATATTCAGGAGAAAACGCATACGCCCTTTTTGGCCAAGTGCATCATTGTCGAAGTTGTGCCCCTCTTCCTGTGCTTTAAAGGCGATTCCAACGTACCTCTTGAAATCTGTTTCCTGCTCTTCTGCCTCGCTTTCAAGTCCGCCTCGTTGCCTTCCCTCAACAGATTTTTGGACGATAGTTGTCCTTTATTACTCGGCCAGTTTGCGAATTGCTGTGCCCCTGAGCTCCATTTTTCAACTCGTTTTTGGTGAGCTGACCGCAAGTCCAAAATTTTGGTTCAGGACCTATACTGGTTCCCGGTGGGTGGCTGAGACTTTGGTTAATTCTTCTTCCTGCCGGGAAATTACAGTGATATGTGCCCGTCCAAATGCCTAACAGCTACTTTCTCATTGGTTCTCCCTCTTCCCTTTCATCCTCTGCCAAATTGGCAACCTGTGTGAACCAGGATGTTAAAGGGGCTGTCTCTCCAAGTTGGGTGGTTTATAGTAAAGCAGATGGAAAGTCAAACCGGAGCACCAGGAGAGGGACTATTCGTTGAGTTTTAGAAACCTTTCGTATTCACAGAGTGTCCGTTCTCTAGGTTTCCCGTACATGTTATAACTGTAGTAAAATTCCCTTCAACCTGGAGAGTTGGGACCCATGGAATGGGTGCCAGGCATTTGTGCTTTAAAGGGTCTGCATTTGCTCACCCAATCTCACCAATCCTCTCAGTCCCAAGTGTCCAGCCTTATGCCACATCCAGCTGTCGTTGTATATAGGGTCATTCCAGGTTTCATCAGAGACCCTGAAGGAATTGTAAAGAATTTCCCAGTTTTTTTGTTTTGTTTTTGAAATTCCTTTTTATACTGGGTTTGAGCTGATTCTCGCTGCCATGTTTATGCCAGTCTAGACACACTTGTTTCCCTTTTGGAGACATATCAATACATAGGTTCTAAGATTCTTAATAGTCAGATATATTCCTCTCCGGGAAATATGGGTTTTGAGTCCATTTCACTGAGGAAGGTGTAGGTCTTCTCTATTCCATATTTGGTTTTTGGAACGGTACCTGTGCTTATATCAAACTCTGGTTTTATGCATCACCCCACCTCTCCTTCCCCCTTAAGCAGGCATAAGAGTGTTTTCTAAATGTGAGACACTGTTCTCTTTCCTAAATCAGTTCAAGTGTAGCCATGTTTATAGGATCTTCATAAGTGATATCTTATGATAAGTTTCTTTTTCTGTGCGACTTATTTCACTTAGAATCATCGTACTTGAATCCACCCATTTTGCTGCTACTGGTCTTATGATATTGATTTCATGGCTGAGGGATATTCCATCGTACGTAAGTACCAAAATTTTTTGAACCATTTTTATATTTCCTCGGATACTTAATGTGTATCCAAGTTGAGGTCCTTGTAATCAGTGCCGCCCTAAATTTTGGGGTGGCTCTGTCTTATTGATTTTCAGTTTTCCCAAGGTATATTCCCTAGACTGGAAGTGCCCTTGGCTCTGTAGCTCTGTTCTTTACTTGTTTTAGGGAACACAATGCACTCCTCCAGAGAGGCAGTTGGCAATTTACATCCCACCAGTCAGCATAACAAGGCTCCCTGTTCTCCAGGGTCTGTCTTGCCTTTCTGGTTTTTACATATTTTGTGGATGTCCCTTTTGACCGGTGGGAAGTGATACTTCTTTGTAGTGCAGATTTGCATTGCCCGCTTGCTTGCTTGGCCAAAATGGGCGTATGCGTTTTCTCCTGAATATATTCAGGAGAAAACACATACACACTTTTTGGCCAAGTGCATCATTGTCGAAGTTGTGCCCCTCTTCCTGTGCTTTAAAGGCGATTCCAACGTACCTCTTGAAATCTGTTTCCTGCTATTCTGCCTCGCTTTCACGTCCACCTCATTGCCTTCCTTCAACAGATTTTTGGACGATAGTTGTCCTTTATTACTCGGCCAGTTTGTGAATTGCTGTGCCCCTGAGCTCCATTTTTCAACTCGTTTTTTGTGAGCTGACCGCAAGTCCAAAATTTTGGTTCAGGACCTATACTGGTTCCCGGTGGGTGGCTGAGACTTTGGTTAATACTTCTTCCTGCCGGGAAATTACAGTGATATGTGCCCGTCCAAATGCCTAACAGCTACTCTCTCATTGGTTCTCCCTCTTCCCTTTCATCCTCTGCCAAATTGGCAACCTGTGTGAACCAGGAGGTTAAAGGGGCTGTCTCTCCAATTTGGGAGGTTGATAGTAAAGCAGATGAAAAGTCAAATCGGAGCACCAGGAGAGGGAATATTCGTTGAGTTTTAGAAACCTTTCGTATTCACAGTGTGTCCGTTCTCTAGGTTTCCCGTACATGTTATAGCTGTAGTAATATTCAATTCAACCTGGAGATATGGGCCCATGGAATGGGTGCCAGGCATCTGTGATTTAAAGGGTCTGCATTTGCTCACCCAATCTCACCAAACCTCTCAGTCCCAAGTGTCCTTCCTTATGCCACATCCAGCTGTCGTTGTAGATACGGTCATTCCAGGTTTTATCAGAGACCCTTAAGGAATTGTAAAGAATTTCCCAGTTTTTTTGTTTTGTTTTTGAAATTCCTTTTTATAGTGGGTTTGAGCTGATTCTCGCTGCCATGTTTATGCCAGTCTAGACACACTTGATTCCCTTACGGAGACATATCAATACATAGGTTTTAAGATTCTTACTAGTCAGATATATTCCTCTGCGGCAAATATGGTGTTTTGAGTCCCTTTCACTGAGAAAGGTGTAGGTCTTGTCTATTCCATAGTTGGTTTTTGGAACGGTACCTGTGCTTATATCAAACACTGGTTTTATGCATCACCCCACCTCTCCTTCCACCTTAAGCAGGCATAAGGGTGTTTTCTAAATATGAGACACTGTTCTCTTTCCTAACTCAGTTCAAGTGTAGCCATGTTTATAGGATCTTCATAAGTGATATCTTATGATAAGTTTCTTTTTCTGTGTGACTTATTTCACTTAGAATCATCGTACCTGAATCCACCCATTTTGCTGCTACTGGTCTTATGACATTGATTTCATGGCTGAGGGATATTCCATCGTACGTAAGTACCACAATTTTTTGAACCATTTTTATATTTCCTGGGATACTTAAGGTGTATCCAAGTTGAGGTCCTTGTAAGCAGTGCAGCCCTAAATTTTGAGGTGGCTCTGTCTTATTGATTTTCAGTTTTCCCAAGGTATATTCCCTAGACTGGAAGTGCCCTTGGCTCTGTAGCTCTGTTCTTTACTTGTTTTAGGGAACACAATGCACTCCTCCAGAGAGGCAGTTGGCAATTTACATCCCGCCCATCAGCATAACAAGGCTCCCTGTTCTCCAGGGCCTGTCTTGCCTTTCTGGTTTTTAAACATTTTGTGGATGTCCCCTTTGACCGGTGGGAAGTTATCCTTCTTTGTAGTGCAGATTTGCATTGCCCGCTTGCTTGCTTGGCCAAAAAGGGCGTATGCGTTTTCTCCTGAATATATTCAGGAGAAAATGCATACGCCCTTTTTGGACAAGTGCATCATTGTCGAAGTTGTGCCCCTCTTCCTGTGCTTTAAAAGCGATTGCAACGTACCTCTTGAAATCTTTTTCCTGCTCTTCTGCCTCGCTTTCAAGTCCGCCTCGTTGCCTTTCCTCAACACATTTTTGGACGATAGTTGTCCTTTATTACTCGGCCAGTTTGTGAAATGCTGTGCCCCTGAGCTCCATTTTTCAACTCGTTTTTGGTGAGATGACCGCAAGTCCAAAATTTTGGTTCAGGACCTATACTGGTTCCCGGTGGGTGGCTGAGACTTTGGTTAATTCTACTTGCTGCCGGGAAATTACAGTGATATGTGCCCGTCCAAATGCCTAACAGCTACTCTCTCATTGGTTCTCCCTCTTCCCTTTCATCCTCTGCCAAATTGGCAACCTGTGTGAACCAGGATGTTAAAGGGGCTGTCTCTCCAAGTTGGGAGGTTGATAGTAAAGCAGATGTAAAGTCAAACCGGAGCACCAGGAGAGGGACTATTCGTTGAGTTTTAGAAACCTTTCATATTCACAGTGGGTCCGTTCTCTAGGTTTCCCGTACATGTTATAGCTGTAGTAGTATTTCCTTCAACATGGAGAGTTGGGACCCATGGAATGGGTGCAAGGCATTTGTGCTTTAAAGGGTCTGCATTTGCTCACCCAATCTCACCAATCGTCTCAGTCCCAAGTGTCCCTCCTTATACCACATCCAGCTGTCATTGTAGATAGGGTCATTCCAGGTTTCATCAGAGACCCTGAAGGAATTGTAAAGAATTTCCCAGTTTTTTTGTTTTGTTTTTGATATTCCTTTTTATAGTGTGTTTGAGCTGATTCTCGCTGCCATGTTTATGCCAGTCTAGACACACTTGTTTCCCTTACGGAGACATATCAATACATAGGTTTTAAGTTTCTTAATAGTCAGATATATTCCTCTCCGGGAAATATTGTGTTTTGAGTCCCTTTCACTGAGAAAGGTATAGGTCTTCTCTATTCCATATTTGGTTTTTGGAACGGTACCTGTGCTTATATCAAACTCTGGTTTTATGCATCACCCCACCTCTCCTTCCCCCTTAAGCAGGCATAAGAGTGTTTTCTAAATGTGAGACACTGTTCTCTTTCCTAAATCAGTTCAAGTGTAGCCATGTTTATAGGATCTTCATAAGTGATATCTTATGATAAGTTTCTTTTTCTGTGTGACTTATTTCACTTAGAATCATCGTACTTGAATCCACCCATTTTGCTGCTACTGGTCTTATGATATTGATTTCATGGCTGAGGGATATTCCATCGTACGTAAGTACCAAAATTTTTTGAACCATTTTTATATTTCCTCGGATACTTAATGTGTATCCAAGTTGAGGTCCTTGTAATCAGTGCCGCCCTAAATTTTGGGGTGGCTCTGTCTTATTGATTTTCAGTTTTCCCAAAGTATATTCCCTAGACTGGAAGTGCCCTTGGCTCTGTAGCTCTGTTGTTTACTTGTTTTAGGGAACACAATGCACTCCTCCATAGAGGCAGTTGGCAATTTACATCCCACCAGTCAGCATAACAAGGCTCCCTGTTCTCCAGGGTCTGTCTTGCCTTTCTGGTTTTTACATATTTTGTGGATGTCCCTTTTGACCGGTGGGAAGTGATACTTCTTTGTAGTGCAGATTTGCATTGCCCGCTTGCTTGCTTGGCCAAAAAGGGCGTATGCGTTTTCTCCTGAATATATTCAGGAGAAAACACATACGCACTTTTTGGCCAAGTGCATCATTTTCAAAGTTGTGCCCCTCTTCCTGTGCTTTAAAGGCGATTCCAACGTACCTCTTGAAATCTGTTTCCTGCTATTCTGCCTCGCTTTCAAGTCCACCTCGATGCCTTCCCTCAACAGATTTTTGGACGATAGTTGTCCTTTATTACTCGGCCAGTTTGTGAATTGCTGTGCCCCTGAGCTCCATTTTTCAACTCGTTTTTTGTGAGCTGACCGCAAGTCCAAAATTTTGGTTCAGGACCTATACTGGTTCCCGGTGGGTGGCTGAGACTTTGGTTAATACTTCTTCCTGCCGGGAAATTACAGTGATATGTGCCCGTCCAAATGCCTAACAGCTACTCTCTCATTGGTTCTCCCTCTTCCCTTTCATCCTCTGCCAAATTGGCAACCTGTGTGAACCAGGAGGTTAAAGGGGCTGTCTCTCCAATTTGGGAGGTTGATAGTAAAGCAGATGAAAAGTCAAATCGGAGCACCAGGAGAGGGAACATTCGTTGAGTTTTAGAAACCTTTCGTATTCACAGTGTGTCGTTCTATAGGTTTCCCGTACATGTTATAGCAGTAGTAATATTCCCTTCAACCTGGAGATATGGGCCCATGGAATGGGTGCCAGGCATTTGTGATTTAAAGGGTCTGCATTTGCTCACCCAATCTCACCAAACCTCTCAGTCCCAAGTGTCCTTCCTTATGCCACATCCAGCTGTCGTTGTAGATACGGTCATTCCAGGTTTCATCAGAGACCCTTAAGGAATTGTAAAGAATTTCCCAGTTTTTTTGTTTTGTTTTTGAAATTCCTTTTTATAGTGGGTTTGAGCTGATTCTCGCTGCCATGTTTATGCCAGTCTAGACACACTTGATTCCCTTACGGAGACATATCAATACATAGGTTTTAAGATTCTTACTAGTCAGATATATTCCTCTGCGGGAAATATGGTGTTTTGAGTCCCTTTCACTGAGGAAGGTGTAGGTCTTGTCTATTCCATAGTTGGTTTTTGGAACGGTACCTGTGCTTATATCAAACACTGGTTTTATGCATCAGCCCACCTCTCCTTCCACCTTAAGCAGGCATAATGGTGTTTTCTAAATATGAGACACTGTTCTCTTTCCTAACTCAGTTCAAGTGTAGCCATGTTTATAGGATCTTCATAAGTGATATCTTATGATAAGTTTCTTTTTCTGTGTGACTTATTTCACTTAGAATCATCGTACCTGAATCCACCCATTTTGCTGCTACTGGGCTTATGACATTGATTTCATGGCTGAGGGATATTCCATCGTACGTAAGTACCACAGTTTTTTGAACAATTTTTTATATTTCCTGGGATACTTAAGGTGTATCCAAGTTGAGGTCCTTGTAAGCAGTGCAGCCCTAAATTTTGAGGTGGCTCTGTCTTATTGATTTTCAGTTTTCCCAAGGTATATTCCCTAGACTGGAAGTGCCCTTGGCTCCGTAGCTCTGTTCTTTACTTGTTTTAGGGAACACAATGCACTCCTCCAGAGAGGCAGTTGGCAATTTACATCCCGCCCATCAGCATAACAAAGCTCCCTGTTCTCCAGGGCCTGTCTTGCCTTTCTGGTTTTTACACATTTTGTGAATGTCCCCTTTGACCGGTGGGAAGTTATCCTTCTTTGTAGTGCAGATTTGCATTGCCCGCTTGCTTGCTTGGCCAAAAAGGGCGTATGCGTTTTCTCCTGAATATATTCAGGAGAAAATGCATACGCCCTTTTTGGACAAGTGCATCATTGTCGAAGTTGTGCCCCTCTTCCTGTGCTTTAAAAGCGATTGCAACGTACCTCTTGAAATCTTTTTCCTGCTATTCTGCCTCGCTTTCAAGTCCGCCTCGTTGCCTTTCCTCAACACATTTTTGGACGATAGTTGTCCTTTATTACTCGGCCAGTTTGTGAAATGCTGTGCCCCTGAGCTCCATTTTTCATCTCGTTTTTGGTGAGCTGACCGGAAGTCCAAAATTTTGGTTCAGGACCTATACTGGTTCCCGGTGGGTGGCTGAGACTTTGCTTAATTCTACTTCCTGCCGGGAAATTACAGTGATATGTGCCCGTCCAAATGCCTAACAGCTACTCTCTCATTGGTTCTCCCTCTTCCCTTTCATCCTCTGCCAAATTGGCAACCTGTGCGAACCAGGAGGTTAAAGGGGCTGTCTCTCCAAGTTGGGAGGTTGATAGTAAAGCAGATGTAAAGTCAAACCGGAGCACCAGGAGAGGGACTATTCGTTGAGATTTAGAAACCTTTCATATTCACAGTGGGTCCGTTCTCTAGGTTTCCCGTACATGTTATAGCTGTAGTAATATTTCCTTCAACATGGAGAGTTGGGACCCTTGGAATGGGTGCCAGGCATTTGAGCTTTAAAGGGTCTGCATTTGCTCACCCAAACTCACCAATCATCTCAGTCCCAAGTGTCCCTCCTTATACCACATCCAGCTGTCATTGTAGATAGGGTCATTCCAGGTTTCATCAGAGACCCTGAAGGAATTGTAAAGAATTTCCCAGTTTTTTTGTTTTGTTTTAGATATTCCTTTTTATAGTGGGTTTGAGCTGATTCTCGCTGCCATGTTTATGCCAGTCTAGACACACTTGATTCCCTTACGGAGACATATCAATACATAGGTTTTAAGATTCTTACTAGTCAGATATATTCCTCTGCGGGAAATAAGGGGTATGAGTCCCTTTCACTGAGGAAGGTGTAGGTCTTGTTTATTCCATAGTTGGTTTTTGGAACGGTACCTGTGCTTATATCAAACTCTGGTTTTATGCATCACCCCACCTCTCCTTCCCCCTTAAGCAGGCATAAGAGTGTTTTCTAAATATGAGACACTCTTCTCTTTCCTAACTCAGTTCAAGTGTAGCCATGTTTACAGGATCTTCATAAGTGATATCTTATGATAAGTTTCTTTTTCTGTGTGACTTATTTCACTTAGAATCATCGTACCTGTATCCACCCATTTTGCTGCTACTGGTCTTATGACATTGATTTCATGGCTGAGGGATATTCCATCGAACGTAAGTACCACAATTTTTTGAACCATTTTTATATTTCCTGGGATATTTAAGGTGTACCCAAGATGAGGTCCTTGTAAGCAGTGCAGCCCTAAATTTTGGGGTGGCTCTGTCTTATTGATTTTCTGTTTTCCCAAGGTATACTCCCTAGACTGGAAGTGCCCTTGGCTCTGTAGCTCTGTTGTTTACTTGTTTTAGGGAACACAATGCACTCCTCCAGAGAGGCAGTTGGCAATTTACATCCCGCCCATCAGCATAACAAGGCTCCCTGTTCTCCAGGGCCTGTCTTGCCTTTCTGGTTTTTACACATTTTGTGGATGTCCCTTTTGACCGGTGGGAAGTGATACTTTCTGTAGTGCAGATTTGCATTGCCCGCTTGCTTGCTTGGCCAAAAAGGGCGTATGCTTTTTCTCCTGAATATACTCAGGAGAAAACGCATACGCCCTTTTTGGCCAAGTGCATCATTGTCGAAGTTGTGCCCCTCTTCCTGTGCTTTAAAGGCGATTCCAACGTACCTCTTGAAATCTGTTTCCTGCTATTCTGCCTCACTTTCAAGTCCGCCTCGTTGCCTTCCCTTAACAGATTTTTGGACGATAGTTTTCCTTTATTACTCCGCCAGTTTGTGAATAGCTGTGCCCTTGAGATCCATTTTTCAACTCGTTTTTTGTGAGCTGACCGCATGTCCAAAATTTTGGTTCAGGACCTCTGCTGGTTCCCAGTGGGGGGCTGAGACATTGGTTAATTCTTCTTCCTGCCGGGAAGTTAGAGTGATATTTGCCCGTCCAAATGCCTAACAGCTGCTCTCTCATTGGTTCTCCCTCTTCCCTTTCATCCTCTGCCAAATTGGCAACCTGTGCGAACCAGGAGGTTAAAGGGACTGTCTCTCCAAGTTGGGAGATTGATAGTAAAGCGGATGGAAAGTCTAACTGGAGAACCAGGAGAGGGACTATTCGTTGACTTTTAGAAACCTTTTGTATTCACAGTGGGTCCGTTCTCTAGGTTTCCTGTACATGTTATAGCTGTAGTAATATTCCCTTCAACCTGGAGAGTTGGGACCCATGGAATTGGTGCCAGGCATTTGTGATTTAAAGGTTCTGCATTTGCTCACCCAATCTCACCAATCCTCTCAGTCCCAAGTGTCCAGCCTTATGCCACATCCAGCTGTCGTTGTAGATAGGGTCATTCCAGGTTTCATCAGAGACCCTGAAGGAATTGTAAAGAATTTCCCAGTTTTTTTGTTTTGTTTTTGAAATTCCTTTTTATAGTGGGTTTGAGCTGATTCTCGCTGCCATGTTTATGCCAGTCTAGACACACTTGATTCCCTTATGGAGACATATCAATACATAGGTTTTAAGATTCTTACTAGTCAGATATATTCCTCTGCGGGAAATATGGGGTTTTGAGTCCCTTTCACTGAGGAAGGTGTAGGTCTTGTCTATTCCATAGTTGGTTTTTGGAACGGTACCTGTCCTTATATCAAACTCTGGTTTTATGCATCACCCCACCTCTCCTTCCCCCTTAAGCAGGCATAAGAGTGTTTTCTAAATGTGAGACACTGTTCTCTTTCCTAACTCAGTTCAAGTGTAGCCATGTTTACAGGATCTTCATAAGTGATATCTTATGATAAGTTTCTTTTTCTGTGTGACTTATTTCACTTAGAATCATCGTACCTGAATCCACCCATTTTGCTGCTACTGGTCTTATGACATTGATTTCATGGCTGAGGGATATTCCATCGTATGTAAGTACCACAAATTTTTGAACCATTTTTATATTTCCTGGGATATTTAAGGTGTACCCAAGTTGAGGTCCTTGTAAGCAGTGCAGCCCTAAATTTTGGGGTGGCTCTGTCTTATTGATTTTCAGTTTTCCCAAGGTATATTCCCTAGACTGGAAGTGCCCTTGGCTCTGTAGCTCTGTTCTTTACTTGTTTTAGGGAACACAATGCACTCCTCCAGAGAGGCAGTTGGCAATTTACATCCCGCCCATCAGCATAACAAGGTTCCCTGTTCTCCAGGGCCTGTCTTGCCTTTCTGGTTTTTACACATTTTGTGGATGTCCCGTTTGACCGGTGGGAGGTGATACTTCTTTGTAGTGCAGATTTGCATTGCCCGCTTGCTTGCTTGGCCAAAAAGGGCGTATGCTTTTTCTCGAGAATATATTCAGGAGAAAACGCATACGCCCTTTTAGGCCAAGTGCATCATTGTCGATGTTGTTCCCCTCTTCCTGTGCTTTAAAGGCGATTCCAACGTACCTCTTGAAATCTGTTTCCTGCTATTCTGCCTCGCTTTCAAGTCCGCCTCATTGCCTGCCCTCAACAGATTTTTGGACGATAGTTGTCCTTTATTACTCGTCCAGTTTGTGAATTGCTGTGCCCCTGAGCTCCATTTTTCAACTCGTTTTCTGTGAGCTGACCGCATTCCAAAATTTTGGTTCAGGACCTATACTGGTTCCCGGGGTGTGGCTGAGACTTTGGTTAATTCTTCTTCCTGCTGGGAAATTAGAGTGATATGTGCCCGTCCAAATGCCTAACAGCTACTCTCTCATTGGTTCTCCCTCTTCCCTTTCATCCTCTGCCAAATTGGCAACCTGTGCGAACCAGGAGGTTAAAGGGTGTGTCTCTCCAAGTTGGGAGGTTGATAATAAAGCAGAAGGAAAGTCAAACCGGAGCACCAGGAGAGGGATTATTCGTTGAGTTTTAGAAACCTTTCGTATTCACAGTGTGTCCGTTCTCTAGGTTTACCGTACATGTTATAGCTGTAGTAATATTCCCTATAACCTGGAGAGTTGGGACACATGGAATGTGTTCCAGGGATTAGTGCTTTAAATGGTATGCATTTGCTCACCCAATCTCACGAATCCTCTCAGTCCCAAGTGTGCAGCCTTATGCCACATCCAGCTGTCGTTGTACATAGGGTCATTCCAGGTTTCATCAGAGACCCTGAAGGAATTGTAAAGAATTTCCCAGTTTTATTGTTTTGTTTTTGAAATTCCTTTTTATAGTGGGTTTGAGCTGATTCTCGCTGCCATGTTTATGACAGTCTAGACACACTTGATTCCCTTACGGAGATATATCAATACATAGGTTTTAAGATTCTTACTAGTCAGATATATTCCTCTGCGGGAAATATGGGGTTTTGAGTGCCTTTGACTGAGGAAGGTGTACGTCTTGTGTATTCCATAGTTGGTTTTTGGAACGGTACCTGTGCTTATATCAAACTCTGGTTTTATGCATCACCCCACCTCTCCTTCCCCCTTAAGCAGGCATAAGAGTGTTTTCCAAATGTGACACTCTGTTCTCTTTCCTAACTCAGTTCAAGTGTAGCCATGTTTACAGGATCTTCATAATTGATATCTTATGATAAGTTTCTTTTTCTCTGTGACTTATTTCACTTAGAATCATCGTACCTGAATCCACCCATTTTGCTGCTACTGGTCTTATGACATTGATTTCATGGCTGAGGGATATTCCATCGTACGTAAGTACCACAATTTTTTGAACCATTTTTATATTTCCTGGGATATTTAAGGTGTACCCAAGTTGAGGTCCTTGTAAGCAGTGAAGCCCTAAATTTTGGGGTGGCTCTGTCTTATCGATTTTCAGTTTTCCCAAGGTATATACCCTAGACTGGAAGTGCCCTTGGCTCTGTAGCTCTGTTGTTTATTTGTTTTAGGGAACACAATGCACTCCTCCAGAGAGGCAGTTGGCAATTTACATCCCGCCCATCAGCATAACAAGGCTCCCTGTTCTCCAGGGCCTGTCTTGCCTTTCTGGTTTTTACACATTTTGTGGATGTCCCTTTTGACCGGTGGGAAGTGATACTTCTTTGTAGTGCAGATTTGCATTGCCCGCTTGCCTGCTTGGCCAAAAAGGGCGTATGCATTTTCTCCTGAATATATTCAGGAGAAAACACATACGCCCTTTTTGGCCAAGTGCATCATTGTCGAAGTTGTGCCCCTCTTCCTGTGCTTTAAAGTAGAATCCAACGTACCTCTTGAAATCTGTTTCCTGCTATTCTGCCTCGCTTTCAAGTCCGCCTCGTTGACTTCCCTCAACAGATTTTTGGACGATAGTTGTCCTTTATTACTTGGCCAGTTTGTGAATTGCTGTGCCCCTGAGCTCCATTTTTCAACTCGTTTTTTGTGAGGTGACCGCAAGTCCAAAATTTTGGTTCAGGACCTATACTGGTTCCCGGTGGTAGGCTGAGACTTTGGTTAATTCTTCTTCCTGCCGGGAAATTAGAGTGATATGTGACCGTCCAAATGACTAACAGCTACTCTCTCATTGGTTCTCCCTCTTCCCTTTCATCCTCTGCCAAATTGGCAACCTGTGTGAACCAGGAGTTTAAAGGGGCTGTCTCTCCAGGTTGGGAGGTTGATAGTAAAGCAGATGGAAAGTCAAACCCGAGCACCAGGAGAGGGATTATTCGTTGAGTTTTAGAAACCTTTCGTATTCACACTGTGTCCGTTCTCTACGTTTCCCATACATGTTATAGCTGTAGTAATATTCCCTTCAATCTGGAGAGTTGGGACCCATGGAATGGGTGCCAGGCATTTGTGCTTTAAAGGGTCTGCATTTGCTCACCCAATCTCACCAATCCTCTCATTCCCAAGTGTCCAGCCTTATGCCACATCCAGCTGTCGTTGTAGATAGGGTCATTCCAGGTTTCATCAGAGACCCTGAAGGAATTGTAAAGAATTTCCCAGTTTTTTTGTTTTGTTTTTGAAATTCCTTTTTATAGTGGGTTTGAGCTGATTCTCGCTGCCATGTTTATGCCAGTCTAGACACACTTGATTCCCTTAGGGAGACATATCAATACATAGGTTTTAAGATTCTTACTAGTCAGATATATTCCTCTGCGGGAAACATGGGGTTTTGAGTCCCTTTCACTGAGGAAGGTGTAGGTCCTGTGTATTCCATAGGTGGTTTTAGGAACGGTACCTGTGCTTATATCAAACTCTGGTTTTATGCATCACCCCACCTCTCCTTCCCCCTTAAGCAGGCATAAGAGTGTTTTCTAAATGTGAGACACTGTTCTCTTTCCTAACTCAGTTCAAGTGTAGCCATGTTTACAGGATCTTCATAAGTGATATCTTATGATAAGTTTATTTTTCTCTGTGACTTACTTCACTTAGAACCATCGTACCTGAATCCACACATTTTGCTGCTACTGGTCTTATGACATTGATTTCATGGCTGAGGGATATTCCATCGTACGTAATTACCACAATTTTTTGAACCATTTTTATATTTCCTGGGATATTTAAGGTGTACCCAAGTTGAGGTCCTTGTAAGCAGTGCAGCCCTAAATTTTGGGGTGGCTCTGTCTTATTGATTTTCAGTTTTCCCAAGGTATATTCCCTAGACTGGAAGTGCCCTTGGCTCTGTAGCTCTGTTGTTTACTTGTTTTAGGGAACACAATGCACTCCTCCAGAGAGGCAGTTGGCAATTTACATCCCGCCCATCAGCATAACAAGGCTCCCTGTTCTCCAGGGCCTGTCTTGCCTTTCTGGTTTTTACACATTTTGTGGATGTCCCTTTTGACCGGTGGGAAGTGATACTTCTTTGTACTGCAGATTTGCATTGCCCGCTTGCTTGCTTGGCCAAAAAGGGCGTATGCGTTTTCTCCTGAATATATTCAGGAGAAAACGCATACGCCCTTTTTGGCCAAGTGCATCATTGTCGAAGTTGTGCCCCTCTTCCTGTGCTTTAAATGCGATTCCAACGCAACTCCTGAAATCTGTTTCCTGCTATTCTTCCTCGCTTTCAAGTCCGCCTCGTTGCCTTCCCTCAACAGATTTTTGGACGATAGTTGTCCTTTATTACTCGGCCAGTTTGTGAATTGCTGTGCCCCTGAGCCCCATTTTTCAACTACTTTTTTGTGAGCTAACCGCAAGTCCAAAATTTTTGTTCTGGACCTATGCTGGTTGCTGCTGTGTTGCTGAGACTTTGGTAAATTCTTCTTCCTGCCGGGAAATTAGAGTGATATGTGCCCATCCAAATGCCTAACAGCTACTCTCTCATTGGTTCTCCCTCTTCCCTTTCATCCTCTGCCACATTGGCAACCTGTGCGAACCAGGAGGTTAAAGGGGCTGTCTCTCCAGGTTGGGAGGTTGATAGTAAAGCAGATGGAAAGTCAAACCCGAGCACCAGGAGAGGGATTATTCGTTGAGTTTTAGAAACCTTTCGTATTCACACTGTGTCCGTTCTCTACGTTTCCCATACATGTTATAGCTGTAGTAATATTCCCTTTAACCTGGAGAGTTGGGACCCATGGAATGGGTGCCAGGCATTTGTGCTTTAAAGGGTCTGCATTTGCTCACCCAATCTCATCAATCCTCTCAGTCCCAAGTGTCTAGCCTTATGCCACATCCAGTTGTCGTTGTAGATAGGGTCTTCCAGGTTTCATCAGAGACCCTGAAGGAATTGTAAAGAATTTCACAGTTTTTTTGTTTTGTTTTTGAAATTCCTTT
Source organism: Hyperoodon ampullatus (assembly GCF_949752795.1). NCBI lineage: Eukaryota > Metazoa > Chordata > Mammalia > Artiodactyla > Ziphiidae > Hyperoodon > Hyperoodon ampullatus. The sequence goes on from NW_027640427.1 coordinate 360,479, forward strand.
TTATAGTGGGTTTGAGCTGATTCTCGCTGCCATGTTTATGCCAGTCAAGACACACTTGATTCCCTTACGGAGACATATCAATACATAGGTTTTAAGATTCTTACTACTCAGATATATTCCTCTGCGGGAAATATGGGGTTTTGAGTCCCTTTCACTGAGGAAGGTGTAGGTCTTGTCTATTCCATAGTTGGTTTTTGGAACGGTACCTGTGCTTATATCAAACTCTGGTTTTATGCATCTCCCCACCTCTCCTTCCCCCTTAAGCAGGCATAAGAGTGTTTTCTAAATGTGAGACACTGTTCTCTTTCCTAACTCAGTTCAAGTGTAGCCATGTTTACAGGATCTTCATAAGTGATATCTTATGATAAGTTTCTTTTTCTGTGTGACTTATTTCACTTAGAATCATCGTACCTGAATCCACCCATTTTGCTGCTACTGGTCTTATGACATTGATTTCATGGCTGAGGGATATTCCATCGTACGTAAGTACCACAATTTTTTGAACCATTTTTATATTTCCTGGGATATTTAAGGTGTACCCAAGTTGAGGTCCTTGTAAGCAGTGCAGCCCTAAATTTTGGGGTGGCTCTGTCTTATTGATTTTCAGTTTTCCCAAGGTATATTCCCTAGACTGGAAGTGCCCTTGGCTCTGTAGCTCTGTTGTTTACTTGTTTTAGGGAACACAATGCACTCCTCCAGAGAGGCAGTTGGCAATTTACATCCCGCCCATCAGCATAACAAGGCTCCCTGTTCTCCAGGGCCTGTCTTGCCTTTCTGGTTTTTACACATTTTGTGGATGTCCCTTTTGACCCGTGGGTAGTGATACTTCTTTGTAGTGCAGATTTGCATTGCCCGCTTGCTTGCTTGGCCAAAAAGGGTGTATGCGTTTTCTCTTGAATATATTCTGGAGAAAACATATACGCACTTTTTTGCCAAGTGCATCATTGTCGATGTTGTGCCCCTCTTCCTGTGCTTTAAAGGCGATTCCAACGTACCTCTTGAAATCTGTTTCCTGTTATTCTGCCTCGCTTTCAAGTCCGCCTCGTTGCCTTCCCTCAACAGATTTTTGGACGATAGTTGTCCTTTATTACTCGTCCAGTTTGTGAATTGCTGTGCCCCTGAGCTGAATTTTTCAACTCGTTTTTTGTGAGCTGACTGCAAGTCCAAAATTTTTGTTCAGAACCTATGCTGGTTCCTGGTATGTGGCTGAGACTTTGGTTAATTCTTCTTCCTGCCGGGAAATTAGAGTGATATGTGCCCATCCAAATGCCTAACAGGTACTCTCTCATTGGTTCTCACTCTTCCCTTTCATCCTCTGCCACATTGGCAACCTGTGCGAACCAGGAGGTTAAAGGTGCTGTCTCTCCAAGTTGGGAGGTTGATAGTAAAGCAGATGGAAAGTCAAACCCGAGCGCCAGGAGAGGGACTATTCGTTGAGTTTTAGAAACCTTTCGTATTCACAGTGTGTCCGTTCTCTAGGTTTCCCGTACATGTTATAGCTGTAGTAATATTCACTTTAAACTGGAGATTTGGGACCCATGGAATGGGTGCCAGGCATTTGTGCTTTAAAGGGTCTGCATTTGCTCACCCAATCTCACCAATCCTCTCAGTCCCAAGTGTCCAGCCTTATGCCACATCCAGCTGTCGTTGTAGATAGGGTCATTCCAGGTTTCATCAGAGACCCAGAAGGAATTGTAAAAAATTTCCCAATTTTTTTGTTTTGGTTTTGAAATTCCTTTTTCTAGTGGGTTTGAGCTGATTCTCGCTGCCATGTTTATGCCAGTCTAGACACACTTGATTCCCTTACGGAGACATATCAATACATAGGTTTTAAGATTCTTACTAGTCAGATATATTCCTTTGCAGGAAATATGGGGTTTTGAGTCCCTTTCACTTAGGCAGGTGTAGGTCTTGTCTATACCATAGTTGGTTTTTGGAGTGGTAACTGTGCTTATATCAAACTCTGGTTTTATGCATCACCCCAGCTCTCCTTCCCCCTTAAGCAGGCATAAGAGTGTTTTCTAAATGTGAGACTCTGTTCTCTTTCCTAACTCAGTTCAAGTGTAGCCATGTTTACAGGATCTTCATAAGTGATATCTTATGATAAGTTTCTTTTTCTGTGTGACTTATTTCACTTAGAAGCATCGTACCTGAATCCACCCATTTTGCTGCTACTGGTCTTATGACATTGATTTCATGGCTGAGGGATATTCCATCGTACATAAGTACCACAATTTTTGAACCATTTTTATATTTCCTGAGATATTTAAGGTGTACCCAAGTTGAGGTCCTTGTAAGCAGTGCAGCCCTAAATTTTGGGGTGGCTCTGTCTTATTGATTTTCAGTTTTCCCAAGGTATATTCCCTAGACTGGAAGTGCCCTTGGCTCTGTAGCTCTGTTGTTTACTTGTTTTAGGGAACACAATGCACTCCTCCAGAGAGGCATTTGGCAATTTACATCCCTCCCATCAGCATAACAAGCTCCCTGTTCTCCAGGGCTTGTCTTGATTTTTTGGGTTTTACACATTTTGTGGATGTCCCTTTTGACCGGTGGGAAATGATACTTCTTTGTAGTGCAGATTTGCATTGCCCGCTTGCTTGCTTGGCCAAAAAGGGCGTATGCGTTTTCTCCTGAATATATTCAGGAGAAAACGCATACGCCCTTTTTGGCCAAGTACATCATTGTCGAAATTGTGCCCCTCTTCCTGTGCTTTAAAGGCGATTCCAACGTACCTCTTGAAATCTGTTTCCTGCTATTCTGCCTCGCTTTCAAGTCCGCCTCGTTGCCTTCCCTCAACATATTTTTGGACGATAGTTGTCCTTTATTACTCGGCCAGTTTGTGAACTGCTGTGCCCCTGAGCTCCATTTTTCAACTCGTTTTTGGTGAGCTGACTGCAAGTCCAAAATTTTGGTTCAGGACCTATGCTGCTTCCCGGTTGGGGGCTGAGACTTTGGTTAATTATTCTTCCTGCCGGGAATTTAGAGTGAAATGTGCCCGTCCAAGTGCATAACAGCTACTCTCTCATTGGTTCTCCCTCTTCCCTTTCATCCTCTGCCAAATTGGAAACCTGTGTGAACCAGGAGGTTAAAGGGGCTGTCTCTCCAAGTTGGGAGGTTGATAGTAAAGCAGATGGAATGTCAAACCAGAACACCAGGAGAGGGACTATTCGTTGAGTTTTAGAAACCTTTCGTATTCTCAGTGTTTCCGTTCTCTAGGTTTCCCGTACATGTTATAGCTGTAGTAATATTCCCTTCAACCTGGAGAGTTGGGACCCATGGAATGGGTGCCAGGCATTTGTGCTTTAAAGGGTCTGCATTTGCTCACCCAATCTCACCAATCGTCTCAGTCCCAAGTGTCCCTCCTTATGCCAAATCCAGCTGTCATTGTAGATAAGGTCATTCCAGGTTTCATCAGAGACCCTGAAGGAATTGTAAAGAATTTCCCAGTTTTTGTGTTCTGTTTTTGAAATTCCTTTTTATAGTGGGTTTGAGCTGATTCTCGCTGCCATGTTTATGCCAGTCTAGACACACTTGATTCCCTTACGGAGACATATCAATACATAGGTTTTAAGATTCTTACTAGTCAGATATATTCCTCTGCGGGAAATATGGGGTTTTGAGTCCCTTTCACTGAGGAAGGTGTAGGTCTTGTCTATTCCATAGTTGGTTTTTGGAACGGTACCTGTGCTTATATCAAACTCTGGTTTTATGCATCACCCCACCTCTCCTTCCCCCTTAAGCAGGCATAAGAGTGTTTTCTAAATGTGAGACACTGTTCTCTTTCCTAACTCAGTTCAAGTGTAGCCATGTTTACAGGACCTTCATAAGTGATATCTTATGATAAGTTTCTTTTTCTGTGTGACTTATTTCACTTAGAATCATCATACCTGAATCCACCCATTTTGCTGCTACTGGTCTTATGACATTGATTCCATGGCTGAGGGATATTCCATCGTACGTAAGTACCACAATTCTTTGAACCATTTTTATATTTCCTGGGATATTTAAGGTGTACCCAAGTTGAGGTCCTTGTAAGCAGTGCAGCCCTAAATTTTGGGGTGGCCCTGTCTTATTGATTTTCAGTTTTCCCAAGGTATATTCCCTAGACTGGAAGTGCCCTTGGCTCTGTAGCTCTGTTCTTTACTTGTTTTAGGGAACACAATGCACTCCTCCAGAGAGGCAGTTGGCAATTTACATCCCGCCCATCTGCGTAACAAGGCTCCCTGTTCTCCAGGGCCTGTCTTGCCTTTCTGGATTTTACACATTTTGTGGATGTCCCTTTCGACCGGTGGAAGTGATACTTCTTTGTAGTGCAGATTTGCATTGCCCGCTTGCTTGCTTGGCCAAAAAGGGCGTAAGCGTTTTCTCCTGAATATATTCAGGAGAAAACGCATACGCCCTTTATGGCCAAGTGCATCATTGTCGAAGTTGTGCCCCTCTTCCTGTGCTTTGAAGGCGATTCCAACGTATCTCTTGAAATCTGTTTCCTGCTATTCTGCCTCGCTTTCAAGTCCGCGTCGTTGCCTTCCCTCAACAGATTTTTGGATGATAGTTGTCCTTTATTACTCGGCCAGTTTGTGAATTGCTGTGCCCCTGAGCTCCATTTTTCAACTCGTTTTTGGTGAGCTAACCGCAAGTCCAAAATTTTGGTTCAGGACCTATGCTGGTTCCCGGTGGGGGGCTGAGACTTTGGTTAATTCTTCTTCCTGCCGGGAAGTTAGAGTGATATGTGCCCGTCCAAATGCCTAACAGCTACTCTCTCATTGGTTCTCCCTCTTCCCTTTCAGCCTCTGCCAAATTGGCAACCTGTGCGAACCAGAAGGTTAAAGGGGCTGTCTCTCCAAGTTGGGAGATTGATAGTAAAGCAGATGGAAATTCTAACCGGAGCACCAGGAGAGGGACTATTCGTTGAGTTTTAGAAACCTTTCGTATTCACAGTGTGTCCGTTCTCTAGGTTTCCCGTACATGTTATAGCTGAAGTAATATTCCCTTCAACCTGGAGAGTTGGGACCCATGGAATGGGTGCCAGGCATTTGTGCTTTAAAGGGTCTGCATTTGCTCACCCAATCTCACGAATCCTCTCAGTCCCAAGTGTCCAGCCTTATGCCACATCCAGCTGTCATTGTAGATAGGGTCATTCCAGGTTTCATCAGAGACCCTGAAGGAATTGTAAAGAATTTCCCAATTTTTGTGTTTTGTTTTTGAAATTCCTTTTTATAGAGAGTTTGAGCTGATTCTCGCTACCATGTTTATGCCACTCTAGACACACTTGATTCCCTTACGGAGACATATCAATACATAGGTTTTAAGATTCTTACTAGTCAGCTATATTCCTCTGCGGGAAATATGGGGTTTTGAGTCCCTTTCACTGAGGAAGGTGTAGGTCTTGTCTATTCCATAGTTGGATTTTGGAACGGTACCTGTGCTTATATCAAACTCTGTTTTTATGCATCACCCCACCTCTCCTTCCCCCTTAAGCAGGCATAAGAGTGTTTTCTAAATGTGAGACACTGTTCTCTTTCCTAACTCAGTTCAAGTGTATCCATGTTTACAGGATCTTCATAAGTGATATCTTATGATAAGTTTATTTTTCTGTGTGACTTATTTCACTTAGAATCATCGTACCTGAATCCACCCATTTTGCTGCTACTGGTCTTATGACATTGATTTCATGGCTGAGGGATATTCCATCGTACGTAAGTACCACAAATTTTGAACCATTTTTATATTTCCTGGGATATTTAAGGTGTACCCAAGTTGAGGTCCTTGTAAGCAGTGCAGCCTTATATTTTGGGGTGGCTCTGTCTTATTTATTTTCAGTTTTCCCAAGGTATATTCCCTAGACTGGAAGTGCCCTTGGCTCTGTAGCTCTGTTGTTTACTTGTTTTAGGGAACACAATGCACTCCTCCAGAGAGGCAGTTGGCAATTTACATCCCGCCCATCAGCATAACAAGGCTCCCTGTTCTCCAGGACCTGTCTTGCCTTTCTGATTTTTACACATTTTGTGGATGTCCCTTTTGACCGGTTGGAAGTGATACTTCTTTGTAGTGCAGTTTAGTATTGCCCGCTTGCTTGCTTGGCAAAAAAGTGCGTATGCGTTTTCTCCTGATTATATACAGGAGAAAACGCATACGCCCTTTTTGGCCAAGTGCATCATTGTCGAAATTGTGCCCCTCTTCCTGTGCTTTAAAGGCGATTCCAACGTACCTCTTGAAATCTGTTTCCTGCTATTCTGCCTCGCTTTCAAGTCCGCCTCGTTGCCTTCCCTTAACAGATTTTTGGACGATAGTTGTCCTTTATTACTCTGCAAGTTTGGGAATTGCTGTGGCCTTGAGCTCCATTATTCAACTAGTTTTTTGTGAGCTGACCGAAAGTCCAAAATTTTGGTTGAGGAGTTATGCTGGTTCCCGGTGGGGGGCTGAGACTTTGGTTAATTCTTCTTCCTGCTGGGAAATTAGAGTGATATGTAACCGTCCAAATGCCTAACAGCTACTCTCTCATTGGTTCTCCCTCTTCCCTTTCATCCTCTGCCAAATTGGCAACCTGTGCGAACCAGGAGGTTAAAGGGCCTGTCTCTCCAAGTTGGGAGATTGATAGTAAAGCAGATGGAAAGTCAAACCGGAGCACCAGGAGAGGGATTATTCGTTGAGTTTTACAAACGTTTCATATTCACAGTGGGTCCGTTCTCTTTGGTTCCCGTACATGTTATAGCTGTAGTAATATTCCCTTCAACCTGGAGAGTTGGGACACGTAGAATGGGTGCCAGGCATTTGTGCTTTAAAGGGTCTGCATTTGCTCACCCAATCTCACCAATCCTCTCAGTCCCAAGTGTCCAGCCTTATGCCACATCCAGCTGTCGTTGTAGATAGGGTCATTCCAGGTTTCATCAGAGACCCTGAAGGAATTGTAAAGAACTTTTGCTTTTGAAATTCCTTTTTATAGTGGGTTTGAGCTGATTCTCTCTACCATGTTTATGCCAGTCTAGACACACTTGATTCCCTTACGGAGACATATGAATACATAGGTTTTAAGATTCTTACTAGTCAGATATATTCCTTTGCAGGAAATATGGGGTTTTGAGTCCCTTTCACTTAGGCAGGTGTAGGTCTTGTCTATTCCATAGTTGGTTTTTGGAGCGGTAACTGTGCTTATATCAAACTCTGGTTTTATGCATCACCCCACCTCTCCTTCCCCCTTAAGCAGGCATAAGAGTGTTTTCTAAATGTGAGACTCTGTTCTCTTTCCTAACTCAGGTCAAGTGTAGCCATGTTTACGGGATCTTCATAAGTGATATCTTATGATAAGTTTCTTTTTCTCTGTGACTTATTTCACTTAGAATCATCGTACCTGAATCCACCCATTTTGCTCCTACTGGTCTTATGACATTGATTTCATGGCTGAGGGATATTCCATCGTACACAAGTACCACAATTTTTGAACCATTTTTATATTACCTGAGATATTTAAGGTGTACCCAAGTTGAGGTCCTTGTAAGCAGTGCAGCCCTAAATTTTGGGGTGGCTCTGTCTTATTGATTTTCAGTTTTCCCAAGGTATATTCCCTAGACTGGAAGTGCCCTTGGCTCTGTAGCTCTGTTGTTTACTTGTTTTAGGGAACACAATGCACTCCTCCAGAGAGGCAGTTGGCAATTTACATCCCGGCCATCAGCATAACAAGGCTCCCTGTCCTCCAGGGCCTGTCTTGCCTTTTTGGGTTTTACACATTTTGTGGATGTCCCTTTTGACCGGTGGGAAGTGATACTTCTTTGTAGTGCAGATTTGCATTGCCCGCTTGCTTGCTTGGCCAAAAAGGGCGTATGCGTTTTCTCCTGAATATATTCAGGAGAAAACGCATACGCCCTTTTTGTCCAAGTGCATCATTGTCGAAGTTGTGCCCCTCTTCCTGTGCTTTAAAGGCGATTCCAACGTACCTCTTGAAATCTGTTTCCTGCTATTCTGCATAGCTTTCAAGTCCACCTCGTTACCTTCCCTCAACAGATTTTTGGACGATAGTTGTCCTTTATTACTCGGACAGTTTGTGAATTGCTGTGCCCCTGAGCTCCATTTTTCAACTCGTTTTTGGTGAGCTGAACGCAAGTCCAAAATTTTGGTTCAGGACCTATGCTGGTTCCCGGTGGGTCGCTGAGTCTTTGGTTAATTCTTCTTCCTGCCGAGAAGTTAGAGTGATATGTGCCCGTCCAAATGCCGAAGAGCTACTCTCTCATTGGTTCTCCCTCTTCCCTTTCATCCTGTGCCAAATTGGAAACCTGTGCGACCCAGGAGGTTAAGGGGGCTGTCTCTCCAAGTTGGGAGATTGATAGTAAAGCAGATGGAAAGCCAAACCGGAGCACCAGGAGAGGGACTATTCGTTGAGTTTTAGAAACCTTTCATATTCACAGTGTGTCCGTTCTCTAGGTTTCCCGTACATGTTATAACTGTAGTAATATTCCCATCAACCTGGAGAGTTGGGACCCATGGAATGGGTGCCATGCATTATTGCTTTAAAGGGTCTGCATTTGCTCACAGAATCTCACCAATCCTCTCAGCCCCAGGTGTCCAGGATTATGCCACATCCAGCTGTCATTGTAGATAGGGTCATTCCAGGTTTCATCAGAGACCCTGAAGGAATTGTAAAGAATTTCCCAGTTTTTTGTTTTGTTTTTGAAATTCCTTTTTATAGTGGGTTTGAGCTGATTCTCGCTGCCATGTTTATGCCAGTCTAGACAAACTTGATTCCCTTACGGAGACATATCAATACATAGGTTTTAAGATTCTTACTAGTCAGATATATTCCTCTGCGGGAAATATGGGGTTTTGAATCCCTTTCACTGAGGAAGGTGTAGGTCTTGTCTATTCCATAGTTGGTTTTTGGAACGGTACCTGTGCTTATATCAAACTCTGGTTTTATGCATCACCCCACCTCTCCTTCCTCCTTAAGCAGGCATAAGAGTGTTTTCTAAATGTGAGACTCTGTTCTCTTTCCTAACTCAGTTCAAGTGTAGCCATGTTTACAGGATCTTCATAAGTGATATCTTATGATAAGTTTCTTTTTCTCTGTGACTTATTTCACTTAGAATCATCGTACCTGAATCCACCCATTTTGCTGCTTCTGGTCTTATGACATTGATTTCATGGCTGAGGGATATTCCATCGTATGTAAGTACCACAATTTTTGAACCATTTTTATATTTCCTGGGATATTTAAGGTGTACCCAAGTTGAGGTCCTTGTAAGCAGTGCAGCCCTAAATTTTGGGGTGTCTCTGTCTTATTGATTTTCAGTTTTCCCAGGGTATATTCCCTAGATTGGAAATGCCCTTGGCTCTTTAGCTCTGTTCTTTACTTATTTTAGGGAACACAATATACTCCTCCATAGAGGCAGCAGGCAATTTACATCCCGCCCATCAGCATAACAAGGCTCCCTGTTCTCCAGGGCCTGTCTTGCCTTTCTGTTTTTTACACATTTTGTGGATGTCCCTTTTGACCGGTGGGAAGTGATACTTCTTTGTAGTGCAGATTTGCATTGCCCGCTTTTTGCTTGGCCAAAAAGGGCGTATGCGTTTTCTCCTCAATATATTCAGGAGAAAACGCATACGCCCTTTTTCGCCAAGTGCATCATTGTCGAAGTTGTGCCCCTCTTCCTGTGCTTTAAAGGCGATTCCAACGTACCTCTTGAAATCTGTTTCCTGCTATTCTGCCTCACTTTCAAGTCTGCCTCGTTGCCTTCCCTCAACAGATTTTTGGACGATAGTTGTCCTTTATTACTCGGCCAGTTTGTGAATTGCTGTGCCACTGAGCTCCATTTTTCAACTCGTTTTTTGTGAGCTGACCGCAAGTCCAGAATTTTGGTTCAGGACATATGCTGGTTCCCGGTGGGGGGCTGAGACTTTGGTTAATTCTTCTTCCTGCCGGGAAGTTAGAGTGATATGTGCCCGTCCAAATGCCTAACAGCTACTCTCTCATTGGTTCTCCCTCTTCCCTTTCATCCTGTGCCAAATTGGAAACCTGTGCGAACCAGGAGGTTAAAGGGGCTGTCTCTCCAAGTTGGGAGATTGATAGTAAAGCAGATGGAAAGCCAAACCGGAGCACCAGGAGAGGGAGTATTCGTTGAGTTTTAGAAACCTTTCATATTCACAGTGTGTCCATTCTCTAGGTTTCCCGTACATGTTATAACTGTAGTAATATTCCCATCAACCTGGAGAGCTGGGACCCATGGAATGGGTGCCATGCATTATTGCTTTAAAGGGTCTGCATTTGCTCACAGAATCTCACCAATCCTCTCAGGCCCAAGTGTCCAGCCTTATGCCACATCCAGCTCTCATTGTAGAGAGGGTCATTCCAGGTTTCATCAGAGACCCTGAAGGAATTCTAAAGAATTTCCCAGTTTTTTTGTTTTGTTTTTGAAATTCCTTTTTATAGTGGGTTTGAGCTGATTGTTGCTGCCATGTTTATGCCAGTCTAGACATACTTGATTCCCTTACGGAGACATATAAATACATAGGTTTTAAGATTCTTACTAGTCAGATATATTCCTCTGCGGGAAATATGGGGTTTTGAGTCCCTTTCACTGAGGAAGGTGTAGGTCTTGTCTATTCCATAGTTGGTTTTTGAAATGGTACCTGTGCTTATATCAAACTCTGGTTTTATGCATCACCCCACCTCTCCTTCCCCCTTAAGCAGGCATAAGAGTGTTTTCTTAATATGAGACAATGTCTTCTTTCCTAACTCAGTTCAAGTGTAGCCATGTTTACAGGATCTTCATAAGTGATATCTTATGATAAGTTTCTTTTTCTGTGTGACTTATTTCACTTAGAATCATCGTACCTGAATCCACCCATTTTGCTGCTACTGGTTTATGACATTCATTTCATGGCTGAAGGATATTCCGCCCAAATGCCTAACAGCTACTCTCTCATTGGTTCTCCCTCTTCCCTTTCATCCTCTGCCAAATTGGAAACCTGTGCGAACCAGGAGGTTAAAGGGTCTGTCTCTCCAAGTTGGGAGATTGATAGTAAAGCAGATGGAAAGTCAAACCGGAGCACCAGGAGAGGGACTATTCTTTGAGTTTTAGAAACCTTTCGTATTCACAGTGTTTCCGTTCTCTAGGTTTCCCGTACATGTTATAGCTGTAGTAATATTCCCTTCAACCTAGAGAGATGGGACCCATGGAATGGGTTACAGACATTATTGCTTTAAAGGGTCTTCATTTGCTCACCCAATCTCACCAATCCTCTCAGTCCCAAGTGTCCCTCCTTATGCCACATCCAGCTGTCGTTGTAGATAGGGTCATTTCAGATTTCATCAGAGACCCTGAAGGAATTGTAAAGAATTTCCCAGTTTTTTTGTTTTGTTTTTGAAATTCCTTGTTATAGTGGGTTTGAGCTGATTCTCGCTGCCATGTTTATGCCAGTCTAGACACACTTGATTCCCTTACGGAGATATATCAATACATAGGTTTTAAGATACTTACTAGTCAGATATATTCCTCTGCGGGAAATATGGGGTTTTGAGTCCCTTTCACTGAGGAAGGTGTAGGTCTTGTCTATTCCATAGTTGGTTTTTGGAACGGTACCTGTGCTTATATCAAACTCTGGTTTTATGCATCACCCCACCTCTCCTTCCCCCTTAAGCAGGCATAAGAGTGTTTTCTAAATGTGAGACACTGTTCTCTTTCCTAACTCAGTTCAAGTGTAGCCATGTTTACAGGATCTTCATAAGTGATATCTTATGAAAAGTTTCTTTTTCTGTGTGACTTATTTCACTTAGAATCATCGTACCTGAATCCACCCATTTTGCTGCTACTGGTCTTATGACATTGATTTCATGGCTGAGGGAAATTCCATCGTACGTAAGTACCACAATTTTTTGAACCATTTTTATATTTCCTGGGATATTTAAGGTGTACCCAAGTTGAGGTCCTTGTAAGCAGTGCAGCCCTAAATATTGGGGTTGCTCTGTCTTATTGATTTTCAGTTTTCCCAAGGTATATTCCCTAGACTGGAAGTGCCCTTGGCTCTGTAGCTCTTTTTGGCCAAGTGCATCATTGTCGAAGTTGTGCCGCTCTTCCTGTGCTTTAAAGGCGATTCCAACGTACCTCTTGAAATCTGTTTACTGTTATTCTACCTTGCTTTCAAGTCCGCCGCTTTGCCTTCCCTCAACAGATTTTTGGACGATACTTGTCCTTTATTACTCGACCAGTTTGTGAATTGCTGTGCCCCAGAGCTCCATTTTTCAACTCGTTTTTGGTGAGCTGACTGCAAGTCGAAAATTTTGGTTCAGGACCTATACTGGTTCCCGGTGGGTGGCTGAGACTTTGGTTAATTCTTCTTCCTGCCGGGAAATTACAGTGATATGTGCCCGTCCAAATGCCTAACAGCTATTCTCTCATTGGTTCTCCCTCTTCCCTTTCATCCTCTGCCAAATTGGAAACCTGTGCGAACCAGGAGGTTAAAGGGGCTGTCTCTCCAAGCTGGGCGTTTGATAGTAAAGCAGATGGAAAGTCAAACCGGAGCACCAGGAGAGGGACTATTCGTTGACTTTTAGAAACCTTTCGTATTCACAGAGTGTCCGTTCTCTAGGTTTCCCGTACATGTTATAACTGTAGTAATATTCCCTTCAACCTGGAGAGTTGGGACCCATGGAATGGGTGCCATGCATTATTGCTTTAAAGGGTCTGCATTTGCTCATCCAATCTCACCAATCGTCTCAGTCCCAAGTGTCCCTCCTTATGCCACATCGATCTGTCATTGTAGATAAGGTCATTCCAGGTTTCATCAGAGACCCTGAAGGAATTCTAAAGAATTTCACAGTTTTTTTTGTTTTGTTTTTGAAATTCCTTTTTATAGTGGGTTTGAGCTGATTCTCGCTGCCATGTTTATGCCAGTCTAGACACACTTGATTCCCTTATGGAGACATATCAATACATAGGTTTTAAGATTCTTACTAGTCAGATATATTCCTCTGCGGGAAATATGGGGTTTTGAGTCCCTTTCACTGAGGAACGTGTAGGTCTTGTCTATTCCATAGTTGGTTTTTGGAACGGTACCTGTGCTTATATCAAACTCTGGTTTTATGCATCACCCCACCTCTCCTTCCCCCTTAAGCAGGCATAAGAGTGTTTTCTAAATGTGAGACACTGTTCTCTTTCCTAACTAAGTTCAAGTGTAGCCATGTTTACAGGATCTTCATAAGTGATATCTTATGATAAGTTTCTTTTTCTGTGTGACTTATTTCACTTAGAATCATCGTACCTGAATACACCCATTTTGCTGCTACTTGTCTTATGACATTGATTTCTTGGCTGAGGGATATTCCATCGTACGTAAGTACCACAATTTTTTGAACCATTTTTATTTTTCCTGGGATATTTAAGGTGTACCCAAGTTGAGGTCCTTGTAAGCAGTGCAGCCATAAATTTTGGGGTGGCTCTGTCTTATTGATTTTCAGTTTTCCCCAGGTATATTCCCTAGACTGGAAGTGCCCTTGGCTCTGTAGCTCTGTTCTTTACTTGTTTTAGGGAACACAATGCACTCCTCCAGAGAGGCAGTTGGCAATTTACATCCCGCCCATCAGCATAACAAGGCTCCCTGCTCTCCAGGGCCTGTCTTGCCTTTCTGGTTTTTACACATTTTGTTGATGACCCTTTTGACCGGTGGGAAGTGATACTTCTTTGTAGTGCAGATTTGCATTGCCCGCTTGCTTGCTTTGCCAAAAAGCGCATATGCGTTTTCTCCTGAATATATTTAGGAGAAAACGCATACGCCCTTTTTGGCCAAGTGCTTCATTGTCGAAGTTGTGCCCCTCTTCCTGTGCTTTAAAGGCGATTCCAACCTACCTCTTGAAATCTGTTTCCTGCTATTCAGCGTCGCTTTCAAGTCCCCCTCGTTGCCTTCCCTCAACAGATTTTTGGACGATAGTTGTCCTTTATTACTCGGCCAGTTTGTGAATTGCTGTGCCCCTGAGCTCCATTTTTCAACTCGTTTTTGGTGAGCTGACAGCAAGTCCAAAATTTTGGTTCAGGACCTATACTGGTTCCCGGTGGGTGGCTGAGACTTTGGTTAATTCTTCTTCCTGCCGGGAAATTACAGTGATATGTGCCCGTCCAAATGCCTAACAGCTACTCTCTCATTGGTTCTCCCTCTTCCCTTTCATCCTCTGCCAAATTGGCAACCTGTGCGAACCAGGAGGTTAAAGGGGCTGTCTCTACAAGCTGGGAGGTTGATAGTAAAGCAGATGGAAAGTCAAACCGGAGAACCAGGAGAGGGACTATTCGTTGAGTTTTAGAAACCGTTCGTATTCACAGTGTGTCCGTTCTCTAGGTTTCCCGAAAATGTTATAACTGTAGTAATATTCCCTTCAACCTGGAGAGTTGGGACCCATGGAATGGGTGCCATGCATTATTGCTTTAAAGGGTCTGCATTTGCTCACCCAATCTCAACAATCGTCTCAGTCCCAAGTGTCCCTCCTTATGCCACATCCAGCTGTCATTGTAGATAGGGTCATTCAAAATTTCATCAGAGACCCTGAAGGAATTGTAAAGAATTTCCCAGCTTTTTTTTTTTGTTTTTGAAATTCCTTTTTATACTGGGTTTGAGCTGATTCTCGCTGCCATGTTTATGCCAGTCTAGACACACTTGATTCCCTTATGGAGACATATCAATACATAGGTTTTAAGATTCTTACTAGTCAGATATATTCCTCTGCGGGAAATATGGGTGTTTGAGTCCCTTTCACTGAGGAATTTGTAGGTCTTCTCTATTCCATAGTTGGTTTTTGGAACGGTACCTGTGCTTATATCAAACTCTGGTTTTATGCATCTCCCCACCTGTCCTTCCCCCTTAAGCAGGCATAAGAGTGTTTTCTAAATGTGAGACACTGTTCTCTTTCCTAACTCAGTTCAAGTGTAGCCATGTTTACAGGATCTTCATAAGTGATATCTTATGATAAGTTTCTTTTTCTCTGTGACTTATCTCACTTAGAATCATAGTACCTGAATCCACCCATTTTGCTGCTACTGGTTTATGACATTGATTTCATGGCTGAGGAATATTCCATCGTATGTAAGTACCACAATTTTTGAACCATTTTTATATTTCCTGGGATATTTAAGGTGTACCCAAGTTGAGGTCCTTGTAAGCAGTGCAGCCCTAAATTTTGGGGTGGCTCTGTCTTATTGATTTTCAGTTTTCCCAAGGTATATTCCGTAGACTGGAAGTGCCCTTGGCTCTGTAGCTCTGTTGTTTACTTGTTTTAGGGAACACAGTGTACTCCTCCGGAGAGGCAGTTGGCAATTTACATCCCGCCCATCAGCATAACAAGGCTCCCTGTTCTCCAGGGCCTGTCTTGCCTTTCTGGTTTTTACACATTTTGTGGATGTCCCTTTTGACAGGTGGGAAGTGATACTTCTTTGTAGTGCAGATTTGCATTGCCCGCTTGCTTGCTTGGCCAAAAAGGGCGTACGCGTTTTCTCCTGAATATATTCAGGAGAAAACGCATACGCCCTTTTTGGCCAAGTGCATCACTGTCGAAGTTGTGCCCCTCTTCATGGGCTTTAAAGGCGATTCCAACTTACCTCTTGAAATCTGTTTCCTGCTATTCTGCCTCGCTTTCAAGTCCGCCTCGTTGCCTTCCCTCAACAGATTTTTGGACGATAGTTGTCCTTTATTACTCGGCCAGTTTGTGAATTGCTGTGCCCCTGAGCTCCATTTTTCAACTCGTTTTTGGTGAGCTGACCGCAAGTCCAAAATTTTCGTTCAGGACCTATGCTGGTTCCCGGTGGGTGGCTGAGACTTTGGTTAATTCTTCTTCCTGCCGGGAAATTACAGTGATATGTGCCCGTCCAAATGCCTAACAGCTACTCTCTCATTGGTTCTCCCTCTTCCCTTTCATCCTCTGCCAAATTGGAAACCTGTGCGAACTAGGAGGTTAAAGGGGCTGTCTCTCCAAGTTGGGAGGTTGATAGTAAAGCAGATGGAAAGTCAAACCGGAGCACCAGGAGAGGGACTATTCGTTGAGTTTTAGAAACCTTTCGTATTCACAGTGTGTCCGTTCTCTAGGTTTCCCATACATGTTATAACTGTAGTAATATTACCTTCAACCTGGAGAGTTGGGACCCATGGAATGGGTGCCAGGCATTTGTGCTTTAAAGGTTCTGCATTTGCTCACCCAATCTCACCAATCGTCTCAGTCCCAAGTGTCCCTCCTTAGGCCACATCCAGCTGTCATGGTAGATAGGGTCATTCCAGGTTTCATCAGAGACCCTGAAGGAATTGTAAAGAATTTCCCAGTTTTTTTGTTTTGTTTTGAAATTCCTTTTTATAGTGGGTTTGAGCTGATTCTCGCTGCCATGTTTATGCCAGTCTAGACACACTTGATTCCCTTACGGAGACATATCAATCCATAGGTTTTAAGATTCTTACTAGTGACATATATTCCTCTGAGGGAAATATGGGGTTTTGAGTCCCTTTCACTGAGGAAGGTGTAGGTCTTGTCTATTCCATATTTGGTTCGTGGAACGGTACCTGTGCTTATATCAAACTCTGGTTTTATGCATCACCCCACCTCTCCTTCCCCCTTAAGCAGGCATAAGAGTGTTTTCTAAATGTGAGATACTGTTCTCTTTCCTAACTCAGTTCAAGTGTAGCCATGTTTACAGGATCTTCATAAGTGATATCTTATGATAAGTTTCTTTTTCTGTGTGACTTATTTCACTTAGAATCATCGTACGTGAATCCACCCATTTTGCTGCTACTGGTCTTATGACATTGATTTCATGACTGAGGGATATTCCATCGTAGGTAATTACCACAATTTTTTGAACCATTTTGATATTTCCTGGGATATTTAAGGTGTACCCAAGTTGAGGTCCTTGTAAGCAGTGCAGCCCTAAATTTTGGGGTGGCTCTGTCTTATTGATTTTCAGTTTTCCCTAGGTATATTCCCTAGACTGGAAGTGCCCTTGGCTCTGTAGCTCTGTTCTTTACTTGTTTTAGGGAACACAATGTACTCCTCCAGAGAGGCAGTTGGCAATTTACATCCCGCCCATCAGCATAACAAGGCTCCCTGATCTCCAGGGCCTGTCTTGCCTTTCTGGTTTTTACACATTTTGTGGATGTCCCTTTTGACCCGTGGGTAGTGATACTTCTTTGTAGTGCAGATTTGCATTGCCCGCTTGCTTGCTTGGCCAAAAAGGGCGTATGCGTTTTCTCCTGAATATATTCAGGAGAAAACGCATACGCCCTTTTTGGCCAAGTGCATCATTGTCGAAGTTGTGCCCCTCTTCCTGTGCTTTAAAGGCGATTCCAACGTACCTCTTGAAATCTGTTTCCTGCTATTCTGCCTTCCTTTCAAGTCTGCCTCGTTGCCTTCCCTCAACAGATTTTTGGACGATAGTTGTCCTTTATTATTCGGCCAGTTTGTGAATTGCTGTGCCCCTGAGCTCAATTTTTCAACTCGTTTTTGGTGAGCTGACCGCAAGTCCAAAATTTTGGTTCAGGACCTATACTGGTTCCCGGTGGGGGGCTGAGACTTTGGTTAATTCTTCTTCCTGCCGGGAAATTACAGTGATATGTGCACGTCCAAATGCCTAACAGCTACTCTCTCATTGGTTCTCCCTCTTCCCTTTCATTCTCTGACAAATTGGAAACCTGTGCGAACCAGGAGGTTAAAGGGGCTGTCTCTCCAAGTTGGGAGGTTGATAGTAAAGCAGATGGAAAGTCAAAGCGGAGCACCAGGAGAGGGACTATTCGTTGACTTTTAGAAACCTTTCGTATTCACAGTGTGTCCGTTCTCTAGGTTTCCCGTACATGTTATAGCTGTAGTAATATTCCCTTCAACCTGGAGACTTGGTACCCATGGAATGGGTGCCAGGCATTTGTGCTCTAAAGGGTCTGCATTTGCTCACCCAATCTAACCAATTGTCTCAGTCCCAAGTGTCCCTCCTTATGCCACATCCAGCTGTCATTGTAGATAGGGTCATTCCAGGTTTCATGAGAGACCCTGAAGGAATTGTAAAGAATTTTCCAGTTTTTTTGTTTTGTTTCTGAAATTCCTTTTTATAGTGGGTTTGAGCTGATTCTCGCTGCCATGTTTATGCCAGTGTAGACACACTTGATTCCCTTATGGAGACATATCAATACATAGGTTTTAAGATTCTTACTAGTCAGATATATTCCTCTGCGGGAAATATGGGGTTTTGAGTCCCTTTCACTGAGGAAGGTGTAGGTCTTGTCTATTCCATAGTTGGTTTTTGGAACGGTACCTGTGCTTATATCAAACTGTGGTTTTATGCATCACCCCACCTCTCCTTCCCCCTGAAGCAGGCATAAGAGTGTTTTCTAAATGTGAGACACTGTTCTCTTTCCTAACTCAGTTCAAGTGTAGCCATGTTTACAGGATCTTCATAAGTGATATCTTATGATAAGTTTCTTTTTCTGTGTGACTTATTTCACTTAGAATCATCGTACCTGAATCCACCCATTTTGCTGCTACTGGTCTTATGACACTGATTTCATGGCTGAGGGATATTCCATCGTATGTAAGTACCACAATTTTTTGAACCATTTTGATATTTCCTGGGATATTTAAGGTGTACCCAAGTTGAGGTCCTTGGAAGCAGTGCAGCCCTAAATTTTGGGGTGGCTCTGTCTTATTGATTTTCAGTATTCCCAAGGTATATTCCCTAGACTGGAAGTGTCCTTGGCTCTGTAACTCTGTTCTTTACTTGTTTTAGGGAACACAATGAACTCCTCCAGAGAGGCAGTTGGCAATTTACATCCCGCCCATCAGCATAACAAGGCTCTCTGTTCTCCAGGGCCTGTCTTGCTTTCTGGTTTTTACACATTTTGTGGATGTCCCTTTTGACCGGTGGGAAGTGATTCTTCTTTGTAGTGCAGATTTGCATTGCCCGCTTGCTTGCTTGGCCAAAAAGGGCGTATGCGTTTTCTCCTGAATATATTCAGGAGAAAACGAATATGCACTTTTTGGCCAAGTGGATCATTGTCGAAGTTGTGCCCCTCTTCCTGTGCTTTAAAGGCGATTCCAACGAACCTCTTGAAATCTGTTTCCTGCTATTCTGCCTCGCTTTCAAGTCCGCCTCGTTGCCTTCCATCAACAGATTTTTGGACGATAGTTGTCCTTTATTACTCGGCCAGTTTGTGAATTGCTGTGCCCCTGAGCTCCATTTTTCAACTCGTTTTTGGTGAGCTGACCGCAAGTCCAAAATTTTGGTTCAGGACCTATGCTGGTTCCCGGTGGGTGGCTGAGACTTTGGTTAATTCTTCTTCCTGCCGGGAAATTACAGTGATATGTGCCCGTCCAAATGCCTAACAGCTACTCTCTCATTGGTTCTCCCTCTTCCCTTTCATCCTCTGCCAAATTGGCAACCTGTGCGAACCAGGAGGTTAAAGGGGCTGTCTGTCCAAGTTGGGAGGTGGATAGTAAAGCAGATGGAAAGTCAAACCGGAGCACCAGGAGAGGGACTATTCGTTGAGTTTTAGAAACCTTTCGTATTCACAGTGTGTCCATTCTCTAGGTTTCCCATACATGTTATAACTGTAGTAATATTCCCTTCAACCTGGAGAGTTGGGACCCATGGAATGGGTGCCATGCATTATTGCTTTAAAGGGTCTGCATTTGCCCACCCAATCTCACCAATCCTCTCGGTCCCAAGTGTCCAGCCTTATGCCACATCCAGCTGTCATTGTAGATAGGGTCATTCCAGGTTTCATCAGAGACCCTGAAGGAATTGTAAAGAATTTCCCAGTTTTTTTTTTGTTTGTTTTTGAAATTCCTTTTTATAGTGGGTTTGAGCTGATTCTCGCTGCCATGTTTATGCCAGTCTAGACACACTTGATTCCCTTACGGAGACATATCAATACATAGGTTTTAAGATTCTTACTAGTCAGATATATTCCGCTGCGGGAAATATGGGGTTTTGAGTCCCTTTCACTGAGGAAGGTGTAGGTCTTGTCTATTCCATAGTTGGTTTTTGGAACGGTAGCTGTGCTTATATCAAACTCTGGTTTTATGCATCACCCCACCTCTCCTTCCCCCTTAAGCAGGCATAAGAGTGTTTTCTAAATGTGAGACACTCTTCTCTTTCCTAACTCAGTTCAAGTGTTGCCATGTTTACAGGATCTTCATAAGTGATATCTTATGATAAGTTTCTTTTTCTCTGTGACTTATTTCACTTAGTATCATCGTACCTGAATCTACCCATTTTGCTGCTACTGGTCTTATGACATTGATTTCATGGCTGAAGGATATTCCATCGTATGTAAGTACCACAATTTTTTGAACCATTTTTATATTTCCTGGGATATTTAATGTGTACCCAAGTTGAGGTCCTTGTAAGCAGTGCAGCCCTAAATTTTGGGGTGGCTCTGTCTTATTGATTTTCAGTTTTCCCAAGGTATATTCCCTAGACTGGAAGTGCCCTTGGCTCTGTAGCTCTGTTCTTTACTTGTTTTAGGGAACACAATGCACTCCTCCAGAGAGGCAGTTGGCAATTTACATCCCGCCCATCAGCATAACAAGGCTCCCTGTTCTCCAGGGCCTGTCTTGCCTTTCTGGTTTTACACATTTTGTGGATGTCCCTTTTGACCGGTGGGAAGTGATACTTCTTTGTAGTGCAGATTTGCATTGCCCGCTTGCTTGCTTGGCCAAAAAGGGCATATGCATTTTCTCCTGAATATATTCAGGAGAAAATGCATACGCCCTTTTTGGCCAAGTGCATCATTGTCGAATTTGTGCCCCTCTTCCTGTGCTTTAAAGGCGATTCCAACGTACCTCTTGAAATCTGTTTCCTGCTATTCTGCCTCACTTTGTATTCCGCCTCGTTGCCTTCCCTCAACAGATTTTTGGACGATAGTTGTCCTTTATTACTCGGCCAGTTTGTGAATTGCTGTGCCCCTGAGCTCCATTTTTCAACTCGTTTTTGGTGAGCTGACCGCAAGTCCAAAATTTTGGTTCAGGACCTATGCTGGTTCCTGGTGGGGGGCTGAGACTTTGGTTAATTCTTCTTCCTGCCGGGAAGTTAGAGTGATATGTGCCCGTTCAAATGCCTAACAGCTACGCTCTCATTGGTTCTCTCTCTTCGCTTTCATCCTCTGCCAAATTGGCAACCTGTGCGAACCAGGAGGTTAAAGGGGCTGTCTCTCCAAGTTGGGAGGTTGATAGTAAAGCAGATGGAAAGTCAAAGCGGAGCACCAGGAGAGGGACTATTCGTTGACTTTTAGAAACCTTTCGTATTCACAGTGTGTCCGTTCTCTAGGTTTCCCGTACATGTTATAGCTGTAGTAATATTCCCTTCAACCTGGAGAGTTGGTACCCATGGAATGGGTGCCAGGCATTTGTGCTCTAAAGGGTCTGCATTTGCTCACCCAATCTAACCAAATGTCTCAGTCCCAAGTGTCCCTCCTTATGCCACATCCAGCTGTCATTGTAGATAGGGTCATTCCAGGTTTCATGAGAGACCCTGAAGGAATTGTAAAGAATTTTCCAGTTTTTTTGTTTTGTTTCTGAAATTCCTTTTTATAGTGGGTTTGAGCTGATTCTCGCTGCCATGTTTATGCCAGTGTAGACACACTTGATTCCCTTATGGAGACATATCAATACATAGGTTTTAAGATTCTTACTAGTCAGATATATTCCTCTGCGGGAAATATGGGGTTTTGAGTCCCTTTCACTGAGGAAGGTGTAGGTCTTGTCTATTCCATATTTGGTTCGTGGAACGGTACCTGTGCTTATATCAAACTCTGGTTTTATGCATCACCCCACCTCTCCTTCCCCCTTAAGCAGGCATAAGAGTGTTTTCTAAATGTGAGATACTGTTCTCTTTCCTAACTCAGTTCAAGTGTAGCCATGTTTACAGGATCTTCATAAGTGATATCTTATGATAAGTTTCTTTTTCTGTGTGACTTATTTCACTTAGAATCATCGTACGTGAATCCACCCATTTTGCTGCTACTGGTCTTATGACATTGATTTCATGACTGAGGGATATTCCATCGTAGGTAATTACCACAATTTTTTGAACCATTTTGATATTTCCTGGGATATTTAAGGTGTACCCAAGTTGAGGTCCTTGTAAGCAGTGCAGCCCTAAATTTTGGGGTGGCTCTGTCTTATTGATTTTCAGTTTTCCCTAGGTATATTCCCTAGACTGGAAGTGCCCTTGGCTCTGTAGCTCTGTTCTTTACTTGTTTTAGGGAACACAATGTACTCCTCCAGAGAGGCAGTTGGCAATTTACATCCCGCCCATCAGCATAACAAGGCTCCCTGATCTCCAGGGCCTGTCTTGCCTTTCTGGTTTTTACACATTTTGTGGATGTCCCTTTTGTCCCGTGGGTAGTGATACTTCTTTGTAGTGCAGATTTGCATTGCCCGCTTGCTTGCTTGGCCAAAAAGGGCGTATGCGTTTTCTCCTGAATATATTCAGGAGAAAACGCATACGCCCTTTTTGGCCAAGTGCATCATTGTCGAAGTTGTGCCCCTCTTCCTGTGCTTTAAAGGCGATTCCAACGTACCTCTTGAAATCTGTTTCCTGCTATTCTGCCTTCCTTTCAAGTCTGCCTCGTTGCCTTCCCTCAACAGATTTTTGGACGATAGTTGTCCTTTATTATTCGGCCAGTTTGTGAATTGCTGTGCCCCTGAGCTCAATTTTTCAACTCGTTTTTGGTGAGCTGACCGCAAGTCCAAAATTTTGGTTCAGGACCTATACTGGTTCCCGGTGGGGGGCTGAGACTTTGGTTAATTCTTCTTCCTGCCGGGAAATTACAGTGATATGTGCACGTCCAAATGCCTAACAGCTACTCTCTCATTGGTTCTCCCTCTTCCCTTTCATTCTCTGACAAATTGGAAACCTGTGCGAACCAGGAGGTTAAAGGGGCTGTCTCTCCAAGTTGGGAGGTTGATAGTAAAGCAGATGGAAAGTCAAAGCGGAGCACCAGGAGAGGGACTATTCGTTGACTTTTAGAAACCTTTCGTATTCACAGTGTGTCCGTTCTCTAGGTTTCCCGTACATGTTATAGCTGTAGTAATATTCCCTTCAACCTGGAGACTTGGTACCCATGGAATGGGTGCCAGGCATTTGTGCTCTAAAGGGTCTGCATTTGCTCACCCAATCTAACCAATTGTCTCAGTCCCAAGTGTCCCTCCTTATGCCACATCCAGCTGTCATTGTAGATAGGGTCATTCCAGGTTTCATGAGAGACCCTGAAGGAATTGTAAAGAATTTTCCAGTTTTTTTGTTTTGTTTCTGAAATTCCTTTTTATAGTGGGTTTGAGCTGATTCTCGCTGCCATGTTTATGCCAGTGTAGACACACTTGATTCCCTTATGGAGACATATCAATACATAGGTTTTAAGATTCTTACTAGTCAGATATATTCCTCTGCGGGAAATATGGGGTTTTGAGTCCCTTTCACTGAGGAAGGTGTAGGTCTTGTCTATTCCATAGTTGGTTTTTGGAACGGTACCTGTGCTTATATCAAACTGTGGTTTTATGCATCACCCCACCTCTCCTTCCCCCTGAAGCAGGCATAAGAGTGTTTTCTAAATGTGAGACACTGTTCTCTTTCCTAACTCAGTTCAAGTGTAGCCATGTTTACAGGATCTTCATAAGTGATATCTTATGATAAGTTTCTTTTTCTGTGTGACTTATTTCACTTAGAATCATCGTACCTGAATCCACCCATTTTGCTGCTACTGGTCTTATGACACTGATTTCATGGCTGAGGGATATTCCATCGTATGTAAGTACCACAATTTTTTGAACCATTTTGATATTTCCTGGGATATTTAAGGTGTACCCAAGTTGAGGTCCTTGGAAGCAGTGCAGCCCTAAATTTTGGGGTGGCTCTGTCTTATTGATTTTCAGTATTCCCAAGGTATATTCCCTAGACTGGAAGTGTCCTTGGCTCTGTAACTCTGTTCTTTACTTGTTTTAGGGAACACAATGAACTCCTCCAGAGAGGCAGTTGGCAATTTACATCCCGCCCATCAGCATAACAAGGCTCTCTGTTCTCCAGGGCCTGTCTTGCTTTCTGGTTTTTACACATTTTGTGGATGTCCCTTTTGACCGGTGGGAAGTGATTCTTCTTTGTAGTGCAGATTTGCATTGCCCGCTTGCTTGCTTGGCCAAAAAGGGCGTATGCGTTTTCTCCTGAATATATTCAGGAGAAAACGAATATGCACTTTTTGGCCAAGTGGATCATTGTCGAAGTTGTGCCCCTCTTCCTGTGCTTTAAAGGCGATTCCAACGAACCTCTTGAAATCTGTTTCCTGCTATTCTGCCTCGCTTTCAAGTCCGCCTCGTTGCCTTCCATCAACAGATTTTTGGACGATAGTTGTCCTTTATTACTCGGCCAGTTTGTGAATTGCTGTGCCCCTGAGCTCCATTTTTCAACTCGTTTTTGGTGAGCTGACCGCAAGTCCAAAATTTTGGTTCAGGACCTATGCTGGTTCCCGGTGGGTGGCTGAGACTTTGGTTAATTCTTCTTCCTGCCGGGAAATTACAGTGATATGTGCCCGTCCAAATGCCTAACAGCTACTCTCTCATTGGTTCTCCCTCTTCCCTTTCATCCTCTGCCAAATTGGCAACCTGTGCGAACCAGGAGGTTAAAGGGGCTGTCTGTCCAAGTTGGGAGGTGGATAGTAAAGCAGATGGAAAGTCAAACCGGAGCACCAGGAGAGGGACTATTCGTTGAGTTTTAGAAACCTTTCGTATTCACAGTGTGTCCATTCTCTAGGTTTCCCATACATGTTATAACTGTAGTAATATTCCCTTCAACCTGGAGAGTTGGGACCCATGGAATGGGTGCCATGCATTATTGCTTTAAAGGGTCTGCATTTGCCCACCCAATCTCACCAATCCTCTCGGTCCCAAGTGTCCAGCCTTATGCCACATCCAGCTGTCATTGTAGATAGGGTCATTCCAGGTTTCATCAGAGACCCTGAAGGAATTGTAAAGAATTTCCCAGTTTTTTTTTTGTTTGTTTTTGAAATTCCTTTTTATAGTGGGTTTGAGCTGATTCTCGCTGCCATGTTTATGCCAGTCTAGACACACTTGATTCCCTTACGGAGACATATCAATACATAGGTTTTAAGATTCTTACTAGTCAGATATATTCCGCTGCGGGAAATATGGGGTTTTGAGTCCCTTTCACTGAGGAAGGTGTAGGTCTTGTCTATTCCATAGTTGGTTTTTGGAACGGTAGCTGTGCTTATATCAAACTCTGGTTTTATGCATCACCCCACCTCTCCTTCCCCCTTAAGCAGGCATAAGAGTGTTTTCTAAATGTGAGACACTCTTCTCTTTCCTAACTCAGTTCAAGTGTTGCCATGTTTACAGGATCTTCATAAGTGATATCTTATGATAAGTTTCTTTTTCTCTGTGACTTATTTCACTTAGTATCATCGTACCTGAATCTACCCATTTTGCTGCTACTGGTCTTATGACATTGATTTCATGGCTGAAGGATATTCCATCGTATGTAAGTACCACAATTTTTTGAACCATTTTTATATTTCCTGGGATATTTAATGTGTACCCAAGTTGAGGTCCTTGTAAGCAGTGCAGCCCTAAATTTTGGGGTGGCTCTGTCTTATTGATTTTCAGTTTTCCCAAGGTATATTCCCTAGACTGGAAGTGCCCTTGGCTCTGTAGCTCTGTTCTTTACTTGTTTTAGGGAACACAATGCACTCCTCCAGAGAGGCAGTTGGCAATTTACATCCCGCCCATCAGCATAACAAGGCTCCCTGTTCTCCAGGGCCTGTCTTGCCTTTCTGGTTTTACACATTTTGTGGATGTCCCTTTTGACCGGTGGGAAGTGATACTTCTTTGTAGTGCAGATTTGCATTGCCCGCTTGCTTGCTTGGCCAAAAAGGGCATATGCATTTTCTCCTGAATATATTCAGGAGAAAATGCATACGCCCTTTTTGGCCAAGTGCATCATTGTCGAATTTGTGCCCCTCTTCCTGTGCTTTAAAGGCGATTCCAACGTACCTCTTGAAATCTGTTTCCTGCTATTCTGCCTCACTTTGTATTCCGCCTCGTTGCCTTCCCTCAACAGATTTTTGGACGATAGTTGTCCTTTATTACTCGGCCAGTTTGTGAATTGCTGTGCCCCTGAGCTCCATTTTTCAACTCGTTTTTGGTGAGCTGACCGCAAGTCCAAAATTTTGGTTCAGGACCTATGCTGGTTCCTGGTGGGGGGCTGAGACTTTGGTTAATTCTTCTTCCTGCCGGGAAGTTAGAGTGATATGTGCCCGTTCAAATGCCTAACAGCTACGCTCTCATTGGTTCTCTCTCTTCGCTTTCATCCTCTGCCAAATTGGCAACCTGTGCGAACCAGGAGGTTAAAGGGGCTGTCTCTCCAAGTTGGGAGGTTGATAGTAAAGCAGATGGAAAGTCAAAGCGGAGCACCAGGAGAGGGACTATTCGTTGACTTTTAGAAACCTTTCGTATTCACAGTGTGTCCGTTCTCTAGGTTTCCCGTACATGTTATAGCTGTAGTAATATTCCCTTCAACCTGGAGAGTTGGTACCCATGGAATGGGTGCCAGGCATTTGTGCTCTAAAGGGTCTGCATTTGCTCACCCAATCTAACCAAATGTCTCAGTCCCAAGTGTCCCTCCTTATGCCACATCCAGCTGTCATTGTAGATAGGGTCATTCCAGGTTTCATGAGAGACCCTGAAGGAATTGTAAAGAATTTTCCAGTTTTTTTGTTTTGTTTCTGAAATTCCTTTTTATAGTGGGTTTGAGCTGATTCTCGCTGCCATGTTTATGCCAGTGTAGACACACTTGATTCCCTTATGGAGACATATCAATACATAGGTTTTAAGATTCTTACTAGTCAGATATATTCCTCTGCGGGAAATATGGGGTTTTGAGTCCCTTTCACTGAGGAAGGTGTAGGTCTTGTCTATTCCATAGTTGGTTTTTGGAACGGTACCTGTGCTTATATCAAACTGTGGTTTTATGCATCACCCCACCTCTCCTTCCCCCTGAAGCAGGCATAAGAGTGTTTTCTAAATGTGAGACACTGTTCTCTTTCCTAACTCAGTTCAAGTGTAGCCATGTTTACAGGATCTTCATAAGTGATATCTTATGATAAGTTTCTTTTTCTGTGTGACTTATTTCACTTAGAATCATCGTACCTGAATCCACCCATTTTGCTGCTACTGGTCTTATGACACTGATTTCATGGCTGAGGGATATTCCATCGTATGTAAGTACCACAATTTTTTGAACCATTTTGATATTTCCTGGGATATTTAAGGTGTACCCAAGTTGAGGTCCTTGGAAGCAGTGCAGCCCTAAATTTTGGGGTGGCTCTGTCTTATTGATTTTCAGTATTCCCAAGGTATATTCCCTAGACTGGAAGTGTCCTTGGCTCTGTAACTCTGTTCTTTACTTGTTTTAGGGAACACAATGAACTCCTCCAGAGAGGCAGTTGGCAATTTACATCCCGCCCATCAGCATAACAAGGCTCTCTGTTCTCCAGGGCCTGTCTTGCTTTCTGGTTTTTACACATTTTGTGGATGTCCCTTTTGACCGGTGGGAAGTGATTCTTCTTTGTAGTGCAGATTTGCATTGCCCGCTTGCTTGCTTGGCCAAAAAGGGCGTATGCGTTTTCTCCTGAATATATTCAGGAGAAAACGAATATGCACTTTTTGGCCAAGTGGATCATTGTCGAAGTTGTGCCCCTCTTCCTGTGCTTTAAAGGCGATTCCAACGAACCTCTTGAAATCTGTTTCCTGCTATTCTGCCTCGCTTTCAAGTCCGCCTCGTTGCCTTCCATCAACAGATTTTTGGACGATAGTTGTCCTTTATTACTCGGCCAGTTTGTGAATTGCTGTGCCCCTGAGCTCCATTTTTCAACTCGTTTTTGGTGAGCTGACCGCAAGTCCAAAATTTTGGTTCAGGACCTATGCTGGTTCCCGGTGGGTGGCTGAGACTTTGGTTAATTCTTCTTCCTGCCGGGAAATTACAGTGATATGTGCCCGTCCAAATGCCTAACAGCTACTCTCTCATTGGTTCTCCCTCTTCCCTTTCATCCTCTGCCAAATTGGCAACCTGTGCGAACCAGGAGGTTAAAGGGGCTGTCTGTCCAAGTTGGGAGGTGGATAGTAAAGCAGATGGAAAGTCAAACCGGAGCACCAGGAGAGGGACTATTCGTTGAGTTTTAGAAACCTTTCGTATTCACAGTGTGTCCATTCTCTAGGTTTCCCGTACATGTTATAACTGTAGTAATATTCCCTTCAACCTGGAGAGTTGGGACCCATGGAATGGGTGCCATGCATTATTGCTTTAAAGGGTCTGCATTTGCCCACCCAATCTCACCAATCCTCTCGGTCCCAAGTGTCCAGCCTTATGCCACATCCAGCTGTCATTGTAGATAGGGTCATTCCAGGTTTCATCAGAGACCCTGAAGGAATTGTAAAGAATTTCCCAGTTTTTTTTTTTGTTTGTTTTTGAAATTCCTTTTTATAGTGGGTTTGAGCTGATTCTCGCTGCCATGTTTATGCCAGTCTAGACACACTTGATTCCCTTACGGAGACATATCAATACATAGGTTTTAAGATTCTTACTAGTCAGATATATTCCGCTGCGGGAAATATGGGGTTTTGAGTCCCTTTCACTGAGGAAGGTGTAGGTCTTGTCTATTCCATAGTTGGTTTTTGGAACGGTAGCTGTGCTTATATCAAACTCTGGTTTTATGCATCACCCCACCTCTCCTTCCCCCTTAAGCAGGCATAAGAGTGTTTTCTAAATGTGAGACACTCTTCTCTTTCCTAACTCAGTTCAAGTGTTGCCATGTTTACAGGATCTTCATAAGTGATATCTTATGATAAGTTTCTTTTTCTCTGTGACTTATTTCACTTAGTATCATCGTACCTGAATCTACCCATTTTGCTGCTACAGGTCTTATGACATTGATTTCATGGCTGAAGGATATTCCATCGTATGTAAGTACCACAATTTTTTGAACCATTTTTATATTTCCTGGGATATTTAATGTGTACCCAAGTTGAGGTCCTTGTAAGCAGTGCAGCCCTAAATTTTGGGGTGGCTCTGTCTTATTGATTTTCAGTTTTCCCAAGGTATATTCCCTAGACTGGAAGTGCCCTTGGCTCTGTAGCTCTGTTCTTTACTTGTTTTAGGGAACACAATGCACTCCTCCAGAGAGGCAGTTGGCAATTTACATCCCGCCCATCAGCATAACAAGGCTCCCTGTTCTCCAGGGCCTGTCTTGCCTTTCTGGTTTTTACACATTTTGTGGATGTCCCTTTTGACCGGTGTGAAGTGATACTTCTTTGTAGTGCAGATTTGCATTGCCCGCTTGCTTGCTTGGCCAAAAAGGGCGTATGCGTTTTCTCCTGAATATATTCAGGAGAAAACACATACACCCTTTTTGGCCAAGAGCATCATATTCGAAGTTGTGTCCCTCTTCCTGAGCTTTAAAGGCGATTCCAACGTACCTGTTGAAATCTGTTTCCTGCTATTCTGCCTCGCTTTCAAGTCCGCCTCGTTGCCATCCCTCAACAGATTTTTGGACGATAGTTGTCCTTTATTACTCGGCCAGTTTGTGAATTGCTGTGCCCCTGAGCTCCATTTTTCAACTCGTTTTTGGTGAGCTGACCGCAAGTCCAAAATTTTGGTTCAGGACCTATACTGGTTCCCGGTGGGTGGCTGAGACTTTGGTTAATTCTTCTTCCTGCCGGGAAATTACAGTGATATGTGTCCGTCCAAATGCCTAACAGCTACTCTCTCATTGGTTCTCCCTCTTCCCTTTCATCCTCTGCCAAATTGGAAACCTGTGCGAACCAGGAGGTTAAAGGGGCTGTCTCTCCAAGTTGGGAGGTTGATAGTAAAGCAGATGGAAAGTCAAACCGGAGCACCAGGAGAGGGACTATTCGTTGAGTTTTAGAAACCTTTCGTATTCACAGTGTGTCTGTTCTCTAGGTTTCCCGTACATGTTATATCTGTAGTAATATTCCCTTCAACCTGGAGAGTTGGGACCCATGGAATGGGAGCCAGGCATTTGTGCTTTAAAGGGTCTGCATTTGCTCACCCAATCTCACCAATCCTCTCAGTCCCAAGTGTCCAGCCTTATGCCACATCCAGCTGTCATTGTAGATAGGGTCATTCCAGGTTTCATCAGAGACCCTGAAGGAATTGTAAAGAATTTCCCAGTTTTTTTGTTTTGTTTTTGAAATTCCTTTTTATAGTGGGTTTGAGCTGATTCTCGCTGCCATGTTTATGCCAGTCTAGACACACTTTATTCCCTTACGGAGACATATCAATCCATAGGTTTTAAGATTCTTACTAGTCAGATATATTCCTCTGCGGGAAATATGGCGTTTTGAGTCCCTTTCACTGAGGAAGGTGTAGGTCTTGTCTATTCCATAGTTGGTTTTTGGAACGGTACCTGTGCTTATATCAAACTCTGGTTTTATGCGTCACCGCACCTCTCCTTCCCCCTTAAGCAGGCATAAGCGTGTTTTCTAAATGTGAGACACTGTTCTCTTTCCTAACTCAGTTCAAGTGTAGCCATGTTTACAGGATCTTCATAAGTGATATCTTATGATAAGTTTCTTTTTCTGTGTAACTTATTTCACTTAGAATCATCGTACCTGAATCCACCCATTTTGCTGCTACTGGTCTTATGACATTGATTTCATGGCTGAGGGATTTTCCATCGTACGTTAGTACCACAATTTTTTGAACCATTTTTATATTTCCTGGGATATTTAAGGTGTACCCAAGTTGCGGTCCTTGTAATCAGTGCAGCCCTAAATTTTGGGGTGGCTCTGTCTTATTGATTTTCAGTTTTCCCAAGGTATATTCCGTAGACTGTAAGTGCCCTTGGCTCTGTAGCTCTGTTCTTTACTTGTTTTAGGGAACACAATGTACTCCTCTGGAGAGGCAGTTGGCAATTACATCCCTCCCATCAACATAACAAGGCTCCCTATTCTCCAGGTCCTGTCTTGCCTTTCTGGTTTTTACACAATTTGTGGATGTCCCTATTGACCGGTGGGAAGTGATACTTCTTTGTAGTGCAGATTTGCATTGCCCGCTTGCTTGCTTGGCCAAAAAGGGCGTATGCGTTTTCTCCTGAATATATTCAGGAGAAAACGCATACGCCCTTTTTGGCCAAGTGCATCATTGTCGAAGTTGTGCCCCTCTTCCTGTGCTTTAAAGGCGATTCCAACGTACCTCTTGAAATCTGTTTCCTGCTATTCTGCCTCGCTTTCAAGTCCGCCTCATTGCCTTCCCTCAACAGATTTTTGTATGATAGTTGTCCTTTATTACTCGGCCAGTTTGTGAAATGCTGTGCCCCTGAGCTCCATTTTTCAACTCGTTTTTTGTGAGCTGACCGCAAGTCCAAAATTTTGGTTCAGGACTTATAATGGTTCCCGGTGGGTGGCTGAGACTTTGGTTAATTCTTCTTCCTGCCGGGAAATTACAGTGATATGTGCCCGTCCAAATGCCTAACAGCTACTCTCTCATTGGTTCTCCCTCTTCCCTTTCATCCTCTGCCAAATTGGCAACCTGTGCGAACCAGGAGGTTAAAGGGGCTGTCTCTCCAAGTTGGGAGATTGATAGAAAAGCAGATGGAAAGTCAAACCGGAGCACCAGGAGAGGGACTATTCATTGAGTTTTAGAAACCTTTCGTATTCACAGTGTGTCCGTTCTCTAGGTTTCCCGTACATGTTATAGCTGTAGTAATATTCCCTTCAAGCTGGAGAGTTGGGACCCATGGAATGGGTGCCAGGCATTTGTGCTTTAAAGGTTCTGCATTTGCTCACCCGATCTCACCAATCGTCTCAGTCCCAAGTGTCCTTCCTTATGCCACATCCAGCTGTCATTGTAGATAGGGTCATTCCAGGTTTCATCAGAGACCCTGAAGGAATTGTAAAGAATTTCCCAGTTTTTTTGTTTTGTTTTTGAAATTCCTTTTTATAGTGGGTTTGAGCTGATTCTCGCTGCCATGTTTATGCCAGTCTAGACACACTTGATTCCCTTAGAGAGACATATCAATCCATAGGTTTTAAGATTCTTACTAGTCAGATATATTCCTCTGCGGGAAATATGGGGCTTTGAATCCCTTTCACTGAGGAAGATGTAGGTCTTGTCTATTCCATAGTTGGTTTTTGGAACGGTACCTGTGCTTATATCAAACTCTGGTTTTATGCGTCACCACACCTCTCCTTCCCCCTTAAGCAGGCATAAGAGTGTTTTCTAAATGTGAGACACTGTTCTCTTTCCTAACTCAGTTCAAGTGTAGCCATGTTTACAGGATCTTCATAAGTGATATCTTATGATAAGTTTCTTTTTCTGTGTAACTTATTTCACTTAGAATCATCGTACCTGAATCCACCCATTTTGCTGCTACTGGTCTTATGACATTGACTTCATGGCTGAGGGATATTCCATCGTACGTAAGTACCACACTTTTTTGAACCATTTTTATATTTCCTGGGATATTTAAGGTGTACCCAAGTTGAGGTCCTTGTAAGCAGTGCAGCCATAAATTTTGGCGTGACTCTGTCTTTTTGATTTTCAGTTTTCCCAAGGTATATTCCCTAGACTGGAAGTGCCCTTGGCTCTGTAGCTCTGTTGTTTACTTGTTTTAGGGAACACAATGTACTCCTCCAGAGAGGCAGTTGGCAATTAACATCCCGCCCATCAGCATAACAAGGCTCCCTGTTCTCCAGGGCCTGTCTTGCCTTTCTGGTTTTTACACATTTTGTGGATGTCCCTTTTGACCGGTGGGAAGTGATACTTCTTTGTAGTGCAGATTTGCATTGCCCGCTTGCTTGCTTGGCCAAAAAGGGCGTATGCGTTTTCTCCTGAATATATTCAGGAGAAAACGCATACGCCCTTTTTGGCCAAGAGCATCATATTCGAAGTTGTGTCCCTCTTCCTGTGCTTTAAAGGCGATTCCAACGTACCTCCTGAAATCTGTTTCCTGCTATTCTGCCTCGCTTTCAAGTCCGCCTCGTTGCCATCCCTCAACAGATTTTTGGACGATAGTTGTCCTTTATTACTCGGCCAGTTTGTGAATTGCTGTGCCCCTGAGCTCCATTTTTCAACTCGTTTTTGGTGAGCTGAGCGCAAGTCCAAAATTTTGGTTCAGGACCTATACTGGTTCCCGGTGGGTGGCTGAGACTTTGGTTAATTCTTCTTCCTGCCAGGAAATTACAGTGATATGTGCCCGTCCAAATGCCTAACAGCTACTCTCTCATTGGTTCTCCCTCTTCCCTTTCATCCTCTGCCAAATTGGAAACCTGTGCGAACCAGGAGGTTAAAGGGGCTGTCTCTCCAAGTTGGGAGGTTGATAGTAAAGCAGATGTAAAGTCAAACCGGAGCACCAGGAGAGGGACTATTCGTTGAGTTTTAGAAACTTTTCATATTCACAGTGTGTCTGTTCTCTAGGTTTCCCGTACATGTTATAGCTGTAGTAATATTCCCTTCAACCTGGAGAGTTGGGACCCATGGAATGGGAGCCAGGCATTTGTGCTGTAAACATTCTGCATTTGCTCACCCAATCTCACCAATCCTCTCAGTCCCAAGTGTCCAGCCTTATGCCACATCCAGCTGTCATTGTAGATAGGGTCATTCCAGGTTTCATCAGAGACCCTGAAGGAATTGTAAAGAATTTCCCAGTTTTTTTGTTTTGTTTTTGAAATTCCTTTTTATAGTGGGTTTGAGCTGATTCTCGCTGCCATGTTTATGCCAGTCTAGACACACTTTATTCCCTTACGGAGACATATCAATCCATAGGTTTTAAGATTCTTACTAGTCAGATATATTCCTCTGCGGGAAATATGGCGTTTTGAGTCCCTTTCACTGAGGAAGGTGTAGGTCTTGTCTATTCCATAGTTGGTTTTTGGAACGGTACCTGTGCTTATATCAAACTCTGGTTTTATGCGTCACCGCACCTCTCCTTCCCCCTTAAGCAGGCATAAGCGTGTTTTCTAAATGTGAGACACTGTTCTCTTTCCTAACTCAGTTCAAGTGTAGCCATGTTTACAGGATCTTCATAAGTGATATCTTATGATAAGTTTCTTTTTCTGTGTAACTTATTTCACTTAGAATCATCGTACCTGAATCCACCCATTTTGCTGCTACTGGTCTTATGACATTGATTTCATGGCTGAGGGATTTTCCATCGTACGTTAGTACCACAATTTTTTGAACCATTTTTATATTTCCTGGGATATTTAAGGTGTACCCAAGTTGCGGTCCTTGTAATCAGTGCAGCCCTAAATTTTGGGGTGGCTCTGTCTTATTGATTTTCAGTTTTCCCAAGGTATATTCCGTAGACTGTAAGTGCCCTTGGCTCTGTAGCTCTGTTCTTTACTTGTTTTAGGGAACACAATGTACTCCTCTGGAGAGGCAGTTGGCAATTACATCCCTCCCATCAACATAACAAGGCTCCCTATTCTCCAGGTCCTGTCTTGCCTTTCTGGTTTTTACACATTTTGTGGATGTCCCTATTGACCGGTGGGAAGTGATACTTCTTTGTAGTGCAGATTTGCATTGCCCGCTTGCTTGCTTGGCCAAAAAGGGCGTATGCGTTTTCTCCTGAATATATTCAGGAGAAAACGCATACGCCCTTTTTGGCCAAGTGCATCATTGTCGAAGTTGTGCCCCTCTTCCTGTGCTTTAAAGGCGATTCCAACGTACCTCTTGAAATCTGTTTCCTGCTATTCTGCCTCGCTTTCAAGTCCGCCTCATTGCCTTCCCTCAACAGATTTTTGTATGATAGTTGTCCTTTATTACTCGGCCAGTTTGTGAAATGCTGTGCCCCTGAGCTCCATTTTTCAACTCGTTTTTTGTGAGCTGACCGCAAGTCCAAAATTTTGGTTCAGGACTTATAATGGTTCCCGGTGGGTGGCTGAGACTTTGGTTAATTCTTCTTCCTGCCGGGAAATTACAGTGATATGTGCCCGTCCAAATGCCTAACAGCTACTCTCTCATTGGTTCTCCCTCTTCCCTTTCATCCTCTGCCAAATTGGCAACCTGTGCGAACCAGGAGGTTAAAGGGGCTGTCTCTCCAAGTTGGGAGATTGATAGAAAAGCAGATGGAAAGTCAAACCGGAGCACCAGGAG
Organism: Hyperoodon ampullatus; assembly: GCF_949752795.1. Classification (NCBI taxonomy): domain Eukaryota; kingdom Metazoa; phylum Chordata; class Mammalia; order Artiodactyla; family Ziphiidae; genus Hyperoodon; species Hyperoodon ampullatus. The sequence continues at coordinate 395,602 of NW_027640427.1, forward strand.
AGGGACTATTCATTGAGTTTTAGAAACCTTTCGTATTCACAGTGTGTCCGTTCTCTAGGTTTCCCGTACATGTTATAGCTGTAGTAATATTCCCTTCAAGCTGGAGAGTTGGGACCCATGGAATGGGTGCCAGGCATTTGTGCTTTAAAGGTTCTGCATTTGCTCACCCGATCTCACCAATCGTCTCAGTCCCAAGTGTCCTTCCTTATGCCACATCCAGCTGTCATTGTAGATAGGGTCATTCCAGGTTTCATCAGAGACCCTGAAGGAATTGTAAAGAATTTCCCAGTTTTTTTGTTTTGTTTTTGAAATTCCTTTTTATAGTGGGTTTGAGCTGATTCTCGCTGCCATGTTTATGCCAGTCTAGACACACTTGATTCCCTTAGAGAGACATATCAATCCATAGGTTTTAAGATTCTTACTAGTCAGATATATTCCTCTGCGGGAAATATGGGGCTTTGATTCCCTTTCACTGAGGAAGATGTAGGTCTTGTCTATTCCATAGTTGGTTTTTGGAACGGTACCTGTGCTTATATCAAACTCTGGTTTTATGCGTCACCACACCTCTCCTTCCCCCTTAAGCAGGCATAAGAGTGTTTTCTAAATGTGAGACACTGTTCTCTTTCCTAACTCAGTTCAAGTGTAGCCATGTTTACAGGATCTTCATAAGTGATATCTTATGATAAGTTTCTTTTTCTGTGTAACTTATTTCACTTAGAATCATCGTACCTGAATCCACCCATTTTGCTGCTACTGGTCTTATGACATTGACTTCATGGCTGAGGGATATTCCATCGTACGTAAGTACCACACTTTTTTGAACCATTTTTATATTTCCTGGGATATTTAAGGTGTACCCAAGTTGAGGTCCTTGTAAGCAGTGCAGCCATAAATTTTGGCGTGGCTCTGTCTTTTTGATTTTCAGTTTTCCCAAGGTATATTCCCTAGACTGGAAGTGCCCTTGGCTCTGTAGCTCTGTTGTTTACTTGTTTTAGGGAACACAATGTACTCCTCCAGAGAGGCAGTTGGCAATTAACATCCCGCCCATCAGCATAACAAGGCTCCCTGTTCTCCAGGGCCTGTCTTGCCTTTCTGGTTTTTACACATTTTGTGGATGTCCCTTTTGACCGGTGGGAAGTGATACTTCTTTGTAGTGCAGATTTGCATTGCCCGCTTGCTTGCTTGGCCAAAAAGGGCGTATGCGTTTTCTCCTGAATATATTCAGGAGAAAACGCATACGCCCTTTTTGGCCAAGAGCATCATATTCGAAGTTGTGTCCCTCTTCCTGTGCTTTAAAGGCGATTCCAACGTACCTCCTGAAATCTGTTTCCTGCTATTCTGCCTCGCTTTCAAGTCCGCCTCGTTGCCATCCCTCAACAGATTTTTGGACGATAGTTGTCCTTTATTACTCGGCCAGTTTGTGAATTGCTGTGCCCCTGAGCTCCATTTTTCAACTCGTTTTTGGTGAGCTGAGCGCAAGTCCAAAATTTTGGTTCAGGACCTATACTGGTTCCCGGTGGGTGGCTGAGACTTTGGTTAATTCTTCTTCCTGCCAGGAAATTACAGTGATATGTGCCCGTCCAAATGCCTAACAGCTACTCTCTCATTGGTTCTCCCTCTTCCCTTTCATCCTCTGCCAAATTGGAAACCTGTGCGAACCAGGAGGTTAAAGGGGCTGTCTCTCCAAGTTGGGAGGTTGATAGTAAAGCAGATGTAAAGTCAAACCGGAGCACCAGGAGAGGGACTATTCGTTGAGTTTTAGAAACTTTTCATATTCACAGTGTGTCTGTTCTCTAGGTTTCCCGTACATGTTATAGCTGTAGTAATATTCCCTTCAACCTGGAGAGTTGGGACCCATGGAATGGGAGCCAGGCATTTGTGCTGTAAACATTCTGCATTTGCTCACCCAATCTCACCAATCCTCTCAGTCCCAAGTGTCCAGCCTTATGCCACATCCAGCTGTCATTGTAGATAGGGTCATTCCAGGTTTCATCAGAGACCCTGAAGGAATTGTAAAGAATTTCCCAGTTTTTTTGTTTTGTTTTTGAAATTCCTTTTTATAGTGGGTTTGAGCTGATTCTCGCTGCCATGTTTATGCCAGTCTAGACACACTTGATTCCCTTACGGAGACATATCAATCCATAGGTTTTAAGATTCTTACTAGTCAGATATATTCCTCTGCGGGAAATATGGCGTTTTGAGTCCCTTTCACTGAGGAAGGTGTAGGTCTTGTCTATTCCATAGTTGGTTTTTGGAACGGTACCTGTGCTTATATCAAACTCTGGTTTTATGCGTCACCACACCTCTCCTTCCCCCTTAAGCAGGCATAAGAGTGTTTTCTAAATGTGAGACACTGTTCTCTTTCCTAACTCAGTTCAAGTGTAGCCATGTTTACAGGATCTTCATAAGTGATATCTTATGATAAGTTTCTTTTTCTGTGTAACTTATTTCACTTAGAATCATCGTACCTGAATCCACCCATTTTGCTGCTACTGGTCTTATGACATTGATTTCATGGCTGAGGGATATTCCATCGTACGTAAGTACCACACTTTTTTGAACCATTTTTATATTTCCTGGGATATTTAAGGTGTACCCAAGTTGAGGTCCTTGTAAGCAGTGCAGCCATAAATTTTGGCGTGGCTCTGTCTTATTGATTTTCAGTTTTCCCAAGGTATATTCCCTAGACTGGAAGTGCCCTTGGCTCTGTAGCTCTGTTGTTTACTTGTTTTAGGGAACACAATGTACTCCTCCAGAGAGGCAGTTGGCAATTAACATCCCGCCCATCAGCATAACAAGGCTCCCTGTTTTCCAGTGCCTGTCTTGCCTTTCTGGTTTTTACACATTTTGTGGATGTCCCTTTTGACCGGTGGGAAGTGATACTTCTTTGTAGTGCAGATTTGCATTGCCCGCTTGCTTGCTTGGCCAAAAAGGGCGTATGCGTTTTCTCCTGAATATATTCAGGAGAAAACGCATACGCCCTTTTTGGCCAAGTTCATCATATTCGAAGTTGTGTCCCTCTTCCTGTGCTTTAAAGGCGATTCCAACGTACCTCCTGAAATCTGTTTCCTGCTATTCTGCCTCGCTTTCAAGTCCGCCTCGTTGCCTTCCCTCAACAGATTTTTGGACGATAGTTGTCCTTTATTACTCGGCCAGTTTGTGAATTGCTGTGCCCCTGAGCTCCATTTTTCAACTCGTTTTTGGTGAGCTGACTGCAAGTCCAAAATTTTGGTTCAGGACCTATACTGGTTCCCGGTGGGTGGCTGAGACTTTGGTTAATTCTTCTTCCTGCCAGGAAATTACAGTGATATGTGCCCGTCCAAATGCCTAACAGCTACTCTCTCATTGGTTCTCCCTCTTCCCTTTCATCCTCTGCCAAATTGGAAACCTGTGCGAACCAGGAGGTTAAAGGGGCTGTCTCTCCAAGTTGGGAGGTTGATAGTAAAGCAGATGGAAAGTCAAACCGGAGCACCAGGAGAGGGACTATTCGTTGAGTTTTAGAAACCTTTCGTATTCACAGTGTGTCCGTTCTCTAGGTTTCCCGTACATGTTATAGCGGTAGTAATATTCCCTTCAACCTGGAGAGTTGGGACCCATGGAATGGGAGCCAGGCATTTGTGCTGTAAACATTCTGCATTTGCTCACCCAATCTCACCAATCCTCTCAGTCCCAAGTGTCCAGCCTTATGCCACATCCAGCTGTCATTGTAGATAGGGTCATTCCAGGTTTCATCAGAGACCCTGAAGGAATTGTAAAGAATTTCCCAGTTTTTTTGTTTTGTTTTTGAAATTCCTTTTTATAGTGGGTTTGAGCTGATTCTCGCTGCCATGTTTATGCCAGTCTAGACACACTTGATTCCCTTACGGAGACATATCAATACATAGGTTTTAAGATTCTTACTAGTCAGATATATTCCTCTGCGGGAAATATGGGGCTTTGAATCCCTTTCACTGAGGAAGGTGTAGGTCTTGACTATTCCATAGTTGGTTTTTGGAACGGTACCTGTGCTTATATCAAACTCTGGTTTTATGCATCACCCCACCTCTCCTTCCCCCTTAAGCAGGCATAAGAGTGTTTACTAAATGTGAGACACTGTTCTCTTTCCTATCTCAGTTCAAGTGTAGCCATGTTTACAGGATCTTCATAAGTGATATCTTATGATAAGTTTCTTTTTCTCTGTGACTTATTTCACTTAGAATCATCGTACCTGAATCCACCCATTTTGCTGCTACTGGTCTTATGACATTGATTTCATGGCTGAGGGATATTCCATCGTACGTAAGTACCACACATTTTTGAACCATTTTTATATTTCCTGGGATATTTAAGGTGTACCCAAGTTGAGGTCCTTGTAAGCAGTGCAGCCCTAAATTTTGGGGTGGCTCTGTCTTATTGATTTTCAGTTTTCCCAAGGTATATTCCCTAGACTGGAAGTGCCCTTGGCTCTGTAGCTCTGTTGTTTACTTGTTTTAGGGAACACAATGCACTCCTCCAGAGAGGCAGTTGGCAATTTACATCCCGCCCATCAGCATAACAAGGCTCCCTGTTCTCCAGGTCCTTTCTTGCCTTTCTGGTTTTTACACATTTTGTGGATGCCCCTTTTGACCGGTGGGAAGTGATACTTCTTTGTAGTGCAGATTTGCATTGCCCGCTTGCTTGCTTGGCCAAAAAGGGCGTATGCGTTTTCTCCTGAATATATTCAGGAGAAAACGCATACGCCCTTTTTGGCCAAGTACATCATATTCGAAGTTGTGTCCCTCTTCCTGTGCTTTAAAGGCGATTCCAACGTACCTCTTGAAATCTGTTTCCTGCTATTCTGCCTCGCTTTCAAGTCCGCCTCATTGCCTTCCCTCAACAGATTTTTGGACGATAGTTGTCCTTTATTACTCTGCCAGTTTGTGAATTGCTGTGCCCCTGAGCTCCATTTTTCAACTCGTTTTTGGTGAGCTGACCGCAAGTCCAAAATTTTGGTTCAGGACCTATACTGGTTCCCGGTGGGTGGTTGAGACTTTGGTTAATTCTTCTTCCTGCCGGGAAATTACAGTGATATGTGTCCGTCCAAATGCCTAACAGCTACTCTCTCATTGGTTCTCCCTCTTCCCTTTCATCCTCTGCCAAATTGGCAACCTGTGCGAACCAGGAGGTTAAAGGGGCTGTCTCTCCAAGTTGGGAGGTTGATAGTAAAGCAGATGGAAAGTCAAACCGGAGCACCAGGAGAGGGACTATTCGTTGAGTTTTAGAAACCTTTCGTATTCACAGTGTGTCCGTTCTCTAGGTATCCCGTACATGTTATAGCTGTAGTAATATTCCCTTCAACCTGGAGAGTTGGGACCCATGGAATGGGAGCCAGGCATTTGTGCTGTAAACATTCTGCATTTGCTCACCCAATCTCACCAATCCTCTCAGTCCCAAGTGTCCAGCCTTATGCCACATCCAGCTGTCATTGTAGATAGGGTCATTCCAGGTTTCATCAGAGACCCTGAAGGAATTGTAAAGAATTTCCCAGTTTTTTTGTTTTGTTTTTGAAATTCCTTTTTATAGTGGGTTTGAGCTGATTCTCGCTGCCATGTTTATGCCAGTCTAGACACACTTGATTCCCTTACGGAGACATATCAATCCATAGGTTTTAAGATTCTTACTAGTCAGATATATTCCTCTGCGGGAAATATGGCGTTTTGAGTCCCTTTCACTGAGGAAGGTGTAGGTCTTGTCTATTCCATAGTTGGTTTTTGGAACGGTACCTGTGCTTATATCAAACTCTGGTTTTATGCGTCACCACACCTCTCCTTCCCCCTTAAGCAGGCATAAGAGTGTTTTTTAAATGTGAGACACTGTTCTCTTTCCTAACTCAGTTCAAGTGTAGCCATGTTTACAGGATCTTCATAAGTGATATCTTATGATAAGTTTGTTTTTCTGTGTAACTTATTTCACTTAGAATCATCGTACCTGAATCCACCCATTTTGCTGCTACTGGTCTTATGACATTGATTTCATGGCTGAGGGATATTCCATCGTACGTAAGTACCACACATTTTTGAACCATTTTTATATTTCCTGGGATATTTAAGGTGTACCCAAGTTGAGGTCCTTGTAAGCAGTGCAGCCCTAAATTTTGGGGTGGCTCTGTCTTATTGATTTTCAGTTTTCCCAAGGTATATTCCCTAGACTGGAAGTGCCCTTGGCTCTGTAGCTCTGTTGTTTACTTGTTTTAGGGAACGCAATGCACTCCTCCAGAGAGGCAGTTGGCAATTTACATCCCGCCCATCAGCATAACAAGGCTCCCTGTTCTCCAGGTCCTTTCTTGCCTTTCTGGTTTTTACACATTTTGTGGATGCCCCTTTTGACCGGTGGGAAGTGATACTTCTTTGTAGTGCAGATTTGCATTGCCCGCTTGCTTGCTTGGCCAAAAAGGGCGTATGCGTTTTCTCCTGAATATATTCAGGAGAAAACGCATACGCCCTTTTTGGCCAAGTACATCATATTCGAAGTTGTGTCCCTCTTCCTGTGCTTTAAAGGCGATTCCAACGTACCTCTTGAAATCTGTTTCCTGCTATTCTGCCTCGCTTTCAAGTCCGCCTCATTGCCTTCCCTCAACAGATTTTTGGACGATAGTTGTCCTTTATTACTCTGCCAGTTTGTGAATTGCTGTGCCCCTGAGCTCCATTTTTCAACTCGTTTTTGGTGAGCTGACCGCAAGTCCAAAATTTTGGTTCAGGACCTATACTGGTTCCCAGTGGGTGGTTGAGACTTTGGTTAATTCTTCTTCCTGCCGGGAAATTACAGTGATATGTGTCCGTCCAAATGCCTAACAGCTACTCTCTCATTGGTTCTCCCTCTTCCCTTTCATCCTCTGCCAAATTGGAAACCTGTGCGAACCAGGAGGTTAAAGGGGCTGTCTCTCCAAGTTGGGAGGTTGATAGTAAAGCAGATGGAAAGTCAAACCGGAGCACCAGGAGACGGACTATTCGTTGAGTTTTAGAAACCTTTCGTATTCACAGTGTGTCCGTTCTCTAGGTATCCCGTACATGTTATAGCTGTAGTAATATTCCCTTCAACCTGGAGAGTTGGGACCCATGGAATGGGAGCCAGGCATTTGTGCTGTAAACATTCTGCATTTGCTCACCCAATCTCACCAATCCTCTCAGTCCCAAGTGTCCAGCCTTATGCCACATCCAGCTGTCATTGTAGATAGGGTCATTCCAGGTTTCATCAGAGACCCTGAAGGAATTGTAAAGAATTTCCCAGTTTTTTTGTTTTGTTTTTGAAATTCCTTTTTATAGTGGGTTTGAGCTGATTCTCGCTGCCATGTTTATGCCAGTCTAGACACACTTGATTCCCTTACGGAGACATATCAATCCATAGGTTTTAAGATTCTTACTAGTCAGATATATTCCTCTGCGGGAAATATGGCGTTTTGAGTCCCTTTCACTGAGGAAGGTGTAGGTCTTGTCTATTCCATAGTTGGTTTTTGGAACGGTACCTGTGCTTATATCAAACTCTGGTTTTATGCGTCACCGCACCTCTCCTTCCCCCTTAAGCAGGCATAAGAGTGTTTTTTAAATGTGAGACACTGTTCTCTTTCCTAACTCAGTTCAAGTGTAGCCATGTTTACAGGATCTTCATAAGTGATATCTTATGATAAGTTTGTTTTTCTGTGTAACTTATTTCACTTAGAATCATCGTACCTGAATCCACCCATTTTGCTGCTACTGGTCTTATGACATTGATTTCATGTCTGAGGGATATTCCATCGTACGTAAGTACCACACTTTTTTGAACCATTTTTATATTTCCTGGGATATTTAAGGTGTACCCAAGTTGAGGTCCTTGTAAGCAGTGCAGTCCTAAATTTTGGGGTGGCTCTGTCTTATTGATTTTCAGTTTTCCCAAGGTATATTCCCTAGACTGGAAGTGCCCTTGGCTCTGTAGCTCTGTTCTTTACTTGTTTTAGTGAACACAATACACTCCTCCAGAGAGGCAGTTGGCAATTTACATCCCGCCCATCAGCATAACAAGGCTCCCTGTTCTCCAGTGCCTGTCTTGCCTTTCTGGTTTTTACACATTTTGTGGATGTCCCTTTTGACCGGTGGGAAGTGATACTTCTTTGTAGTGCACATTTGCATTGCCCGCTTGCTTGCTTGGCCAAAAAGGGCGTATGCGTTTTCTCCTGAATATATTCAGGAGAAAACGCATACGCCCTTTTTGGCAAGTGCATCATTGTCGAAGTTGTGCCCCTCTTCCTGTGCTTTAAAGGCGATTCCAACGTACCTCTTGACATCTGTTTCCTGCTATTCTGCCTCGCTTTCAAGTCCGCCTCGTTGCCTTCCCTCAACAGATTTTTGGACGATAGTTGTCCTTTATTACTCGGCCAGTTTGTGAATTGCTGTGCCCCTGAGCTCCATTTTTCAACTCGTTTTTGGTGAGCTGACCGCAAGTCCAAAATTTTGGTTCAGGACCTATACTGGTTCCCGGTGGGTGGCTGAGACTTTGGTTAATTCTTCTTCCTGCCGGGAAATTACAGTGATATGTGCCCGTCCAAATGCCTAACAGCTACTCTCTCATTGGTTCTCCCTCTTCCCTTTCATCCTCTGCCAAATTGGCAACCTGTGCGAACCAGGAGGTTAAAGGGGCTGTCTCTCCAAGTTGGGAGATTGATAGTAAAGCAGATGGAAAGTCAAACCGGAGCACCAGGAGAGGGACTATTCGTTGAGTTTTAGAAACCTTTCGTATTCACAGTGTGTCCGTTCTCTAGGTTTCCCGTACATGTTATAGCTGTAGTAACATTCCCTTCAACCTGGAGAGTTGGGACCCATGGAATGGGTGCCAGCCATTTGTGCTTTAAAGGTTCTGCATTTGCTCACCCAATCTCACCAATCGTCTCAGTCCCAAGTGTCCCTCCTTATGCCACATCCAGCTGTCATTGTAGATAGGGTCATTCCAGGTTTCATCAGAGACCCTGAAGGAATTGTAAAGAATTTCCCAGTTTTTTTGTTTTGTTTTTGAAATTCCTTTTTATAGTGGGTTTGAGCTGATTCTCGCTGCCATGTTTATGACAGTCTAGGCACATTTGATTCCCTTACGGAGACATATCAATCCATAGGTTTTAAGATTCTTACTAGTCAGATATATTCCTCTGCGGGAAATATGGGGTTTTGAGTCCCTTTCACTGAGGAAGGTGTAGGTCTTGTCTATACCATAGTTGGTTTTTGGAACGGTACTTGTGCTTATATCAAACTCTGGTTTTATGCATCACCCCACCTCTCCTTCCCCCTTAAGCAGGCATAAGAGTGTTTTCTAAATGTGAGACACTGTTCTCTTTCCTAACTCAGTTCAAGTGTAGTCATGTTTACAGGATCTTCATAAGTGATATCTTTTGATAAGTTTATTTTTCTCTGTGACTTATTTCACTTAGAATCATCGTACCTGAATCCACCCATTTTGCTGCTACTGGTCTTATGACATTGATTTCATGGCTGAGGGATATTCCATCGTACGTAAGTACCACACTTTATTGAACCATTTTTATATTTCCTGGTATATTTAAGGTGTACCCAATTTGCGGTCCTTGTAAGCAGTGCAGCCCTAAATTTTGGGGTGGCTCTGTCTTATTGATTTTCAGTTTTCCCAAGGTATATTCTGTAGACTGGAAGTGCCCTTGGCTCTGTAGCTCTGTTCTTTACTTGTTTTAGGGAACACAATGTACTCCTCCGGAGAGGCAGTTGGCAATTTACATCCCGCCCATCAACATAACAAGGCTCCCTATTCTCCAGGTCCTGTCTTGCCTTTCTGATTTTTACACATTTTGTGGATGTCCCTTTTGACCGGTGGGAAGTTATACTTCTTTGTAGTGCAGATTTGCATTGCCCGCTTGCTTGCTTGCCCAAAAAGGGCGTATGCGTTTTCTCCTGAATATATTCAGGAGAAAACGCATACGCCCTTTTTGGCCAAGTGCATCATTGTCGAATTTGTGCCCCTCTTCCTGTGCTTTAAAGGCGATTCCAACGTACCTCTTGAAATCTGTTTCCTGCTATTCTGCCTCGCTTTGAACTCCGCCTCGTTGTCTTCCCTCAACAGATTTTTGGACTATAGTTGTCCTTTATTACTCGGCCAGTTTGTGAAATGCTGTGCCCCTGAGCTCCATTTTTCAACTCGTTTTTGGTGAGCTGACCGCAATCCAAAATTTTGGTTCAGGACTTATACTGGTTCCCAGTGGGTGGCTGAGACTTTGGTTAATTCTTCTTCCTGCCGGGAAATTACAGTGATATGTGCCCGTCCAAATGCCTAACAGCTACTCTCTCATTGGTTCTCCCTCTTCCCTTTCATCCTCTGCCAAATTGGCAACCTGTGCGAACCAGGAGGTTAAAGGGGCTGTCTGTCCAAGTTGGGAGGTGGATAGTAAAGCAGATGGAAAGTCAAACCGGAGCACCAGGAGAGGGACTATTCGTTGAGTTTTAGAAACCTTTCGTATTCACAGTGTGTCCATTCTCTAGGTTTCCCGTACATGTTATAACTGTAGTAATATTCCCTTCAACCTGGAGAGTTGGGACCCATGGAATGGGTGCCATGCATTATTGCTTTAAAGGGTCTGCATTTGCCCACCCAATCTCACCAATCCTCTCGGTCCCAAGTGTCCAGCCTTATGCCACATCCAGCTGTCATTGTAGATAGGGTCATTCCAGGTTTCATCAGAGACCCTGAAGGAATTGTAAAGAATTTCCCAGTTTTTTTTTTGTTTGTTTTTGAAATTCCTTTTTATAGTGGGTTTGAGCTGATTCTCGCTGCCATGTTTATGCCAGTCTAGACACACTTGATTCCCTTACGGAGACATATCAATACATAGGTTTTAAGATTCTTACTAGTCAGATATATTCCGCTGCGGGAAATATGGGGTTTTGAGTCCCTTTCACTGAGGAAGGTGTAGGTCTTGTCTATTCCATAGTTGGTTTTTGGAACGGTAGCTGTGCTTATATCAAACTCTGGTTTTATGCATCACCCCACCTCTCCTTCCCCCTTAAGCAGGCATAAGAGTGTTTTCTAAATGTGAGACACTCTTCTCTTTCCTAACTCAGTTCAAGTGTTGCCATGTTTACAGGATCTTCATAAGTGATATCTTATGATAAGTTTCTTTTTCTCTGTGACTTATTTCACTTAGTATCATCGTACCTGAATCTACCCATTTTGCTGCTACTGGTCTTATGACATTGATTTCATGGCTGAAGGATATTCCATCGTATGTAAGTACCACAATTTTTTGAACCATTTTTATATTTCCTGGGATATTTAATGTGTACCCAAGTTGAGGTCCTTGTAAGCAGTGCAGCCCTAAATTTTGGGGTGGCTCTGTCTTATTGATTTTCAGTTTTCCCAAGGTATATTCCCTAGACTGGAAGTGCCCTTGGCTCTGTAGCTCTGTTCTTTACTTGTTTTAGGGAACACAATGCACTCCTCCAGAGAGGCAGTTGGCAATTTACATCCCGCCCATCAGCATAACAAGGCTCCCTGTTCTCCAGGGCCTGTCTTGCCTTTCTGGTTTTACACATTTTGTGGATGTCCCTTTTGACCGGTGGGAAGTGATACTTCTTTGTAGTGCAGATTTGCATTGCCCGCTTGCTTGCTTGGCCAAAAAGGGCATATGCATTTTCTCCTGAATATATTCAGGAGAAAATGCATACGCCCTTTTTGGCCAAGTGCATCATTGTCGAATTTGTGCCCCTCTTCCTGTGCTTTAAAGGCGATTCCAACGTACCTCTTGAAATCTGTTTCCTGCTATTCTGCCTCACTTTGTATTCCGCCTCGTTGCCTTCCCTCAACAGATTTTTGGACGATAGTTGTCCTTTATTACTCGGCCAGTTTGTGAATTGCTGTGCCCCTGAGCTCCATTTTTCAACTCGTTTTTGGTGAGCTGACCGCAAGTCCAAAATTTTGGTTCAGGACCTATGCTGGTTCCTGGTGGGGGGCTGAGACTTTGGTTAATTCTTCTTCCTGCCGGGAAGTTAGAGTGATATGTGCCCGTTCAAATGCCTAACAGCTACGCTCTCATTGGTTCTCTCTCTTCGCTTTCATCCTCTGCCAAATTGGCAACCTGTGCGAACCAGGAGGTTAAAGGGGCTGTCTCTCCAAGTTGGGAGGTTGATAGTAAAGCAGATGGAAAGTCAAAGCGGAGCACCAGGAGAGGGACTATTCGTTGACTTTTAGAAACCTTTCGTATTCACAGTGTGTCCGTTCTCTAGGTTTCCCGTACATGTTATAGCTGTAGTAATATTCCCTTCAACCTGGAGAGTTGGTACCCATGGAATGGGTGCCAGGCATTTGTGCTCTAAAGGGTCTGCATTTGCTCACCCAATCTAACCAAATGTCTCAGTCCCAAGTGTCCCTCCTTATGCCACATCCAGCTGTCATTGTAGATAGGGTCATTCCAGGTTTCATGAGAGACCCTGAAGGAATTGTAAAGAATTTTCCAGTTTTTTTGTTTTGTTTCTGAAATTCCTTTTTATAGTGGGTTTGAGCTGATTCTCGCTGCCATGTTTATGCCAGTGTAGACACACTTGATTCCCTTATGGAGACATATCAATACATAGGTTTTAAGATTCTTACTAGTCAGATATATTCCTCTGCGGGAAATATGGGGTTTTGAGTCCCTTTCACTGAGGAAGGTGTAGGTCTTGTCTATTCCATAGTTGGTTTTTGGAACGGTACCTGTGCTTATATCAAACTGTGGTTTTATGCATCACCCCACCTCTCCTTCCCCCTGAAGCAGGCATAAGAGTGTTTTCTAAATGTGAGACACTGTTCTCTTTCCTAACTCAGTTGAAGTGTAGCCATGTTTACAGGATCTTCATAAGTGATATCTTATGATAAGTTTCTTTTTCTCTGTGACTTATTTCACTTAGAATCATCGTACCTGAATCCAACCATTTTGCTGCTACTGGTCTTATGACACTGATTTCATGGCTGAGGGATATTCCATCGTATGTAAGTACCACAATTTTTTGAACCATTTTGATATTTCCTGGGATATTTAAGGTGTACCCAAGTTGAGGTCCTTGGAAGCAGTGCAGCCCTAAATTTTGGGGTGGCTCTGTCTTATTGATTTTCAGTATTCCCAAGGTATATTCCCTAGACTGGAAGTGTCCTTGGCTCTGTAACTCTGTTCTTTACTTGTTTTAGGGAACACAATGAACTCCTCCAGAGAGGCAGTTGGCAATTTACATCCCGCCCATCAGCATAACAAGGCTCTCTGTTCTCCAGGGCCTGTCTTGCTTTCTGGTTTTTACACATTTTGTGGATGTCCCTTTTGACCGGTGGGAAGTGATTCTTCTTTGTAGTGCAGATTTGCATTGCCCGCTTGCTTGCTTGGCCAAAAAGGGCGTATGCGTTTTCTCCTGAATATATTCAGGAGAAAACGAATATGCACTTTTTGGCCAAGTGGATCATTGTCGAAGTTGTGCCCCTCTTCCTGTGCTTTAAAGGCGATTCCAACGAACCTCTTGAAATCTGTTTCCTGCTATTCTGCCTCGCTTTCAAGTCCGCCTCGTTGCCTTCCATCAACAGATTTTTGGACGATAGTTGTCCTTTATTACTCGGCCAGTTTGTGAATTGCTGTGCCCCTGAGCTCCATTTTTCAACTCGTTTTTGGTGAGCTGACCGCAAGTCCAAAATTTTGGTTCAGGACCTATGCTGGTTCCCGGTGGGTGGCTGAGACTTTGGTTAATTCTTCTTCCTGCCGGGAAATTACAGTGATATGTGCCCGTCCAAATGCCTAACAGCTACTCTCTCATTGGTTCTCCCTCTTCCCTTTCATCCTCTGCCAAATTGGCAACCTGTGCGAACCAGGAGGTTAAAGGGGCTGTCTGTCCAAGTTGGGAGGTGGATAGTAAAGCAGATGGAAAGTCAAACCGGAGCACCAGGAGAGGGACTATTCGTTGAGTTTTAGAAACCTTTCGTATTCACAGTGTGTCCATTCTCTAGGTTTCCCGTACATGTTATAACTGTAGTAATATTCCCTTCAACCTGGAGAGTTGGGACCCATGGAATGGGTGCCATGCATTATTGCTTTAAAGGGTCTGCATTTGCCCACCCAATCTCACCAATCCTCTCGGTCCCAAGTGTCCAGCCTTATGCCACATCCAGCTGTCATTGTAGATAGGGTCATTCCAGGTTTCATCAGAGACCCTGAAGGAATTGTAAAGAATTTCCCAGTTTTTTTTTTTGTTTGTTTTTGAAATTCCTTTTTATAGTGGGTTTGAGCTGATTCTCGCTGCCATGTTTATGCCAGTCTAGACACACTTGATTCCCTTACGGAGACATATCAATACATAGGTTTTAAGATTCTTACTAGTCAGATATATTCCGCTGCGGGAAATATGGGGTTTTGAGTCCCTTTCACTGAGGAAGGTGTAGGTCTTGTCTATTCCATAGTTGGTTTTTGGAACGGTAGCTGTGCTTATATCAAACTCTGGTTTTATGCATCACCCCACCTCTCCTTCCCCCTTAAGCAGGCATAAGAGTGTTTTCTAAATGTGAGACACTCTTCTCTTTCCTAACTCAGTTCAAGTGTTGCCATGTTTACAGGATCTTCATAAGTGATATCTTATGATAAGTTTCTTTTTCTCTGTGACTTATTTCACTTAGTATCATCGTACCTGAATCTACCCATTTTGCTGCTACAGGTCTTATGACATTGATTTCATGGCTGAAGGATATTCCATCGTATGTAAGTACCACAATTTTTTGAACCATTTTTATATTTCCTGGGATATTTAATGTGTACCCAAGTTGAGGTCCTTGTAAGCAGTGCAGCCCTACATTTTGGGGTGGCTCTGTCTTATTGATTTTCAGTTTTCCCAAGGTATATTCCCTAGACTGGAAGTGCCCTTGGCTCTGTAGCTCTGTTCTTTACTTGTTTTAGGGAACACAATGCACTCCTCCAGAGAGGCAGTTGGCAATTTACATCCCGCCCATCAGCATAACAAGGCTCCCTGTTCTCCAGGGCCTGTCTTGCCTTTCTGGTTTTTACACATTTTGTGGATGTCCCTTTTGACCGGTGTGAAGTGATACTTCTTTGTAGTGCAGATTTGCATTGCCCGCTTGCTTGCTTGGCCAAAAAGGGCGTATGCGTTTTCTCCTGAATATATTCAGGAGAAAACACATACGCCCTTTTTGGCCAAGAGCATCATATTCGAAGTTGTGTCCCTCTTCCTGAGCTTTAAAGGCGATTCCAACGTACCTGTTGAAATCTGTTTCCTGCTATTCTGCCTCGCTTTCAAGTCCGCCTCGTTGCCATCCCTCAACAGATTTTTGGACGATAGTTGTCCTTTATTACTCGGCCAGTTTGTGAATTGCTGTGCCCCTGAGCTCCATTTTTCAACTCGTTTTTGGTGAGCTGACCGCAAGTCCAAAATTTTGGTTCAGGACCTATACTGGTTCCCGGTGGGTGGCTGAGACTTTGGTTAATTCTTCTTCCTGCCGGGAAATTACAGTGATATGTGTCCGTCCAAATGCCTAACAGCTACTCTCTCATTGGTTCTCCCTCTTCCCTTTCATCCTCTGCCAAATTGGAAACCTGTGCGAACCAGGAGGTTAAAGGGGCTGTCTCTCCAAGTTGGGAGGTTGATAGTAAAGCAGATGGAAAGTCAAACCGGAGCACCAGGAGAGGGACTATTCGTTGAGTTTTAGAAACCTTTCGTATTCACAGTGTGTCTGTTCTCTAGGTTTCCCGTACATGTTATATCTGTAGTAATATTCCCTTCAACCTGGAGAGTTGGGACCCATGGAATGGGAGCCAGGCATTTGTGCTTTAAAGGGTCTGCATTTGCTCACCCAATCTCACCAATCCTCTCAGTCCCAAGTGTCCAGCCTTATGCCACATCCAGCTGTCATTGTAGATAGGGTCATTCCAGGTTTCATCAGAGACCCTGAAGGAATTGTAAAGAATTTCCCAGTTTTTTTGTTTTGTTTTTGAAATTCCTTTTTATAGTGGGTTTGAGCTGATTCTCGCTGCCATGTTTATGCCAGTCTAGACACACTTTATTCCCTTACGGAGACATATCAATCCATAGGTTTTAAGATTCTTACTAGTCAGATATATTCCTCTGCGGGAAATATGGCGTTTTGAGTCCCTTTCACTGAGGAAGGTGTAGGTCTTGTCTATTCCATAGTTGGTTTTTGGAACGGTACCTGTGCTTATATCAAACTCTGGTTTTATGCGTCACCGCACCTCTCCTTCCCCCTTAAGGAGGCATAAGAGTGTTTTCTAAATGTGAGACACTGTTCTCTTTCCTAACTCAGTTCAAGTGTAGCCATGTTTACAGGATCTTCATAAGTGATATCTTATGATAAGTTTCTTTTTCTGTGTAACTTATTTCACTTAGAATCATCGTACCTGAATCCACCCATTTTGCTGCTACTGGTCTTATGACATTGATTTCATGGCTGAGGGATTTTCCATCGTACGTTAGTACCACAATTTTTTGAACCATTTTTATATTTCCTGGGATATTTAAGGTGTACCCAAGTTGCGGTCCTTGTAATCAGTGCAGCCCTAAATTTTGGGGTGGCTCTGTCTTATTGATTTTCAGTTTTCCCAAGGTATATTCCGTAGACTGTAAGTGCCCTTGGCTCTGTAGCTCTGTTCTTTACTTGTTTTAGGGAACACAATGTACTCCTCTGGAGAGGCAGTTGGCAATTACATCCCTCCCATCAACATAACAAGGCTCCCTATTCTCCAGGTCCTGTCTTGCCTTTCTGGTTTTTACACATTTTGTGGATGTCCCTATTGACCGGTGGGAAGTGATACTTCTTTGTAGTGCAGATTTGCATTGCCCGCTTGCTTGCTTGGCCAAAAAGGGCGTATGCGTTTTCTCCTGAATATATTCAGGAGAAAACGCATACGCCCTCTTTGGCCAAGTGCATCATTGTCGAAGTTGTGCCCCTCTTCCTGTGCTTTAAAGGCGATTCCAACGTACCTCTTGAAATCTGTTTCCTGCTATTCTGCCTCGCTTTCAAGTCCGCCTCATTGCCTTCCCTCAACAGATTTTTGTACGATAGTTGTCCTTTATTACTCGGCCAGTTTGTGAAATGCTGTGCCCCTGAGCTCCATTTTTCAACTCGTTTTTTGTGAGCTGACCGCAAGTCCAAAATTTTGGTTCAGGACTTATAATGTTTCCCGGTGGGTGGCTGAGACTTTGGTTAATTCTTCTTCCTGCCGGGAAATTACAGTGATATGTGCCCGTCCAAATGCCTAACAGCTACTCTCTCATTGGTTCTCCCTCTTCCCTTTCATCCTCTGCCAAATTGGCAACCTGTGCGAACCAGGAGGTTAAAGGGGCTGTCTCTCCAAGTTGGGAGATTGATAGAAAAGCAGATGGAAAGTCAAACCGGAGCACCAGGAGAGGGACTATTCATTGAGTTTTAGAAACCTTTCGTATTCACAGTGTGTCCGTTCTCTAGGTTTCCCGTACATGTTATAGCTGTAGTAATATTCCCTTCAACCTGGAGAGTTGGGACCCATGGAATGGGTGCCAGGCATTTGTGCTTTAAAGGTTCTGCATTTGCTCACCCGATCTCACCAATCGTCTCAGTCCCAAGTGTCCTTCCTTATGCCACATCCAGCTGTCATTGTAGATAGGGTCATTCCAGGTTTCATCAGAGACCCTGAAGGAATTGTAAAGAATTTCCCAGTTTTTTTGTTTTGTTTTTGAAATTCCTTTTTATAGTGGGTTTGAGCTGATTCTCGCTGCCATGTTTATGCCAGTCTAGACACACTTGATTCCCTTAGAGAGACATATCAATCCATAGGTTTTAAGATTCTTACTAGTCAGATATATTCCTCTGCGGGAAATATGGGGCTTTGAATCCCTTTCACTGAGGAAGATGTAGGTCTTGTCTATTCCATAGTTGGTTTTTGGAACGGTACCTGTGCTTATATCAAACTCTGGTTTTATGCGTCACCACACCTCTCCTTCCCCCTTAAGCAGGCATAAGAGTGTTTTCTAAATGTGAGACACTGTTCTCTTTCCTAACTCAGTTCAAGTGTAGCCATGTTTACAGGATCTTCATAAGTGATATCTTATGATAAGTTTCTTTTTCTGTGTAACTTATTTCACTTAGAATCATCGTACCTGAATCCACCCATTTTGCTGCTACTGGTCTTATGACATTGACTTCATGGCTGAGGGATATTCCATCGTACGTAAGTACCACACTTTTTTGAACCATTTTTATATTTCCTGGGATATTTAAGGTGTACCCAAGTTGAGGTCCTTGTAAGCAGTGCAGCCATAAATTTTGGCGTGGCTCTGTCTTATTGATTTTCAGTTTTCCCAAGGTATATTCCCTAGACTGGAAGTGCCCTTGGCTCTGTAGCTCTGTTGTTTACTTGTTTTAGGGAACACAATGTACTCCTCCAGAGAGGCAGTTGGCAATTAACATCCCGCCCATCAGCATAACAAGGCTCCCTGTTCTCCAGGGCCTGTCTTGCCTTTCTGGTTTTTACACATTTTGTGGATGTCCCTTTTGACCGGTGGGAAGTGATACTTCTTTGTAGTGCAGATTTGCATTGCCCGCTTGCTTGCTTGGCCAAAAAGGGCGTATGCGTTTTCTCCTGAATATATTCAGGAGAAAACGCATACGCCCTTTTTGGCCAAGAGCATCATATTCGAAGTTGTGTCCCTCTTCCTGTGCTTTAAAGGCGATTCCAACGTACCTCCTGAAATCTGTTTCCTGCTATTCTGCCTCGCTTTCAAGTCCGCCTCGTTGCCATCCCTCAACAGATTTTTGGACGATAGTTGTCCTTTATTACTCGGCCAGTTTGTGAATTGCTGTGCCCCTGAGCTCCATTTTTCAACTCGTTTTTGGTGAGCTGAGCGCAAGTCCAAAATTTTGGTTCAGGACCTATACTGGTTCCCGGTGGGTGGCTGAGACTTTGGTTAATTCTTCTTCCTGCCAGGAAATTACAGTGATATGTGCCCGTCCAAATGCCTAACAGCTACTCTCTCATTGGTTCTCCCTCTTCCCTTTCATCCTCTGCCAAATTGGAAACCTGTGCGAACCAGGAGGTTAAAGGGGCTGTCTCTCCAAGTTGGGAGGTTGATAGTAAAGCAGATGTAAAGTCAAACCGGAGCACCAGGAGAGGGACTATTCGTTGAGTTTTAGAAACCTTTCATATTCACAGTGTGTCTGTTCTCTAGGTTTCCCGTACATGTTATAGCTGTAGTAATATTCCCTTCAACCTGGAGAGTTGGGACCCATGGAATGGGAGCCAGGCATTTGTGCTGTAAACATTCTGCATTTGCTCACCCAATCTCACCAATCCTCTCAGTCCCAAGTGTCCAGCCTTATGCCACATCCAGCTGTCATTGTAGATAGGGTCATTCCAGGTTTCATCAGAGACCCTGAAGGAATTGTAAAGAATTTCCCAGTTTTTTTGTTTTGTTTTTGAAATTCCTTTTTATAGTGGGTTTGAGCTGATTCTCGCTGCCATGTTTATGCCAGTCTAGACACACTTGATTCCCTTACGGAGACATATCAATCCATAGGTTTTAAGATTCTTACTAGTCAGATATATTCCTCTGCGGGAAATATGGCGTTTTGAGTCCCTTTCACTGAGGAAGGTGTAGGTCTTGTCTATTCCATAGTTGGTTTTTGGAACGGTACCTGTGCTTATATCAAACTCTGGTTTTATGCGTCACCACACCTCTCCTTCCCCCTTAAGCAGGCATAAGAGTGTTTTCTAAATGTGAGACACTGTTCTCTTTCCTAACTCAGTTCAAGTGTAGCCATGTTTACAGGATCTTCATAAGTGATATCTTATGATAAGTTTCTTTTTCTGTGTAACTTATTTCACTTAGAATCATCGTACCTGAATCCACCCATTTTGCTGCTACTGGTCTTATGACATTGATTTCATGGCTGAGGGATATTCCATCGTACGTAAGTACCACACTTTTTTGAACCATTTTTATATTTCCTGGGATATTTAAGGTGTACCCAAGTTGAGGTCCTTGTAAGCAGTGCAGCCATAAATTTTGGCGTGGCTCTGTCTTATTGATTTTCAGTTTTCCCAAGGTATATTCCCTAGACTGGAAGTGCCCTTGGCTCTGTAGCTCTGTTGTTTACTTGTTTTAGGGAACACAATGTACTCCTCCAGAGAGGCAGTTGGCAATTAACATCCCGCCCATCAGCATAACAAGGCTCCCTGTTTTCCAGTGCCTGTCTTGCCTTTCTGGTTTTTACACATTTTGTGGATGTCCCTTTTGACCGGTGGGAAGTGATACTTCTTTGTAGTGCAGATTTGCATTGCCCGCTTGCTTGCTTGGCCAAAAAGGGCGTATGCGTTTTCTCCTGAATATATTCAGGAGAAAACGCATACGCCCTTTTTGGCCAAGTTCATCATATTCGAAGTTGTGTCCCTCTTCCTGTGCTTTAAAGGCGATTCCAACGTACCTCCTGAAATCTGTTTCCTGCTATTCTGCCTCGCTTTCAAGTCCGCCTCGTTGCCTTCCCTCAACAGATTTTTGGAAGATAGTTGTCCTTTATTACTCGGCCAGTTTGTGAATTGCTGTGCCCCTGAGCTCCATTTTTCAACTCGTTTTTGGTGAGCTGACTGCAAGTCCAAAATTTTGGTTCAGGACCTATACTGGTTCCCGGTGGGTGGCTGAGACTTTGGTTAATTCTTCTTCCTGCCAGGAAATTACAGTGATATGTGCCCGTCCAAATGCCTAACAGCTACTCTCTCATTGGTTCTCCCTCTTCCCTTTCATCCTCTGCCAAATTGGAAACCTGTGCGAACCAGGAGGTTAAAGGGGCTGTCTCTCCAAGTTCGGAGGTTGATAGTAAAGCAGATGGAAAGTCAAACCGGAGCACCAGGAGAGGGACTATTCGTTGAGTTTTAGAAACCTTTCGTATTCACAGTGTGTCCGTTCTCTAGGTTTCCCGTACATGTTATAGCGGTAGTAATATTCCCTTCAACCTGGAGAGTTGGGACCCATGGAATGGGAGCCAGGCATTTGTGCTGTAAACATTCTGCATTTGCTCACCCAATCTCACCAATCCTCTCAGTCCCAAGTGTCCAGCCTTATGCCACATCCAGCTGTCATTGTAGATAGGGTCATTCCAGGTTTCATCAGAGACCCTGAAGGAATTGTAAAGAATTTCCCAGTTTTTTTGTTTTGTTTTTGAAATTCCTTTTTATAGTGGGTTTGAGCTGATTCTCGCTGCCATGTTTATGCCAGTCTAGACACACTTGATTCCCTTACGGAGACATATCAATACATAGGTTTTAAGATTCTTACTAGTCAGATATATTCCTCTGCGGGAAATATGGGGCTTTGAATCCCTTTCACTGAGGAAGGTGTAGGTCTTGACTATTCCATAGTTGGTTTTTGGAACGGTACCTGTGCTTATATCAAACTCTGGTTTTATGCATCACCCCACCTCTCCTTCCCCCTTAAGCAGGCATAAGAGTGTTTACTAAATGTGAGACACTGTTCTCTTTCCTATCTCAGTTCAAGTGTAGCCATGTTTACAGGATCTTCATAAGTGATATCTTATGATAAGTTTCTTTTTCTCTGTGACTTATTTCACTTAGAATCATCGTACCTGAATCCACCCATTTTGCTGCTACTGGTCTTATGACATTGATTTCATGGCTGAGGGATATTCCATCGTACGTAAGTACCACACATTTTTGAACCATTTTTATATTTCCTGGGATATTTAAGGTGTACCCAAGTTGAGGTCCTTGTAAGCAGTGCAGCCCTAAATTTTGGGGTGGCTCTGTCTTATTGATTTTCAGTTTTCCCAAGGTATATTCCCTAGACTGGAAGTGCCCTTGGCTCTGTAGCTCTGTTGTTTACTTGTTTTAGGGAACACAATGCACTCCTCCAGAGAGGCAGTTGGCAATTTACATCCCGCCCATCAGCATAACAAGGCTCCCTGTTCTCCAGGTCCTTTCTTGCCTTTCTGGTTTTTACACATTTTGTGGATGCCCCTTTTGACCGGTGGGAAGTGATACTTCTTTGTAGTGCAGATTTGCATTGCCCGCTTGCTTGCTTGGCCAAAAAGGGCGTATGCGTTTTCTCCTGAATATATTCAGGAGAAAACGCATACGCCCTTTTTGGCCAAGTACATCATATTCGAAGTTGTGTCCCTCTTCCTGTGCTTTAAAGGCGATTCCAACGTACCTCTTGAAATCTGTTTCCTGCTATTCTGCCTCGCTTTCAAGTCCGCCTCATTGCCTTCCCTCAATAGATTTTTGGACGATAGTTGTCCTTTATTACTCTGCCAGTTTGTGAATTGCTGTGCCCCTGAGCTCCATTTTTCAACTCGTTTTTGGTGAGCTGACCGCAAGTCCAAAATTTTGGTTCAGGACCTATACTGGTTCCCGGTGGGTGGTTGAGACTTTGGTTAATTCTTCTTCCTGCCGGGAAATTACAGTGATATGTGTCCGTCCAAATGCCTAACAGCTACTCTCTCATTGGTTCTCCCTCTTCCCTTTCATCCTCTGCCAAATTGGAAACCTGTGCGAACCAGGAGGTTAAAGGGGCTGTCTCTCCAAGTTGGGAGGTTGATAGTAAAGCAGATGGAAAGTCAAACCGGAGCACCAGGAGAGGGACTATTCGTTGAGTTTTAGAAACCTTTCGTATTCACAGTGTGTCCGTTCTCTAGGTATCCCGTACATGTTATAGCTGTAGTAATATTCCCTTCAACCTGGAGAGTTGGGACCCATGGAATGGGAGCCAGGCATTTGTGCTGTAAACATTCTGCATTTGCTCACCCAATCTCACCAATCCTCTCAGTCCCAAGTGTCCAGCCTTATGCCACATCCAGCTGTCATTGTAGATAGGGTCATTCCAGGTTTCATCAGAGACCCTGAAGGAATTGTAAAGAATTTCCCAGTTTTTTTGTTTTGTTTTTGAAATTCCTTTTTATAGTGGGTTTGAGCTGATTCTCGCTGCCATGTTTATGCCAGTCTAGACACACTTGATTCCCTTACGGAGACATATCAATCCATAGGTTTTAAGATTCTTACTAGTCAGATATATTCCTCTGCGGGAAATATGGCGTTTTGAGTCCCTTTCACTGAGGAAGGTGTAGGTCTTGTCTATTCCATAGTTGGTTTTTGGAACGGTACCTGTGCTTATATCAAACTCTGGTTTTATGCGTCACCGCACCTCTCCTTCCCCCTTAAGCAGGCATAAGAGTGTTTTTTAAATGTGAGACACTGTTCTCTTTCCTAACTCAGTTCAAGTGTAGCCATGTTTACAGGATCTTCATAAGTGATATCTTATGATAAGTTTGTTTTTCTGTGTAACTTATTTCACTTAGAATCATCGTACCTGAATCCACCCATTTTGCTGCTACTGGTCTTATGACATTGATTTCATGGCTGAGGGATATTCCATCGTACGTAAGTACCACACATTTTTGAACCATTTTTATATTTCCTGGGATATTTAAGGTGTACCCAAGTTGAGGTCCTTGTAAGCAGTGCAGCCCTAAATTTTGGGGTGGCTCTGTCTTATTGATTTTCAGTTTTCCCAAGGTATATTCCCTAGACTGGAAGTGCCCTTGGCTCTGTAGCTCTGTTGTTTACTTGTTTTAGGGAACACAATGCACTCCTCCAGAGAGGCAGTTGGCAATTTACATCCCGCCCATCAGCATAACAAGGCTCCCTGTTCTCCAGGTCCTTTCTTGCCTTTCTGGTTTTTACACATTTTGTGGATGCCCCTTTTGACCGGTGGGAAGTGATACTTCTTTGTAGTGCAGATTTGCATTGCCCGCTTGCTTGCTTGGCCAAAAAGGGCGTATGCGTTTTCTCCTGAATATATTCAGGAGAAAACGCATACGCCCTTTTTGGCCAAGTACATCATATTCGAAGTTGTGTCCCTCTTCCTGTGCTTTAAAGGCGATTCCAACGTACCTCTTGAAATCTGTTTCCTGCTATTCTGCCTCGCTTTCAAGTCCGCCTCATTGCCTTCCCTCAACAGATTTTTGGACGATAGTTGTCCTTTATTACTCTGCCAGTTTGTGAATTGCTGTGCCCCTGAGCTCCATTTTTCAACTCGTTTTTGGTGAGCTGACCGCAAGTCCAAAATTTTGGTTCAGGACCTATACTGGTTCCCAGTGGGTGGTTGAGACTTTGGTTAATTCTTCTTCCTGCCGGGAAATTACAGTGATATGTGTCCGTCCAAATGCCTAACAGCTACTCTCTCATTGGTTCTCCCTCTTCCCTTTCATCCTCTGCCAAATTGGAAACCTGTGCGAACCAGGAGGTTAAAGGGGCTGTCTCTCCAAGTTGGGAGGTTGATAGTAAAGCAGATGGAAAGTCAAACCGGAGCACCAGGAGAGGGACTATTCGTTGAGTTTTAGAAACCTTTCGTATTCACAGTGTGTCCGTTCTCTAGGTATCCCGTACATGTTATAGCTGTAGTAATATTCCCTTCAACCTGGAGAGTTGGGACCCATGGAATGGGAGCCAGGCATTTGTGCTGTAAACATTCTGCATTTGCTCACCCAATCTCACCAATCCTCTCAGTCCCAAGTGTCCAGCCTTATGCCACATCCAGCTGTCATTGTAGATAGGGTCATTCCAGGTTTCATCAGAGACCCTGAAGGAATTGTAAAGAATTTCCCAGTTTTTTTGTTTTGTTTTTGAAATTCCTTTTTATAGTGGGTTTGAGCTGATTCTCGCTGCCATGTTTATGCCAGTCTAGACACACTTGATTCCCTTACGGAGACATATCAATCCATAGGTTTTAAGATTCTTACTAGTCAGATATATTCCTCTGCGGGAAATATGGCGTTTTGAGTCCCTTTCACTGAGGAAGGTGTAGGTCTTGTCTATTCCATAGTTGGTTTTTGGAACGGTACCTGTGCTTATATCAAACTCTGGTTTTATGCGTCACCGCACCTCTCCTTCCCCCTTAAGCAGGCATAAGAGTGTTTTTTAAATGTGAGACACTGTTCTCTTTCCTAACTCAGTTCAAGTGTAGCCATGTTTACAGGATCTTCATAAGTGATATCTTATGATAAGTTTGTTTTTCTGTGTAACTTATTTCACTTAGAATCATCGTACCTGAATCCACCCATTTTGCTGCTACTGGTCTTATGACATTGATTTCATGGCTGAGGGATATTCCATCGTACGTAAGTACCACACATTTTTGAACCATTTTTATATTTCCTGGGATATTTAAGGTGTACCCAAGTTGAGGTCCTTGTAAGCAGTGCAGCCCTAAATTTTGGGGTGGCTCTGTCTTATTGATTTTCAGTTTTCCCAAGGTATATTCCCTAGACTGGAAGTGCCCTTGGCTCTGTAGCTCTGTTGTTTACTTGTTTTAGGGAACACAATGCACTCCTCCAGAGAGGCAGTTGGCAATTTACATCCCGCCCATCAGCATAACAAGGCTCCCTGTTCTCCAGGTCCTTTCTTGCCTTTCTGGTTTTTACACATTTTGTGGATGCCCCTTTTGACCGGTGGGAAGTGATACTTCTTTGTAGTGCAGATTTGCATTGCCCGCTTGCTTGCTTGGCCAAAAAGGGCGTATGCGTTTTCTCCTGAATATATTCAGGAGAAAACGCATACGCCCTTTTTGGCCAAGTACATCATATTCGAAGTTGTGTCCCTCTTCCTGTGCTTTAAAGGCGATTCCAACGTACCTCTTGAAATCTGTTTCCTGCTATTCTGCCTCGCTTTCAAGTCCGCCTCATTGCCTTCCCTCAACAGATTTTTGGACGATAGTTGTCCTTTATTACTCTGCCAGTTTGTGAATTGCTGTGCCCCTGAGCTCCATTTTTCAACTCGTTTTTGGTGAGCTGACCGCAAGTCCAAAATTTTGGTTCAGGACCTATACTGGTTCCCAGTGGGTGGTTGAGACTTTGGTTAATTCTTCTTCCTGCCGGGAAATTACAGTGATATGTGTCCGTCCAAATGCCTAACAGCTACTCTCTCATTGGTTCTCCCTCTTCCCTTTCATCCTCTGCCAAATTGGAAACCTGTGCGAACCAGGAGGTTAAAGGGGCTGTCTCTCCAAGTTGGGAGGTTGATAGTAAAGCAGATGGAAAGTCAAACCGGAGCACCAGGAGACGGACTATTCGTTGAGTTTTAGAAACCTTTCGTATTCACAGTGTGTCCGTTCTCTAGGTATCCCGTACATGTTATAGCTGTAGTAATATTCCCTTCAACCTGGAGAGTTGGGACCCATGGAATGGGAGCCAGGCATTTGTGCTGTAAACATTCTGCATTTGCTCACCCAATCTCACCAATCCTCTCAGTCCCAAGTGTCCAGCCTTATGCCACATCCAGCTGTCATTGTAGATAGGGTCATTCCAGGTTTCATCAGAGACCCTGAAGGAATTGTAAAGAATTTCCCAGTTTTTTTGTTTTGTTTTTGAAATTCCTTTTTATAGTGGGTTTGAGCTGATTCTCGCTGCCATGTTTATGCCAGTCTAGACACACTTGATTCCCTTACGGAGACATATCAATCCATAGGTTTTAAGATTCTTACTAGTCAGATATATTCCTCTGCGGGAAATATGGCGTTTTGAGTCCCTTTCACTGAGGAAGGTGTAGGTCTTGTCTATTCCATAGTTGGTTTTTGGAACGGTACCTGTGCTTATATCAAACTCTGGTTTTATGCGTCACCGCACCTCTCCTTCCCCCTTAAGCAGGCATAAGAGTGTTTTTTAAATGTGAGACACTGTTCTCTTTCCTAACTCAGTTCAAGTGTAGCCATGTTTACAGGATCTTCATAAGTGATATCTTATGATAAGTTTGTTTTTCTGTGTAACTTATTTCACTTAGAATCATCGTACCTGAATCCACCCATTTTGCTGCTACTGGTCTTATGACATTGATTTCATGGCTGAGGGATATTCCATCGTACGTAAGTACCACACTTTTTTGAACCATTTTTATATTTCCTGGGATATTTAAGGTGTACCCAAGTTGAGGTCCTTGTAAGCAGTGCAGTCCTAAATTTTGGGGTGGCTCTGTCTTATTGATTTTCAGTTTTCCCAAGGTATATTCCCTAGACTGGAAGTGCCCTTGGCTCTGTAGCTCTGTTGTTTACTTGTTTTAGGGAACACAATACACTCCTCCAGAGAGGCAGTTGGCAATTTACATCCCGCCCATCAGCATAACAAGGCTCCCTGTTCTCCAGTGCCTGTCTTGCCTTTCTGGTTTTTACACATTTTGTGGATGTCCCTTTTGACCGGTGGGAAGTGATACTTCTTTGTAGTGCACATTTGCATTGCCCGCTTGCTTGCTTGGCCAAAAAGGGCGTATGCGTTTTCTCCTGAATATATTCAGGAGAAAACGCATACACCCTTTTTGGCAAGTGCATCATTGTCGAAGTTGTGCCCCTCTTCCTGTGCTTTAAAGGCGATTCCAACGTACCTCTTGACATCTGTTTCCTGCTATTCTGCCTCGCTTTCAAGTCCGCCTCGTTGCCTTCCCTCAACAGATTTTTGGACGATAGTTGTCCTTTATTACTCGGCCAGTTTGTGAATTGCTGTGCCCCTGAGCTCCATTTTTCAACTCGTTTTTGGTGAGCTGACCGCAAGTCCAAAATTTTGGTTCAGGACCTATACTGGTTCCCGGTGGGTGGCTGAGACTTTGGTTAATTCTTCTTCCTGCCGGGAAATTACAGTGATATGTGCCCGTCCAAATGCCTAACAGCTACTCTCTCATTGGTTCTCCCTCTTCCCTTTCATCCTCTGCCAAATTGGCAACCTGTGCGAACCAGGAGGTTAAAGGGGCTGTCTCTCCAAGTTGGGAGATTGATAGTAAAGCAGATGGAAAGTCAAACCGGAGCACCAGGAGAGGGACTATTCGTTGAGTTTTAGAAACCTTTCGTATTCACAGTGTGTCCGTTCTCTAGGTTTCCCGTACATGTTATAGCTGTAGTAACATTCCCTTCAACCTGGAGAGTTGGGACCCATGGAATGGGTGCCAGCCATTTGTGCTTTAAAGGTTCTGCATTTGCTCACCCAATCTCACCAATCGTCTCAGTCCCAAGTGTCCCTCCTTATGCCACATCCAGCTGTCATTGTAGATAGGGTCATTCCAGGTTTCATCAGAGACCCTGAAGGAATTGTAAAGAATTTCCCAGTTTTTTTGTTTTGTTTTTGAAATTCCTTTTTATAGTGGGTTTGAGCTGATTCTCGCTGCCATGTTTATGACAGTCTAGGCACATTTGATTCCCTTACGGAGACATATCAATCCATAGGTTTTAAGATTCTTACTAGTCAGATATATTCCTCTGCGGGAAATATGGGGTTTTGAGTCCCTTTCACTGAGGAAGGTGTAGGTCTTGTCTATACCATAGTTGGTTTTTGGAACGGTACTTGTGCTTATATCAAACTCTGGTTTTATGCATCACCCCACCTCTCCTTCCCCCTTAAGCAGGCATAAGAGTGTTTTCTAAATGTGAGACACTGTTCTCTTTCCTAACTCAGTTCAAGTGTAGTCATGTTTACAGGATCTTCATAAGTGATATCTTTTGATAAGTTTATTTTTCTCTGTGACATATTTCACTTAGAATCATCGTACCTGAATCCACCCATTTTGCTGCTACTGGTCTTATGACATTGATTTCATGGCTGAGGGATATTCCATCGTACGTAAGTACCACACTTTATTGAACCATTTTTATATTTCCTGGTATATTTAAGGTGTACCCAATTTGCGGTCCTTGTAAGCAGTGCAGCCCTAAATTTTGGGGTGGCTCTGTCTTATTGATTTTC
Source organism: Hyperoodon ampullatus (assembly GCF_949752795.1). NCBI lineage: Eukaryota > Metazoa > Chordata > Mammalia > Artiodactyla > Ziphiidae > Hyperoodon > Hyperoodon ampullatus. The sequence goes on from NW_027640427.1 coordinate 424,348, forward strand.
AGTTTTCCCAAGGTATATTCTGTAGACTGGAAGTGCCCTTGGCTCTGTAGCTCTGTTCTTTACTTGTTTTAGGGAACACAATGTACTCCTCCGGAGAGGCAGTTGGCAATTTACATCCCGCCCATCAACATAACAAGGCTCCCTATTCTCCAGGTCCTGTCTTGCCTTTCTGATTTTTACACATTTTGTGGATGTCCCTTTTGACCGGTGGGAAGTTATACTTCTTTGTAGTGCAGATTTGCATTGCCCGCTTGCTTGCTTGCCCAAAAAGGGCGTATGCGTTTTCTCCTGAATATATTCAGGAGAAAACGCATACGCCCTTTTTGGCCAAGTGCATCATTGTCGAATTTGTGCCCCTCTTCCTGTGCTTTAAAGGCGATTCCAACGTACCTCTTGAAATCTGTTTCCTGCTATTCTGCCTCGCTTTGAACTCCGCCTCGTTGTCTTCCCTCAACAGATTTTTGGACTATAGTTGTCCTTTATTACTCGGCCAGTTTGTGAAATGCTGTGCCCCTGAGCTCCATTTTTCAACTCGTTTTTGGTGAGCTGACCGCAATCCAAAATTTTGGTTCAGGACTTATACTGGTTCCCAGTGGGTGGCTGAGACTTTGGTTAATTCTTCTTCCTGCCGGGAAATTACAGTGATATGTGCCTGTCCAAATGCCTAACAGCTACTCTCTCATTGGTTCTCCCTCTTCCCTTTCATCCTCTGCCAAATTGGCAACCTGTGCGAACCAGGAGGTTAAAGGGGCTGTCTCTCCAAGTTGGGAGATTGATAGTAAAGCAGATGGAAAGTCAAACTGGAGCACCAGGAGAGGGACTATTCGTTGAGTTTTAGAAACCTTTCGTATTCACAGTGTGTCCGTTCTCTAGGTTTCCCGTACATGTTATAGCTGTAGTAATATTCCCTTCAACCTGGAGAGTTGGGACCCATGGAATGGGTGCCAGGCATTTGTGCTTTAAAGGGTCTGCATTTGCTCACCCAATCTCACCAATCCTCTCAGTCCCAAGTGTCCAGCCTTATGCCACATCCAGCTGTCATTGTAGATAGGGTCATTCCAGGTTTCATCAGAGACCCTGAAGGAATTGTAAAGAATTTCCCAGTTTTTTTGTTTTGTTTTTGAAATTCCTTTTTATAGTGGGTTTGAGCTGATTCTCGCTGCCATGTTTATGCCAGTCTAGACACACTTGATTCCCTTACGGAGACATATCAATCCATAGGTTTTAAGATTCTTACTAGTCAGATATATTCCTCTGCGGGAAATATGGGGCTTTTAATCCCTTTCACTGAGGAAGGTGTAGGTCTTGTCTATTCCATAGTTGGTTTTTGGAACGGTACCTGTGCTTATATCAAACTCTGGTTTTATGCGTCACCGCACCTCTCCTTCCCCCTTAAGCAGGCATAAGAGTGTTTTCTAAATGTGAGACACTGTTCTCTTTCCTAACTCAGTTCAAGTGTAGCCATGTTTACAGGATCTTCATAAGTGATATCTTATGATAAGTTTCTTTTTCTGTGTAACTTATTTCACTTAGAATCATCGTACCTGAATCCACCCATTTTGCTGCTACTGGTCTTATGACATTGATTTCATGGCTGAGGGATATTCCATCGTACGTAAGTACCACACTTTTTTGAACCATTTTTATATTTCCTGGGATATTTAAGGTGTACCCAAGTTGAGGTCCTTGTAAGCAGTGCAGCCCTAAATTTTGGGGTGGCTCTGTCTTATTGATTTTCAGTTTTCCCAAGGTATATTCCCTAGACTGGATGTGCCCTTGGCTCTGTAGCTCTGTTGTTTACTTGTTTTAGGGAACACAATGCACTCCTCCAGAGAGGCAGTTGGCAATTTACATCCCGCCCATCAGCATAACAAGGCTCCCTGTTCTCCAGTGCCTGTCTTGCCTTTCTGGTTTTTACACATTTTGTGGATGTCCCTTTTGACCGGTGGGAAGTTATACTTCTTTGTAGTGCAGATTTGCATTGCCCGCTTGCTTGCTTGGCCAAAAAGGGCGTATGCGTTTTCTCCTGAATATATTCAGGAGAAAACGCATACGCCCTTTTTGGCCAAGTACATCATATTCGAAGTTGTGTCCCTCTTCCTGTGCTTTAAAGGCGATTCCAACGTACCTCTTGAAATCTGTTTCCTGCTATTCTGCCTCGCTTTCAAGTCCGCCTCGTTGCCTTCCCTCAACAGATTTTTGGACGATAGTTGTCCTTTATTACTCGGCCAGTTTGTGAATTGCTGTGCCCCTGAGCTCCATTTTTCAACTCGTTTTTGGTGAGCTGACCGCAAGTCCAAAATTTTGGTTCAGGACATATACTGGTACCCGGTGGGTGGCTGAGACTTTGGTTAATTCTTCTTCCTGCCGGGAAATTACAGTGATATGTGTCCGTCCAAATGCCTAACAGCTACTCTCTCATTGGTTCTCCCTCTTCCCTTTCATCCTCTGCCAAATTGGAAACCTGTGCGAACCAGGAGGTTAAAGGGGCTGTCTCTCCAAGTTGGGAGGTTGATAGTAAAGCAGATGGAAAGTCAAACCGGAGCACCAGGAGAGGGACTATTCGTTGAGTTTTAGAAACCTTTCGTATTCACAGTGTGTCCGTTCTCTAGGTTTCCCGTACATGTTATAGCTGTAGTAATATTCCCTTCAACCTGGAGAGTTGGGACCCATGGAATGGGAGCCAGGCATTTGTGCTGTAAACATTCTGCATTTGCTCACCCAATCTCACCAATCCTCTCAGTCCCAAGTGTCCAGCCTTATGCCACATCCAGCTGGCATTGTAGATAGGGTCATTACAGGTTTCATCAGAGACCCTGAAGGAATTGTAAAGAATTTCCCAGTTTTTTTGTTTTATTTTTGAAATTCCTTTTTATAGTGGGTTTGAGCTGATTCTCGCTGCCATGTTTATGCCAGTCTAGACACACTTGATTCCCTTACAGAGACATATCAATACATAGGTTTTAAGATTCTTACTAGTCAGATATATTCCTCTGCGGGAAATATGGCGTTTTGAGTCCCTTTCACTGAGGAAGGTGTAGGTCTTGTCTATTCCATAGTTGGTTTTTGGAATGGTACCTGTGCTTATATCAAACTCTGGTTTTATGCGTCACCACACCTCTCCTTCCCCCTTAAGCAGGCATAAGAGTGTTTTCTAAATGTGAGACACTGTTCTCTTTCCTAACTCAGTTCAAGTGTAGCCATGTTTACAGGATCTTCATAAGTGATATCTTATGATAAGTTTATTTTTCTGTGTAACTTATTTCACTTAGAATCATCGTACCTGAATCCACCCATTTTGCTGCTACTGGTCTTATGACATTGATTTCATGGCTGAGGGATATTCCATCGTACGTAAGTACCACACTTTTTTGAACCATTTTTATATTTCCTGGGATATTTAAGGTGTACCCAAGTTGAGGTCCTTGTAAGCAGTGCAGCCCTAAATTTTGGGGTGGCTCTGTCTTATTGATTTTCAGTTTTCCCAAGGTATATTCCCTAGACTGGAAGTGCCCTTGGCTCTGTAGCTCTGTTGTTTACTTGTTTTAGGGAACACAATGCACTCCTCCAGAGAGGCAGTTGGCAATTTACATCCCGCCCATCAGCATAACAAGGCTCCCTGTTCTCCAGTGCCTGTCTTGCCTTTCTGGTTTTTACACATTTTGTGGATGTCCCTTTTGACCGGTGGGAAGTGATACTTCTTTGTAGTGCAGATTTGCATTGCCCGCTTGCTTGCTTGGCCAAAAAGGGCGTATGCGTTTTCTCCTGAATATATTCAGGAGAAAACACATACGCCCTTTTTGGCCAAGTGCATCATATTCGAAGTTGTGTCCCTCTTCCTGTGCTTTAAAGGCGATTCCAACGTACCTCTTGAAATCTGTTTCCTGCTATTCTGCCTCGCTTTCGAGTCCGCCTCGTTGCCTTCCCTCAACAGATTTTTGGACGATAGTTGTCCTTTATTACTCGGCCAGTTTGTGAAATGCTGTGCCCCTGAGCTCCATTTTTCAACTCGTTTTTGGTGAGCTGACCGCAAGTCCAAAATTTTGGTTCAGGACCTATACTGGTTCCCAGTGGGTGGCTGAGACTTTGGTTAATTCTTCTTCCTGCCGGGAAATTACAGTGATATGTGCTCGTCCAAATGCCTAACAGCTACTCTCTCATTGGTTCTCCCTCTTCCCTTTCATCCTCTGCCAAATTGGCAACCTGTGCGAACCAGGAGGTTAAAGGGGCTGTCTCTCCAAGTTGGGAGATTGATAGTAAAGCAGATGGAAAGTCAAACCGTAGCACCAGGAGAGGGACTATTCGTTGAGTTTTAGAAACCTTTCGTATTCACAGTGTGTCCGTTCTCTAGGTTTCCCGTACATGTTATAGCTGTAGTAATATTCCCTTCAAGCTGGAGAGTTGGGACTCATGGAATGGGTGCCAGGCATTTGTGCTTTAAAGGTTCTGCATTTGCTCACCCAATCTCACCAATCGTCTCAGTCCCAAGTGTCCCTCCTTATGCCACATCCAGCTGTCATTGTAGATAGGGTCATTCCAGGTTTCATCAGAGACCCTGAAGGAATTGTAAAGAATTTCCCAGTTTTTTTGTTTTGTTTTTGAAATTCCTTTTTATAGTGGGTTTGAGCTGATTCTCGCTGCCATGTTTATGCCAGTCTAGACACACTTGATTCCCTTACGGAGACTTATCAATCCATAGGTTTTACGATTCTTACTAGTCAGATATATTCCTCTGCGGGAAATATGGGGTTTTGAGTCCCTTTCACTGAGGAAGGTGTAGGTCTTGTCTATACCATAGTTGGTTTTTGGAACGGTACTTGTGCTTATATCAAACTCTGGTTTTATGCATCACCCCACCTCTCCTTCCCCCTTAAGCAGGCATAAGAGTGTTTTCTAAATGTGAGACACTGTTCTCTTTCCTAACTCAGTTCAAGTGTAGTCATGTTTACAGGATCTTCATAAGTGATATCTTATGATAAGTTTATTTTTCTCTGTGACTTATTTCACTTAGAATCATCGTACCTGAATCCACCCATTTTGCTGCTACTGGTCTTATGACATTGATTTCATGGCTGAGGGATATTCCATCGTACGTAAGTACCACAATTTTTTGAACCATTTTTATATTTCCTGGGATATTTAAGGTGTACCCAAGTTGCGGTCCTTGTAATCAGTGCAGCCCTAAATTTTGGGGTGGCTCTGTCTTATTGATTTTCAGTTTTCCCAAGGTATATTCCGTAGACTGGAAGTGCCCTTGGCTCTGTAGCTCTGTTCTTTACTTGTTTTAGAAAACACAATGTACTCCTCCGGAGAGGCAGTTGGCAATTACATCCCGCCCATCAACATAACAAGGCTCCCTATTCTCCAGGTCCTGTCTTGCCTTTCTGGTTTTTACACATTTTGTGGATGTCCCTTTTGACCGGTGGGAAGTGATACTTCTTTGTAGTGCAGATTTGCATTGCCCGCTTGCTTGCTTGGCCAAAAAGGGCGTATGCGTTTTCTCCTGAATATATTCAGGAGAAAACGCATACGCCCTTTTTGGCCAAGAGCATCATATTCGAAGTTGTGTCCCTCTTCCTGTGCTTTAAAGGCGATTCCAACGTACCTGTTGAAATCTGTTTCCTGCTATTCTGCCTCGCTTTCAAGTCCGCCTCGTTGCCTTCCCTCAACAGATTTTTGGACGATAGTTGTCCTTTATTACTCGGCCAGTTTGTGAAATGCTGTACCCCTGAGCTCCATTTTTCAACTCGTTTTTGGTGAGCTGACCACAAGTCCAAAATTTTGGTTCAGGACTTATACTGGTTCCCGGTGGGTGGCTGAGACTTTGGTTAATTCTTCTTCCTGCCGGGAAATTACAGTGATATGTGCCCGTCCAAATGCCTAACAGCTACTCTCTCATTGGTTCTCCCTCTTCCCTTTCATGCTCTGCCAAATTGGCGACCTGTGAGAACCAGGAGGTTAAAGGGGCTGTCTCTCCAAGTTGGGAGATTGATAGTAAAGCAGATGGAAAGTCAAACCGGAGCACCAGGAGAGGGACTATTCGTTGAGTTTTAGAAACCTTTCGTATTCACAGTGTGTCCGTTCTCTAGGTTTCCCGTACATGTTATAGCTGTAGTAATATTCCCTTCAAGCTGGAGAGTTGGGACCCATGGAATGGGTGCCAGGCATTTGTGCTTTAAAGGTTCTGCATTTGCTCACCCAATCTCACCAATCGTCTCAGTCCCAAGTGTCCCTCCTTATGCCACATCCAGCTGTCATTGTAGATAGGGTCATTCCAGGTTTCATCAGAGACCCTGAAGGAATTGTAAAGAATTTCCCAGTTTTTTTGTTTTGTTTTTGAAATTCCTTTTTATAGTGGGTTTGAGCTGATTCTCGCTGCCATGTTTATGCCAGTCTAGACACACTTGATTCCCTTACTGAGACATATCAATCCATAGGTTTTAAGATTCTTACTAGTCAGATATATTCCTCTGCGGGAAATATGGGGCTTTGAATCCCTTTCACTGAGGAAGGTGTAGGTCTTGTCTATTCCATAGTTGGTTTTTGGAACGGTACCTGTGCTTATACCAAACTCTGGTTTTATGCATCACCCCACCTCTCCTTCCCCCTTAAGCAGGCATAAGAGTGTTTTCTAAATGTGAGACACTCTTCTCTTTCCTATCTCAGTTCAAGTGTAGCCATGTTTACAGGATCTTCATAAGTGATATCTTATGATAAGTTTCTTTTTCTCTGTGACTTATTTCACTTAGAATCATCGTACCTGAATCCACCCATTTTGCTGCTACTGGTCTTATGACATTGATTTCATGGCTGAGGAATATTCCATCGTACGTAAGTACCACAATTTTTTGAACCATTTTTATATTTCCTGGGATATTTAAGGTGTACCTAAGTTGAGGTCCTTGTAAGCAGTGCAACCCTAAGTTTTGGGGTGGCTCTGTCTTATTGATTTTCAGTTTTCCCAAGGTATATTCCCTAGACTGGAAGTGCCCTTGGATCTGTAGCTCTGTTGTTTACTTGTTTTAGGGAACACAATGCACTCTTCCAGAGAGGCTGTTGGCAATTTACATCCCGCCCATCAGCATAACAAGCCTCCCTGTTCTCCAGGGCCTGTCTTGCCTTTCTGGTTTTTACACATTTTGTGGATGTCCCTTTTGACCGGTGAGAAGTGATACTTCTTTGTAGTGCAGATTTGCATTGCCCGCTTGCTTGCTTGGCCAAAAAGGGCGTATGCGTTTTCTCCTGAATATATTCAGGAGAAAACGCATACGCCCTTTTTGGCCAAGAGCATCATATTCGAAGTTGTGTCCCTCTTCCTGTGCTTTAAAGGCGATTCCAACGTACCTGTTGAAATCTGTTTCCTGCTATTCTGCCTCGCTTTCAAGTCCGCCTCGTTGCCATCCCTCAACAGATTTTTGGACGATAGTTGTCCTTTATTACTCGGCCAGTTTGTGAATTGCTGTGCCCCTGAGCTCCATTTTTCAACTCGTTTTTGGTGAGCTGACCGCAAGTCCAAAATTTTGGTTCAGGACCTATACTGGTTCCCGGTGGGTGGCTGAGACTTTGGTTAATTCTTCTTCCTGCCGGGAAATTACAGTGATATGTGTCCGTCCAAATGCCTAACAGCTACTCTCTCATTGGTTCTCCCTCTTCCCTTTCATCCTCTGCCAAATTGGAAACCTGTGCGAACCAGGAGGTTAAAGGGGCTGTCTCTCCAAGTTGGGAGGTTGATAGTAAAGCAGATGGAAAGTCAAAGCGGAGCACCAGGAGAGAGACTATTCGTTGAGTTTTAGAAACCTTTCGTATTCACAGTGTGTCCGTTCTCTAGGTTTCCCGTACATGTTATAGCTGTAGTAATATTCCCTTCAACCTGGAGAGTTGGGACCCATGGAATGGGTGCCATGCATTATTGCTTTAAAGGGTCTCCATTTGCTCACCCTATCTCACCAATCCTCTCAGTCCCAAGTGTCCAGCCTTATGCCACATCCAGCTGTCATTGTAGATAGGGTCATTCCAGGTTTCATCAGAGACCCTGAAGGAATTGTAAAGAATATCCCAGTTTTTTTGTTTTGTTTTTGAAATTCTTTTTATAGTGGGTTTGAGCTGATTCTCGCTGCCATGTTTATGCCAGTCTAGACACACTTGATTCCCTTACGGAGACATATCAATCCATAGGTTTTAAGATTCTTACTAGTCAGATATATTCCTCTGCGGGATATATGGCGTTTTGAGTCCCTTTCACTGAGGAAGTTGTAGGTCTTGTCTATTCCATAGTTGGTTTTTGGAACGGTACCTGTGCTTATATCAAACTCTGGTTTTATGCGTCAACGCACCTCTCCTTCCCCCTTAAGCAGGCATAAGAGTGTTTTCTAAATGTGAGACACTGTTCTCTTTCCTAACTCAGTTCAAGTGTAGCCATGTTTACAGGATCTTCATAAGTGATATCTTATGATAAGTTTCTTTTTGTGTGTAACTTATTTCACTTAGAATCATCGTACCTGAATCCACCCATTTTGCTGCTACTGGTCTTATGACATTGATTTCATGGCTGAGGGATATTCCATCGTACGTAAGTACCACACTTTTTTGAACCATTTTTATATTTCCTGGGATATTTAAGGTGTACCCAAGTTGAGGTCCTTGTAAGCAGTGCAGCCCTAAATTTTGGGGTGGCTCTGTCTTATTGATTTTCAGTTTTCCCAAGGTATATTCCCTGGACTGGAAGTGCCCTTGGCTCTGTAGCTCTGTTGTTTACTTGTTTTAGGGAACACAATGCACTCCTCCAGAGAGGCAGTTGGCAATTTACATCCCGCCCATCAGCATAACAAGGCTCCCTGTTCTCCAGTGCCTGTCTAGCCTTTCTGGTTTTTACACATTTTGTGGATGTCCCTTTTGACCGGTGGGAAGTGATACTTCTTTGTAGTGCAGATTTGTATTGCCCGCTTGCTTGCTTGGCCAAAAAGGGCGTATGCGTTTTCTCCTGAATATATTCAGGAGAAAACGCATACGCCCTTTTTGGCCAAGTGCATCATATTCGAAGTTGTGTCCCTCTTCCTGTGCTTTAAAGGCGATTCCAACGTACCTCTTGAAATCTGTTTCCTGCTATTCTGCCTCGCTTTCAAGTCCGCCTCGTTGCCTTCCCTCAACAGATTTTTGGACGATAGTTGTCCTTTATTACTCGGCCAGTTTCTGAATTGCTGTGCCCCTGAGCTCCATTTTTCAACTCGTTTTTGGTGAGCTGACCGCAAGTCCAAAATTTTGGTTCAGGACCTATACTGGTTCCCAGTGGGTGGCTGAGACTTTGGTTAATTCTTCTTCCTGCCGGGAAATTACAGTGATATGTGCTCGTCCAAATGCCTAACAGCTACTCTCTCATTGGTTCTCCCTCTTCCCTTTCATCCTCTGCCAAATTGGCAACCTGTGCGAACCAGGAGGTTAAAGGGGCTGTCTCTCCAAGTTGGGAGATTGATAGTAAAGCAGATGGAAAGTCAAACCGGAGCACCAGGAGAGGGACTATTCGTTGAGTTTTAGAAAACTTTCGTATTCACAGTGTGTCCGTTCTCTAGGTTTCCCATACATGTTATAGCTGTAGTAATATTCCCTTCAACCTGGAGAGTTGGGACCCATGGAATGGGTGCCAGGCATTTGTGCTTTAAAGGTTCTGCATTTGCTCACCCAATCTCGCCAATCGTCTCAGTCCCAAGTGTCCCTCCTTATGCCACATCCAGCTGTCATTGTAGATAGGGTCATTCCAGGTTTCATCAGAGACCCTGAAGGAATTGTAAAGAATTTCCCAGTTTTTTTGTTTTGTTTTTGAAATTCCTTTTTATAGTGGGTTTGAGCTGATTCTCGCTGCCATGTTTATGACAGTCTAGACACACTTGATTCCCTTACGATGACATATCAATCCATAGGTTTTAAGATTCTTACTAGTCAGATATATTCCTCTGCGGGAAATATGGGGTTTTGAGTCCCTTTCACTGAGGAAGCTGTAGGTCTTGTCTATACCATAGTTGGTTTTTGGAACGGTACTTGTGCTTATATCAAACTCTGGTTTTATGCATCACCCCACCTCTCCTTCCCCCTTAAGCAGGCATAAGAGTGTTTTCTAAATGTGAGACACTGTTCTCTTTCCTAACTCAGTTCAAGTGTAGTCATGTTTACAGGATCTTCATAAGTGATATCTTATGATAAGTTTCTTTTTCTCTGTGACTTATTTCACTTAGAATCATCGTACCTGAATCCACCCATTTTGCTGCTACTGGTCTTATGACATTGATTTCATGGCTGAGGGATATTCCATCGTACGTAAGTACCACAATTTTTTGAACCATTTTTATATTTCCTGGGATATTTAAGGTGTACCCAAGTTTCGGTCCTTGTAATCAGTGCAGCCCTAAATTTTGGGGTGGCTCTGTCTTATTGATTTTCAGTTTTCCCAAGGTATATTCCGTAGACTGGAAGTGCCCTTGGCTCTGTAGCTCTGTTCTTTACTTGTTTTAGAAAACACAATGTACTCCTCCGGAGAGGCAGTTGGCAATTACATCCCGCCCATCAACATAACAAGGCTCCCTATTCTCCAGGTCCTGTCTTGCCTTTCTGGTTTTTACACATTTTGTGGATGTCCCTTTTGACCGGTGGGAAGTGATACTTCTTTGTAGTGCAGATTTGCATTGCCCGCTTGCTTGCTTGGCCAAAAAGGGCGTATGCGTTTTCTCCTGAATATATTCAGGAGAAAACGCATACGCCCTTTTTGGCCAAGTGCATCATTGTCGAAGTTGTGCCCCTCTTCCTGTGCTTTAAAGGCGATTCCAACGTATCTCTTAAAATCTGTTTCCTGCTATTCTGACTCGCTTTCAAGTCCGCCTGGTTGCCTTCCCTCAACAGAATTTTGGACGATAGGTGTCCTTTATTACTCGGCCAGTATGAGAATTGCTGTGCCCCTGAGCTCCATTTTTCAACTCGTTTTTGGTGAGCTGACCGCAAGTCCAAAATTTTGGTTAAGGAACTATTCAGGTTCCCGGTGGGGGGCTGAGACTTTGGTTAATTCTTCTTCCTGCTGGGAAGTTAGAATGATATGTGCCCGTCCAAATGCCTAACAGCTACTCTCTCATTGGTTCTCCCTCTTCCCTTTCATCCTCTGCCAAATTGGAAACGTGTGCGAACCAGAAGGTTAAAGGGGCTGTCTCTCCAAGTTGGGAGATTGATAGCAAAGCAGATGGAAATTCAAACCGGAGCACCAGGACAGGGACTATTTGTTGAGATTTAGAAACCTCTCGTATTCACAGTGTGTCCATTCTCTAGGTTTCCCGTACATGTTATAACTGTACTAATATTCCCTTCAACCTGGAGAGTTGGGACCCATGGAATGGGTGCCATGCATTATTGCTTTAAAGGGTCTGCATTTGCTCACCCAATCTCACCAATCCTCTCAGTCCCAAGTGTCCATCCTTATGCCACATCCAGCTGTCGTTGTAGATAGGGTCATTCCAGGTTTCATCAGAGACCCTGAAGGAATTGTAAAGAATTTCCCAGTTTTTTTGTTTTGTTTTTGAAATTCCTTTTTATAGTGGGTTTGAGCTGATTCTCGCTGCCATGTTTATGCCGTTCTAGACACTCTTGATTCCCTTACAGAGACATATCAATACATAGGTTTTAAGATTCTTACTAGTCAGATATATTCCTCTGCGGGAAATATGGCGTTTTGAGTCCCTTTCACTGAGGAAGGTGTAGGTCTTGTCTATTCCATAGTTGGTTTTTGGAACGGTACCTGTGCTTATATCAAACTCTGGTTTTATGCATCACCCCACCTCTCCTTCCCCCTTAAGCAGGCATAAGAGTGTTTTCTAAATGTGAGACACTGTTCTCTTTCCTAACTCAGTTCAAGTGTAGCCATGTTTACAGGATCTTCATAAGTGATATCTTATGATAAGTTTCTTTTTCTGTGTGACTTATTTCACTTAGAATCACCGTACCTGAATCCACCCATTTTGCTGCTACTGGTCTTATGACATTGATTTCATGGCTGAGGGATATTCCATCGTACGTAAGTACCACAATTTTTTGAACCATTTTTATATTTCCTGGGATATTTAAGGTGTACCCAAGTTGAGGTCCTTGTAAGCAGTGCAGCCCTAAATTTTGGGGTGGCTCTGTCTTATTGATTTTCAGTTTTCCCAAGGTATATTCCCAGATTGGAAGTGCCCTTGGCTCTGTAGCTCTGTTGTTTACTTGTTTTAGGGAACACAATGCACTCCTCCAGAGAGGCAGTTGGCAATTTACATCCCGCCCATCAGCATAACAATGCTCCCTGTTCTCCAGGGCCTGTCTTGCCTTTCTGGTTTTTACACATTTTGTGGATGTCCCTTTTGACCGGTGGGAAGTGATACTTCTTTGTACTGCAGATTTGCATTGCCCGCTTGCTTGCTTGGCCAAAAAGGGCGTATGCGTTTTCTCCTGAATATATTCAGGAGAAAACACATACGCCCTTTTTGGCCAAGTGCATCATTGTCGAAGTTGTGCCCCTCTTCCTGTGCTTTAAAGGCGATTCCAACGTACCTCTTGAAATCTGTTTCCTGCTATTCTGCCTTGCATTCAAGTCCGCCTCGTTGCCTTCCCTCAACAGATTTTTGGACGATAGTTGTCCTTTATTACTCGGCCAGTTTGTGAATTGCTGTGCCCCTGAGCTCCATTTTTCAACTCGTTTTTGGTGAGCTGACCGCAAGTCCAAAATTTTGGTTCAGGACCTATACTGGTTCCCGGTGGGGGGCTGAGACTTTGGTTAATTCTTCTTCCTGCGGGAAATTACAGTGATATGTGCCCGTGCAAATGCCTAACAGCTACTCTCTCATTGGTTCTCCCTCTTCCCTTTCATCCTCTGCCAAATTGGCAACCTGTGCGAACCAGGAGGTTAAAGGGGCTGTCTCTCCATGTTGGGAGTTTGATAGTAAAGCAGATGGAAAGTCAAATCGGAGACCAGGAGAGGGACTATTCGTTGAGTTTTAGAAACCTTTTGTATTCACAGTGTGTCCGTTCTCTAGGTTTCCCGTACATGTTATAGCTGTAGTAATATTCCCTTCAACCTGTAGAGTTGGGACCCATGGAATGGGTGCCAGGCATTTGTGCTTTAAAGGGTCTGCATTTGCTCACCCAATCTCACCAATCGTCTCAGTCCCAAGTGTCCCTCCTTATGCCACATCCAGCTGTCGTTGTAGATAGGGTCATTCCATGTTTCATCAGAGACCCTGAAGGAATTGTAAAGAATTTCCCAGTTTTTTTGTTTTGTTTTTGAAATTCCTTTTTATAGTGGGTTTGAGCTGATTCTCCTGCCAGGTTTATGCCAGTCTAGACACACTTGTTTCCCTTACGGTGACACATGAATACATAGGTTTTAAGATTCTTACTAGTCAGATATATTCCTCTGCGGGAAATATGGGGTTTTGAGTCCCTTTCTCTGAGGAAGGTGTAGGTCTTGTCTATTCCATAGTTGGTTTTTGGAACGGTACCTGTGCTTATATCAAACTCTAGGTTTAGGCATCACCCCACCTCTCCTTCACCCTTAAGCAGGCATAAGAGTGTTTTCTAAATGTGAGACTCTGTTCTCTTTCCTAACTCAGTTCAAGTGTAGCCATGTTTACAGGAACTTCATAAGTGACATCTTATGATAAGTTTCTTTTTCTGTGTGACTTATTTCACTTAGAATCATCGTACCTGAATCCACTCATTTTCCTGCTACTGGTCTTATGACTTTTATTTCATGGTTGAGGGATATTCCATCGTACGTAATTACCACAATATTTTGAACCATTTTTATATTTCCTGGAATATTTAATGTGTACCCAAGTTGAGGTTCTTGTAATCAGTGCAGCCCTAAATTTTGGGGTGGCTCTTTCTTATTGATTTTCAGTTTTCCCAAGGTATATTCCCTAGACTGGAAGTGCCCTTGGCTCTGTAGCTCTGTTCTTTACTTGTTTTAGGCCACACAATGCATTCCTCCAGAGAGGCAGTTGACAATTTTCATGTCGCCCAACACCATAACAAGGCTCCCTGTTCTCCAGGGCCTGTCTTGCCTTTCTGGATTTTACACATTTTGTGGCTGTCCCTTTTGACAGTGGGAAGTGATACTTCTTTGTAGTGCAGATTTGCATTGTCCGCTTTCTTGCTTGGCCAAAAAGGGCGTATGCGTTTCCTCCTGAATATATACAGGAGAAAACGCATACGCTCTTTTTGGCCAAGGGCATTATTGTCGAAGTTGTGCCCCTGTTCCTGTGCTTTAAAGGCGATTCCAACGTACCTCTTGAAATCTGTTTCCTGCTATTCTGCCTGCCTTTCAAATCAGCCTCGTTGCCTTCCCTCAACAGATTTTTGGACGGTCGTTGTCATTTATTACTCTGCCAGTTTTTGAATTGCTGTGCCCCTGAGCTCCATTTTTCAACTCGTTTTTTGTGAGCTGAACGCAAGTCCAAAATTTTGGTTCAGGACCTATACTGGTTCGCGGTGGGTGGCTGAGACTTTTGTTAATTCTTCTTCCTACCGGGAAATTAGAGTGACATGTGCCCGTCCAAATACCTAACAGCTACTCTCTCAATGGTTCTCCCTCTTCCCTTTCATCCTCTGCCAAATTGGCAACCTGTGCGAACCAGCAGGTTAAAGTAGCTGTCTCTTCAAGTTGGGAGACTGATAATGAAGCAGTTGGAAAGTCAAACCGGAGCAGCAGGAGAGGGACTATTCTTTGAGTTTTAGAAACGTTTCATATTCACAGTGTGTCCGTTCTCTAGGTTTTCTGTACATGTTATAGCTGTAGTAATAGTTCCTTCAACCTGGAGAGTTGAGACCCATGGAATGGGGGCCACATATTATTGTTTTAAAGGGTCTGCATTTGCTCACCCACTCTCACCAACCCTCTCAGCCCCAAGTGTCCAGCCTTATGCCACATCCAGCTGTTGTTGTAGATAGGGTCATTCCAGGTTTCATCAGAGACCCTGAAGGAATTGTAAAGAATTTCCCTGTTTTTTGTTTTGTTTTTGAATTTCCTTTTCTAGTGGGTTTGACCTGATTCTCGCTGCCATGTTTATGCCAGTCTAGACACACTTGATTCCCTTACGGAGACATATCAATACATAGGTTTTAAGATTCTTACTAGTATGATATATTCCTCTGCGGGAAATATGGGGTTTTGAGTCCCGTTCACAGAGGAAGTAGTAGGTCTTGTCTATTCTTTATTTGGATTATGGAACCGTACCTGTGCTAATATCAAACTCTGGTTTTATTCATCACCCCACCTCTGCTTTCCCCTTAAGCATGGATAAGAGTGTTTTCTAAATATGAGGCTCTGTTCCCTTTCCTAATTCCTTCCATGTGTAGCCATGTTTATATACCCTTCATAAGTGATATCTTATGATAAGTTTATTTTTCTGTGTGATTTTTTCAGTTAGAATCATCGTACATGAATCCCGTCATTATGCTGCTACTGGCCTTATGACATTGACTTCATGGCTGAGGGATATTCCATCATACGTATGTACCACAATTTCTTTACCATTTTTGTCTTTCCTCGTATTTATAAGGTGTCCCGAAGTCGAGGTTCTTGTAAGCAGTGCTGCCATAAATTTTGGGGTGGCTGTGTCTTATTGATTTTCAATTTTCCCAAGGTATATTCCCGTGACTGGAAGTGCCTTAGGTTGTGAAGCACTGTTGTTTACTTCTTTTTGGGAACACAATGCACTCCTCCAGAGTGGCTGTTGGCAATTTACATCCCACCCATCCGCATAACAAGGCTCCCTGTTCTCCAGATCCTGTCTTGCCTTTCTTGTTTTTACACATTTTACGGATGTCCCTTTTGACCGGTTGGAAGTGATACTTCTTTGTAGTTCAGATTTGCATTGTGCGGTTGCTTGGTTGGCCAAAATGGGCGTATGCGTTTTCTCCTGAATATATTCAGGAGAAAACGCATGCGCCCTTTATGGACAATTCCATAATTGTCGAAGTTGTGATGCTTTTCCTGTGTTTAAAGGCGATTCCAATGTACTTCTGGAAATCTGTTTCGTGCACTTCTGCCTCATTTTCAAGTCCGCCTCATGGCTTTCTCTCAACAGATTTTTGGAAGAGAGTAGTCCTTTATAACTCTGCAAGTTAGTGAATTGCTGTGCCCCTGAGCTCCATTTTTCAACTCGCGTTTTTGTGAGCTGACTGCCAATCCACAATTTTGCTTCAGGACCTATACTGGTTCCATTGGGTGGGCTGGCTCAGAGTTTGTTAATTCTTCTTCGTGACGGGAATTTAGAGTGACATGTGGCCATCCAAATGCCTACAGCTACTCTCTAATTGTTTCTCCCTCTTCCCTTTATATCTTCTGCACAACGTGCCAACTGTGCGAACCAGGAGGTTAAAGGTGCTGACTCTCCAATTTGGGAGATTGATACTAAAGCAGTTGGAATGTCAAACTGGTGCACAAGGAGAGAAAAAAATTAGTAGAGTTTTAGAAACCTTTCACCAATAGATGGTGTCCATTCTCTAGGTTTCCCATACATGTTATAACTGTAGTGATATTCCCTTCTACCTGGAGAGTTGGGACCCATGGAATGGGTGCCAGGTATTATTGCTTTAAACGGTCTGCATTTTCTCACCCAATCTCACCAATCCTCTCAGTCCCAAGTGACCAGCCTTATGCCACATCCAGCTGTCATTGTAGATAGGGTCATTTTAAGTTTCATCAGAACCCCTGAAGGTATTGTGTAAGAATTTCACTGTTTATTTGTTTTGTTTTGAAATTCATTTTTATAGTGGGTTTGAGCTGATTCTCACTGCCGTGTTTATGTCGTTCTAGACACACTTGGTTACCTTATGGAGACATATCAATACATAGGTTTTAAGATTCTTACTAGTCAGATACACTACTCTGCGGGGAATAGGGGTGTTGAGCCCCATTCAGTGAGGAAAGAGTAGGTCTTGTCTATGCTGTATTTGGATTATGCAACCGTACCTGTGCTAATATCAAACTCTGGTTTTATGCATCACCCCACCTCTCCTTTCCTCTTGAGCAGGCATAAGAGTGTTTTCTAAATGTGAGACTCTTCTCTTTCCTAATTCAGTTCATGTGTAGCCATGTTTACAAGAACTTCATAAGTGATATCTTATGATAAGTTTCTTTTTCTGTGTGACTTATTTCAGTTAGAATCATCGTACATGAATCCACTCATTATGCTGCTACTGGCCTTATGACATTGATTTCATGGCTGAGGGATATTCCATCGTACGTATGTACCACAATTTCTTTACTATTTTTGTCTTTCCTGGGATATTTAAGGTGTCCCGAAGTCGAGGTTCTTTTAAGCAGTGCTGCCCTATATTGTGGGTTGGCTGTGTCTTATTGATTTTCAATTTTCGCAAGGTATATTCCCATGACTGGAAGTGCCTTAGGTTGTGAAGCTCTGTTGTTTAATTCTTTTAGGGAACACAATGCACTCCTCCAGAGTGGCTGCTGGCAATCTGCATCCCACCCATCAGCATAACAAGGCTCCCTGTTCTCTAGAGCCCCTCTTGCCTTTCTGGTTTTTACACATTTTACGGATATGCCTTTTGACTGGTGGGAAGTGATACTTCTTTGTAGTGCAGATTTGCATTGTGCGGTTGCTTGGTTGGCCAAAATGGGTGTATGCGTTTTCTCCTGAATATATTCAGGAGAAAACGCATGCACCCTTTATGGACAATTCCATAATTGTCGAAGTTGTGATGCTTTTCCTGTGTTTAAAGGCGATTCCAATGTACTTATGGAAATCTGTTTCGTGCAAATCTCCCTCATTTTCAAGTCCGCCTCATGGCTTTTCCTCAACAGATTTTTGGAAGAGAGTTGTCCTGTATAACTCTGCAAGTTAGTGAATTGCTGTGCCCCCGAGCTCCATTTTTCAACTTGTGTTTTTGTGAGCTGACCTTAAACCCACAATTTTGCTTCAGGACCTATACTAGTTATGGGGGTGGGGCAGGCTGAGAGTTTGGTTAATTCTTCTTCATGACGGGAAATTAGAGTGACATGTGGCCGTCCAAATGCCTACAGCTACTCTCTCATTGGTTCTCCCTCTTCCCTTATATCCTCTGCACAATGTGCCAACTGTGCGAACCAGGAGGTTATAGGGGCTGACTCTCCAATTTGGGAGATTGATATTAAAGCAGTTGGAATGTCAAGCTGCAGCACATGGAGAGAAAAAAATAGTAGAGTTTTAGAAACTTTTCACCATCAGAGGGTGTCCATTCTCTAGGTTTCCCATACATGTTATAACTGTAGTGATATTCCCTTCTACCTGGAGAGTTGGGAACCATGGAATCAGTGGCAGGCATTATTGCTTTAAAGCGTCTGCATTTTCTCACCCAATCTCAACAATCCTCTCAGTCCCAGGTGAACAGCCTTATGCCACATCCAGCTGTTGTTGTAGATAGGGTCATTCCAAGTTTCATCAGAACCCCTGAAGGTGTTGTGTAAGAATTTCACTGTTTCTTTGTTTTGTTTTGAAATTCCTTTTTATAGTGGGTTTGAGCTGATTCTCACTGCCGTGTTTATGTCATTCTAGACACACTTGGTTCCCTTATGGAGACATATCAATACATAGGTTTTAAGATCCTTACTAGTCAGATATATTTCTCTGTGGGGAATAGGAGTGTTGAGTCCCATTCACTGAGGAAGGAGTCGGGCTTGTCTCTTCTGTATTTGGATTATGGAACGGTACCTGTGTTAATATCAAACTCTGGTTTTGTGTGTCTCCCCACCTCTCCTTCCCCCTTAAGCAAGCATAAGAGTGTTTTCTAAATCTGAGACTCTGTTCTCTTTCCTAATTCAGTTCATATTTAGCCAGGTTTACATTCCCTTCATAAGTGATATCTTATATCAGAATGCACCATGGCCCTTGTCATAATAATGCTCCATGACCCCTGTCATCACAATGCTCCATTCCCTGGTTATCACAATGCTCCATGTCCCTTGTCATAACAATTCTCCACATAATTGTCATCACAATGCTACATGACACTTCTCATCACAAAGTTACATGCTCGTTTCATCACAATTCTCCATGCACTTGTCATTGCAATGTTCCATGACCCCTGTCATAGCAAGCTCCAAGTGTTTGTCATCACAATGCTTCACGACTTTATCATCAAAATTCTCAATGGCACTTTTCATCACAATGTTCCGTACCCTTGTCATAACAATGCTCCATGCCCTTGTCATCACAATGCTCCATGACACCTGTCATCACAATGCTCCCTGACACCTGTCATCACAATTACCCATGGTCTTCTCATCACAATGCTCCACGGTTTTGCCATCACAATGCTCCATGCCCTGGTCATCTCAAAGCTCAATGTCCCTTGTCCTCACAATTCTCCACGTCCTTGTCATCACAATGCTCCATGGCACTTCTCATCACAATGTTATATGCTCTTGTCATAACAATACTCCATGCACTTGTCATCACAATGCTCCATGACCCCTGTCATAGGAAGCTCCATGCGCTTGTCATCACAATGTTTCAGGACATGGACATTAAAATTATCAATGGCCCTTGACATCTCAATGCTCCATGCGCTTATCATCACAATGCTCCTTTACCTTTGTCACAACAATCCTCCATGACACTTGGCATCACAATGCTCCGTGCTATTGTCATCACAATGGAACATGACATATGTCACCACAATGCTCCCTGACACCTGTCTTCACAATACTCCATGACCTTGTCATCACAATGCTCCAGGCCCTTGTCATCACAATGTGCCATGCCCACTGTTATCAAAATAATCCATGAAACTTGTCAGACCAAAGCTCCATGCCACCTTTCATCACAATGCTCCATGAACCCTGTCATCACAATGCACCATGCCCATCATCATAATGCTTCATGCTCTTGTCATCACAATGAAATCAAAATGCTCTATGACCTCTGTCATCACAATGCTCCAAACCCTTGTGATCACAATGTTCCATAACACTTGTCATCACAATACCCCATGACGCTAGTCATCACAATTATCCATGGACTTCTCATCACAATGCCCCATGACATTTGTCATCACAATGCGCAATACACATGTCATCACAATGCTCCCTGACTCTTGCCATCAGTATGCTCCCTGAACCCTTTCATAACAAGGCTCCATGCCTTTTTCATCACAATGCTCCATGTCCTTGTCATCACAATGCTCCAAGACCCCTGTAATCACAATGGTCCATGCCCCTTTTCATCAGAATGCTCCATGAGACTTGTCATCACAAGGCTCCATGGTCTTCTCATCACAATGCTCCAGGACATTGTCATCAAAATGCTCCATTCCCTTATCATCACAATGCTCCATGACCCCTGTCATCACAATACTCCATGAACATTTTCAGCCCAATGCTCCATGACCTTCTCATCACAATGCTCCATGACCAATATCATCACAATGCTCCATGACCACAGTCATCACAACGCTCAATATCACCTGACAACACAATGATCCGGGACTCTTGTCATCACAATGCTCCATTCCCTAGTCATCACAATGCTCCATGACCCCTGTCGTCACAATACTCCATGAACATTTTCAGCCCAATGCTCCATGACACTTGTCATCACAATGATGCATGCCCTTGTCATCCCAATGCTCCATGACCCCTGTAATCACAATGCTCCGTGACGCTTGTCATCACAGTGCTCCATGACACCTGTCATCACAATTCTCCATGCCTTTGTCAGCAAAATGCTACATGACCTTGTCATTACAATGTTCTATGCACTTGTCATCACAATACTCCATTACCATTGCCATCACAATCCTCCATGAACCTTGGGATCACATTGCTCCATGCCCTTGTCATCACAATGCTCCATGCTCCTTGAAATCAAAATGATCCATGACCTCTGTCATCACAATGCTCCAAACCCTTGTGATCACAATGTTCCATAACACTTGTCATCACAATGCTCCATGATGCCTGTCATCACAATACTCCATGCACTTTTCATCACAATGCTCCATGACCTTTGCCATCACAATTCTCGATACACTTGTCATCACAATGTTCCCTGACACTTGTCATCAGAATGCTCCTTGAACCCTGTCACAAAAAGGCTCCATGCCTTTTTCATCAAAATGCACCATGCCGTTTTCATCCCAATGCTCCATGCCATTGCCATCAAAATACTCCACAAGCTTGTCATCAGAATGCTCCATGTCCCTTGTCATCACAATTTTCCATGCACTTGTCAGCAAAATGCTCCCTGACCCTTGTCATCACAATGCTCCAAGCCATTGTCATCACAATGCTCCATTACCTTTGTCATCAGAATCCTCCATGACACTTGGCATCACAATGCTCCATGGCATTGTCATCACAATGGGCCATTACATATGTCATCACAATGCTCCCTGACACCTGTCTTCACAATAATGAATGACCTGGTCATCACAATGCTCCATGCCCTTGTCATCACAATGTGCCATTCCAACTGTCATCGCAATAAGCCATGAAACTTATTAGACCAATGCTCCATGCCCTTGTCATCACAATGCCCCATGCCCTTGTTATCACAATGCTCCATGACCCCTGTCATCACAATGCTCCGTGACTCCAGTCATCACAAGGTTTCATGACCTATGTCATCACAATGGTCCATGCCCTTGTCATCAACAGTCTCTGTGACCTTTTTAACCACAATGCTTCATGAACTTTTCATCACAATGCCCTTTGACCCTTGTCATCACAATGCTCTATGCCTTTCTCAGCACAATGCTCCATGACACTTGTCATCACAATGCTCCATGCGCTTGTCATCACAATGCACCATGCGCTTGTCGGCACAGTGCTCCACAATCTTGTTATCACAATGCTCCATAAACCTTGGCATCACAATGCTCCATGCACTTCAAATCAAAATGCTCTCTCACCACTGATATCACAATGTTACATCACTATTCATCACAATACTCCCTCAACCCTGTCATCACAATGTTCCATGACTCCTGTCATCACAATGCTACATGCACTTATCATCACAATGTTCGATGATCCCTGACATCACAATGTTCCATAACCCCTGTCATCAAAATGCTCCATGACCCTTTTCATCAAAATGCTCCATGACCCCTAACATCACAATGTTACATAACGCCTCTCATCAAAATGTTCCATGACACTTTTCATCAAATTGGTCCATGACAATGTCATCACAATGCTCCCTGCCCTTCTCATCACAATGCACCACGCCCTTGTCATCAAAATGCTCCATGACCATTGTCATCACAAAGCTCAATGACCCTTGGCATCACAATGCTCCATGCCATTGTCATCACAATACTCCATGAAACCTCTCATCACATTGTTCCATGCAATTGTCATCAAAAAGCTCCATGGTGCTTGTCATCACACTGCTCGATGCCCTTCTCATCACAATGCTCCATGCCCTTGTCATTACAATCCTCCATGACCCATGTATCACTGTGTTCCGTGCCCTTGTCATCACAATGCTCCATGCCCACTCTCATCACAATAATCCATGAAACTTTTCAGACAAATATTCTATGCCCTTGTCATCACAATGCTCCATTACCCCTGTCATAACAATGCTCCATGACCCCAGCCATCACAACGTTCCACGGGCTTGTCATCACAAGGCTCCATGACCCTTGTCATCACAATGCTCCAAGACCCCTGTAATCACAGTGCTACATGCCCTTGTCATCACAAAGCTCCATGATGCATGTCATCAGAATGCTCCATGCCCTTGCCATCACAATGCTCCATTACCCCGTGATAACAATGCTCCATGACCCCTGCCAACACGATGTTCCATGGCCTTGTCATCACAAGGCTCCATGACCCTTCTCATCACAATGCTCCAAGACCCCTGTAATCACAATGCTCCATGTCCCTTTTTATCTCAATGATCCATGAACCCTGTCATCACAATGCACCATGCCCATCATCATAATGCTTCAGGCTATTGTCATCACAATGAAATCAAAATTCTCCATGACCTCTGTCATAACACTGCTCCAAACCCTTGTGATCACAATATTCCATAACACTTGTCATCACAATGCCCCATGACGCTCGTCATAACAATTATCTATGGTCTTCTCATCACAATGCTCCATGACCTTTGTCATCACAATGCTCAATACACTTGTCATCAAAATGCTCCCAGACACTTGTTCTCTGTATGCTCCTTGAACCCTGTCATGACAAGGCTCCATGCCTTTTTCATCACAATGATCCATGCCTTTTTCATCACAATGCTCCAAAACACCTGTAATTACAATGCTCCATGCCCTTGTCATCACAAAGCTCAATGACGCATGTCATCAGACTGCTCCTTGGCCTTCTCATCACAATGCTCCATGCCCTTGTCATCACAATTTTCCAAGACACTCTAATCACAATGCTCCATGCCCCTTTTCATCAGTATGCTCCATGAGACTTGTCTCACAAGGCTCCATGGTTTTCTCATCACAATGCTCCAGCACCTTGTCATCACAATGCTTCACGACCTTGTCATGAAAATTTTCAATGTCCCTTGTCATCATAATGCTCCAAGCCCTAGTCATCACAATGCTCCATTATATTTGTCATCACAATCCTCCATTACATTTGGCATCACAATGCTCCATGCCATTGTCATCGCAATGGACCATGACATATGTCATCACAATGCTCCCTGACACCTGTCTTCACAATACTCCATGACCTTCTCATCACAATGCCCCATGCCCTTGTCATCACAATGTCCCATGCCCACTGTCATCACAATAATCTATTAAACTTGTCAGACCAATGCTCCATGCCCATGTCATCACAATGCAACATGCCCTTGTCATCACAATGCTCCATGACCTTGTCATCACAATGCTCCATGCCCTTGTCATCACAATGCTCTATGACCCCTGTCATCACAATGCTCTGTGACTCCAGTCATCACAATGCTTCGTAACATTTGTCATCACAGTGGTCCATGCCCACATCATCACAAGGCTCTGTGACCTTTGTAACCACAATACTCCATGAACTTTTCATCACAATGCTCCGTGACCCTTGTCATCACAATGCTCCATGCCTTTGTCAGAACAATGTTCCATGACCCTTGTCATCACAATGTGCCACGTGATTTTCATCACAACGGTCCACAAAATTGTCAACGTAATGCTCCATAACCCTTGTAATCACAATGCTCCATGCACTTCTCATCAAAATGCTCTCTCAACAGAGATATCACAATGTTCCATCACTAGTCATCACAATACTCCCTCACCCCTGTAATCACAATGTTCCATGACCACTGTCAACACAATGCTACATCCCCCTATCATCACAATGTTCCATGACCCCTGACATCACAATGTTCCATAACCCCTGTCATCAAAATGCTCCATGACCCTTTTCATCCCAAAGCTCCATGACCCCTGACATCACAATGTTCTATAACCCCTGTCATCAAAATGTTCCATTACACTTTTCATCAAATTGCTACATGACCCTGTCATCAAAATGCTCCCTGCCCTTCTCATCACAATGCACCACGCCCTTGACATCAAAATGCTCCATGACTTTTGTCATCACAAAGCTCCATAACCCTTGGAATCACAATGTTCCATGAACCCTCTCATCACATTGTTCCATGCCCTTGTCATCACAAAGCTCCATGACGCTTGTCAAAACAATGTTCGATGCCCTTCTCATCACAATGCTCCATGCCCTTGTCATTACAATCCTCCATGACCCATGGATCACAGTGTTCCGT
The DNA here is from genome assembly GCF_949752795.1 of Hyperoodon ampullatus. Lineage (NCBI taxonomy): Eukaryota > Metazoa > Chordata > Mammalia > Artiodactyla > Ziphiidae > Hyperoodon > Hyperoodon ampullatus. Next base: position 449,115 of record NW_027640427.1, read on the forward strand.
GACCTTGTCATCACAATGCTCCATGCCCACTCTCATCACAATAATCCATGAAACTTTTCAGACCAATGCTCCATGCCCTTCTCATAACAATGCTCCATTACCCCTGTCATAACAATGCTCCATGAACCCTGCCATCACAATGTTCCACACCATTGTCATCACAAGGCTCCATGACCCTTGTCATCACAATGCTCCAAGACCCCTGTAATCACAATGCTCCATGCCCTTGTCATCACAAAGCTCAATGACGCATGTCATCAGAATGCTCCATGGCCTTCTCATCACAATGCTCCTTGCCCTTGTCATCACAATGCTCCAAGACCCCTGTAATCACAATGCTCCATGCCCCTTTTCATCTCAATGCTCCATGAACGCTGTCATCACAATGCACCATGCCCATCACCATAATGCTTCAGGCTATTGTCATCACAATGAAATCAAAATGCTCCATGACCTCTGTCATCACAATGCTCCAAACCCTTGTGATCACAATGTTCCATAAAACTTATCATCACAACACCCCATGACGCTCATCATCAAAATTATCCATGGTCTTCTCATCACAATGCTCCATGAACTTTGTCATCACAATGCTCAATACACTTGTCATCACAATGCTCCGTGACACTTGTTGTCAGTATGCTCCTTGAACCCTGTCATGACAAGGCTCCATGCCTTTTTCATAACAATGATCCATGCCATTTTCATCACAATGCTCCATGCCCTTGTCAGCACAAAGCTCCATGACGCATGTCATCTGAATGCTCCATGGCCTTCTCATCACAATGCTCCATGCCCTTGTCATCACAATGCTCCAAGACCCCTGTAATCACAATGCTCCATGCCCCTTTTCATCAGAATGTTCCATGAGAATTGTCATAACAAGGCTCCATGGACTTCCCATCACAATGCTCCAGGACCTTGTCATCACAGTGCTCAATTCCCTTCTCATTACAATGCTCCATGACCCCTGTCATCACAATACTCCATGAACATTTTCAGCCCAATGCTTCATGACCTTCTCATCACAATGCTCCATGACCCATATCATCACAGTCCTCCAAGACCACTGTCATCACAACACTCCATGTCCCCTGACAACAAAATGATCCGGGACTCTTGTCATCACAATGCTCCATTCCCTTGTCATCACAATGCTCCATGAACATTTTCAGCCCTATGCTCCATGACACTTGTCATCACAATGATCCATGCCCTTGTCATCCCAATGCTCCATGACCCCTGTAATCACAATGCTCTGTGACGCTTATCATCACAGTGCTCCATGACCCTTATCATCACAATTCTCCATGCCTGTGTCATCAAAATCCTACATGACCTTGTCATCACAATGCTCCATGAGCTTGTCATCACAATACTCCATTACCATTTTCATCACAATCCTCCATGAACCTTGGGATCACATTGCTCCATGCCCTTGTCATCACAATGCTCCATGCTCCTTGAAATCAAAATGGTCCATGACTTCTGTCATCACAATGCTCCAACCCATTGTGATCACAATGTTCCATAACACTTGTCATCAAAACACTCCATGATGACTGTCATGACAATACTCCATGCACTTGTCGTCACAATGCTCCATGAACTTTGTCATCACAATTCTCAATACACTTGTCATCACAATGCTCCCTGACACTTGTCGTCAGAATATTCCTTGAACACTGTCATGAAAAGGCTCCATGCCTTTTTCATCAGAATGCTCCATGCCCTTTTCATCACAACGCTCCAGGTCATTGTCATCACAATACTCCACAAGCTTGTCATCAGAATGCTCCATGATCATTGTCTTCAGAATGCTCCATGACCCCTGTCATCACAATGCTCCATACCCCTTGTCATTACAGTGTTCCATGACGCTAGTCATCACAATTATCCATGGTCTTCTCATCACAATGCTCCACGGTCTTGCCATCACAATGCTCCATGCCTTGGTCATCACGATGCACCAAGTCCCCAGTCATCACAATGCTCCATGACCCCTGTCATCACAATGCTCCATACCCCTTGTCATTACAGTGCTCCATGACGCTCGTCATCACAATTATCCATGGTCTTCTCATCACAATGCTCCACGATCTTGCCATCACAATGCTCCATGCCCTGGTCATCACAATGCTCCATGTCCCCTGTCATCACAATTCTCCACGTTCTTGGCATCACTATGCTCCATGATACTTCTCATCACAGTGTTACATGTTTTGTCATCACAATTCTCTATGCACTTGTCATCGCAATGCTCCATGACCCCTGTCATAGCAAGCTCCATGTGATTGTCATCACAATGCTTCATGAACATGTCATCAAAATTCTCAATGGCCCTTGTTATCACAATGCTCCATGACCCTTGTCATCACAATGCTCCAAGCCCTGGTCATCAAAATGCTCCATTACCTTTGTCATCACAATCCTCCATGACACTTGGCATCACAATACTACATTCCATTGTCATTGCAATAGACCATGACATATGTCATCACAATGCTCCCTGACACCCTTCTTCACAATACTCCATGACCTTCTCATCACAATGCTCCATGCCCTTGTCATCACAATGCGCCATGCCCACTGTCATCACAATAATCCATGAAACTTGTCAGAAAAATGCTCCATGACCCTGTCATCACAAGGCTCCATGCCCTTTCATCACAATGCTCTATGACCCCTGTCATCACAATGCTCCGTGACTCCAGTTATCACAATGCTTCATGACCTTTGTCATCACAATGGTCCATGACCTCGTCATCACAAGGCTCTGTGACCTTTGTGACCACAACACTCCATGAACATTTCATCACAATGCTCGGTGACCCTTGTCATCACAATGCTCCATGCCTTTGTCAGCACATTACTCCATGACACATGGCATCAAATGTGCCATGCTCTTGTAATCACAATGCTCCACATCGTTGTCATCACAATGCTCCACAAACCTTGTCATCACAATGCTCCATGCGTTTGTCAGCACAATGATCCATGACCCATGTCATCACAATGTGCCCTGCGTTTCTCATCACAATGCTCCACAGCCTTGTCATCACAATGCTCCATGCACCTCTCATCAAAATGCTCTCTCACCACTGATATCACAATATTCCATCACTAGTCAACACAATACTCCCTCCACCCTGTCATCCCAATGTTCCATGACCCTTGTCACAACAATGCTACATGCTCTTATCATCACAATGCTCCATGACCCCTGACATCACAATGTTCCATAACCCCTGTCATCACAATGCTCCATGACCCTTTTCATCACAATGCTCCATGACCCCTAACATCACAATGTTCCATAAACACTGTCATCAAAATGTTCCATGACCCTTTTCATCCAATTGCTCCATGACCCTGTCATCACAATTCTCCCTGCCCTTCTCATCACAATGCACCACGCCCTTGTCATCAAAATGCTCCATGGCCTATGTCATCACAAAGCTCCATGACCCTTGGAATCACAATGCTCCATGCCATTGTCATCACAAAGCTCCATGAAACCTCTCATCACATTGCTCCATGCCGTTGTCATCACAAAGCTCGTTGACGCTTGTCATCACAATGCTCCATGCCCTTGTCATTGCAATCCTCCATAACACATGTATCACTGTGTTCCGTGCCCTTGTCATCACAATGCTCCATGCTCACTCTCATCACAATAATCCATGAAACTTTTCAGACCAATGCTCCATGCCCTTGTCATCACAATGCTCCATTACACCTGTCATAACAATGCTCCATGACCCCTGCCATCACAATGTTCTACGGCCTTATCATCACAAGACTCCATGGCCCTTGTCATCACAATGCTCCAAGACCCATGTAATCACAATGCTCCATGCCCATGTCATCACAAAGCTCCCTGACGCATGTCATCAGAATGCTCCATGGCCTTCTCATCACAATACTCCATGCCCTTGTCATCACAATGCTCCAAGACCCTTGTTATTACAATGATCCATGCCTCTTTGCATCTCAATGCTCCATGAACCCTGTCATCACAATGCACCATGCCCATCATCATAATGCTTCATGCTATTGTCATCACAATGAAATCAAAATTCTCCATGACCTCTCTCATCACAATGCTCCAAACCCTTGTGATCACAATGTTCCATAACACTTGTCATCACAACGCCCCATGACGCTGGTCATCCCAATTATCCATGGACTTCTCATCACAATGCTCCATGACCTTTGTCATCACAATTCTCAATACACTTGTCATCACAATGCTCCCTGATACTTGTCATCAGTATGCTCATTGAACCCTGTCATGACAAGTCTCCATGCCTTTTTCATCACAATGATCCATTCCCTTTTCATCACAATGCTCCATGCCATTGTCATCACAATACTCCACAAGCTTGTCATCAGAATGCTCCGTGACACTTTTCATCTCAATGATCCATGACCCCTGTCATCACAATGCTCCATGACACCTGTCATCACAATGCTCCATGCCCCTTGTCATTACAGTGCTCCATGATGTTCGTTATCACTATTATCCATGGTCTTCTCATCACAGTGCTCCACGGTCTTGCCATCACAATGCTCCATGCCCTGGTCTTCACAATGCTCCATGTCCCCAGTCATCACAATGCTCCATGACCCCTGTCGTCACAATGCTCCATACCTCTTGTCATTACAGTGCTCCATGACACTCGTAATCACAATTGTCCATGGTCTTCTCATCACAATGCTCCACGACCTTGTCATCAAAATGCTCCATGACCCTTGTCATCACAATGCTCCAAGACCACTGTCATAACAATGCTCCATGACCCCTGTCATCACAAGGCTCCATACCCCGTGTCATTACAGTGTTCCATGACACTCCTCATCACAATTATCCATGGTCTTCTCATCACAATGCTCCACGGTCTTGCCATCACAGTGCTCCATGCCTTGGGCATCACAATGCTCCATGTCCCCGGTCATCACAATGCTCCATGACCACTGTCATCACAATGCTCTATACCCCTTGTCATTACAGTGCTCCATGACGCTCGTCATCACAATTATCCATGATCTTCTCATCACAGTGCTCCACGGTCTTGCCATCACAATGCTCCATGCCCTGGTCATCACAATGCTCCATGTCCCCTGTCATCACAATTCTCCACGTTCTTGGCATCACTATGCTCCATGATACTTCTCATCACAGTGTTACATTTTTTGTCATCACAATTCTCTATGCACTTGTCATCGGAATGCTCCATGACCCCTGTCATAGCAAGCTCCATGTGATTGTCATCACAATGCTTCATGAACATGTCATCAAAATTCTCAATGACCCTTGTCATCACAATGCTCCAAGCCCTTGTCATCAAAATGCTCCATTACCTTTGTCATCACAATCCTCCATGACACTTGGCATCACAATGCTACATTCCATTGTCATTGCAATAGACCATGACATATGTCATCACAATGCTCCCTGACACCCTTCTTCACAATACTCCATGACCTTCTCATCACAATGCTCCATGCCCTTGTCATCACAATGCACCATGCCCACTGTCATCACAATAATCCATGAAACTTGTCAGGAAAATGCTCCATGACCCTGTCATCACAAGGCTCCATGCCCTTTCATCACAATGCTCTATGACCCCTGTCATCACAATGCTCCGTGACTCCAGTCATCACAATGCTTCATGACCTTTGTCATCACAATGGTCCATGACCTCGTCATCACAAGGCTCTGTGACCTTTGTGACCACAACACTCCATGAACATTTCATCACAATGCTCGGTGACCCTTGTCATCGCAATGCTCCATGCCTTTGTCAGCACATTACTCCATGACACATGGCATCAAATGTGCCATGCGCTTGTCATCACAATGCTCCACATCGTTGTCATCACAATGCTCCATAAACCTTGTCATCACAATGCTCCATGCGTTTGTCAGCACAATGTTCCATGACCCATGTCATCACAATGTGCCCTGCGTTTCTCATCACAATGCTCCACAGCCTTGTCATCACAATGCTCCATGCACCTCTCATCAAAATGCTCTCTCACCACTGATATCACAATGTTCCATCACTAGTCAACACAATACTCCCTCCACCCTGTCATCCCAATGTTCCATGACCCTTGTCACAACAATGCTACATGCTCTTATCATCACAATGCTCCATGACCCCTGACATCACAATGTTCCATAACCCCTGTCATCACAATGCTCCATGACCCTTTTCATCACAATGCTCCATGACCCCTAACATCACAATGTTCCATAAACAGTGTCATCAAAATGTTCCATGACACTTTTCATCCAATTGCTCCATGACCCTGTCATCACAATGCTCCCTGCACTTCTCATCACAATGCACCACGCTCTTGTCATCAAAATGCTCCATGGCCTATGTCATCACAAAGCTCCATGACCCTTGGAATCACAATGCTCCATGCCATTGTCATCACAAAGCTCCATGAAACCTCTCATCACATTGTTCCATGCTGTTGTCATCACAAAGCTCCATGACGCTTGTCATCAAAATGCTCCATGCCCTTGTCATTGCAATCCTCCCTAACACATGTATCACTGTGTTCCGTGCCCTTGTCATCACAATGCTCCATGCTCACTCTCATCACAATAATCCATGAAACTTTTCAGACCAATGCTCCATGCCCTTGTCATCACAATGCTCCATTACACCTGTCATAACAATGCTCCATGACCCCTGCCATCACAATGTTCTACGGCCTTGTCATCACAAGACTCCATGGCCCTTGTCATCACAATGCTCCAAGACCCCTGTAATCACAATGCTCCATGCCCATGTCATCACAAAGCTCCCTGACGCATGTCATCAGAATGCTCCATGGCCTTCTCATCACAATACTCCGTGACCTTGTCATCACAATGCTCCAAGACCCTTGTTATTACAATGATCCATGCCTCTTTGCATCTCAATGTTCCATGAACCCTGTCATCACAATGCACCATGCCCATCATCATAATGCTTCATGCTATTGTCATCACAATGAAATCAAAATTCTCCATGACCTCTCTCATCACAATGCTCCAAACCCTTGTGATCACAATGTTCCATAACACTTGTCATCACAACGCCCCATGACGCTGGTCATCACAATTATCCATGGACTTCTCAACACAATGCTCCATGACCTTTGTCATCACAATTCTCAATACACTTGTCATCACAATGCTCCCTGATACTTGTCATCAGTATGCTCATTGAACCCTGTCATGACAAGTCTCCGTGCCTTTTTCATCACAATGATCCATGCCCTTTTCATCACAATGCTCCATGCCATTGTCATCACAATACTCCACAAGCTTGTCATCAGAATGCTCCGTGACACTTTTCATCTCAATGACCCATGACCCCTGTCATCACAATGTTCCATGACACCTGTCATCACAATGCTCCATGCCCCTTGTCATTACAGTGCTCCATGATGTTCGTCATCACAATTATCCATGGTCTTCTCATCACAGTGCTCCACGGTCTTGCCATCACAATGCTCCATGCCCTGGTCATCACAATGCTCCATGTCCCCAGTCATCACAATGCTCCATGACCCCTGTCGTCACAATGCTCCATACCGCTTGTCATTACAGTGCTCCATGACACTCGTAATCACAATTGTCCATGGTCTTCTCATCACAATGCTCCACGACCTTGTCATCAAAATGCTCCATGACCCTTGTCATTACAATGCTCCATGACCACTGTCATAACAATGCTCCATGACCCCTGTCATCACAAGGCTCCATACCACTTGTCATTACAGTGTTCCATGACACTCCTCATCACAATTATCCATGGTCTTCTCATCACAATGCTCCACGGTCTTGCCATCACAGTGCTCCATGCCTTGGGCATCACAATGCTCCATGTCCCTGGTCATCACAATGCTCCATGACCACTGTCATCACAATGCTCTATACCCCTTGTCATTACAGTGCTCCATGACACTCGTCACCACAATTATCCATGATCTTCTCATCACAGTGCTCCACGACCTTGCCATCACAAGGCTCCATGCCCTGGTCATCACAATGCTCCATGTCCCCAGTCATCAAAATGCTCCATGTCCCCGGTCATCACAATGCTCCATGACCACTGTCATCACAATGCTCTATACCCCTTGTCATTACAGTGCTCCATGACGCTAGTCATCACAATTATCCATGGTCTTCTCATCACAGTGCTCCACGGTCTTGCCATCACAATGCTCCATGCCCTGGTCATCACAATGCTCCATGTCCCCTGTCATCACAATTCTCCACGTTCTTGGCATCACTATGCTCCATGATACTTCTCATCACAGTGTTACATGTTTTGTCATTACAATTCTCTATGCACTTGTCATCGTAATGCTCCATGACCCCTGTCATAGCAAGCTCCATGTGATTGTCATCACAATGCTTCATGAACATGTCATCAAAATTCTCAATGGCCCTTGTTATCACAATGCGCCATGACCCTTGTCATCACAATGCTCCAAGCCCTTGTCATCAAAATGCTCCATTACCTTTGTCATCACAATCCTCCATGACACTTGGCATCACAATGCTACATTCCATTGTCATTGCAATAGACCATAACATATGTCATCACAATGCTCCCTGACACCCTTCTTCACAATACTCCATGACCTTCTCATCACAATGCTCCATGCCCTTGTCATCACAATGCACCATGCCCACTGTCATCACAATAATCCATGAAACTTGTCAGAAAAATGCTCCATGACCCTGTCATCACAAGGCTCCATGCCCTTTCATCACAATGCTCTATGACCCCTGTCATCACAATGCTCCGTGACTCCAGTTATCACAATGCTTCATGACCTTTGTCATCACAATAGTCCATGACCTCGTCATCACAAGGCTCTGTGACCTTTGTGACCACAACACTCCATGAACATTTCATCACAATGCTCGGTGACCCTTGTCATCACAATGCTCGGTGACCCTTGTCATCACAATGCTCCATGCCTTTGTCAGCACATTACTCCATGACACATGGCAACAAATGTGCCATGCGCTTGTCATCACAATGCTCCACATCGTTGTCATCACAATGCTCCACAAACCTTGTCATCACAATGCTCCATGCGTTTGTCAGCACAATGATCCATGACCCATGTCATCACAATGTGCCCTGCATTTCTCATCACAATGCTCCACAGCCTTGTCATCACAATGCTCCATGCACCTCTCATCAAAATGCTCTCTCACCACTGATATCACAATGTTCCATCACTAGTCAACACAATACTCCCTCCACCATGTCATCCCAATGTTCCATGACCCTTGTCACAACAATGCTACATGCTCTTATCATCACAATGCTCCATGACCCCTGACATCACAATGTTCCATAATCCCTGTCATCACAATGCTCCATGACCCTTTTCATCACAATGCTCCATGACCCCTAACATCACAATGTTCCATAAACAGTGTCATCAAAATGTTCCATGACCCTTTTCATCCAATTGCTCCATGACCCTGTCATCACAATTCTCCCTGCCCTTCTCATCACAATGCACCACGCCCTTGTCATCAAAATGCTCCATGGCCTATGTCATCACAAAGCTCCATGACCCTTGGAATCACAATGTTCCATGCCATTGTCATCACAAAGCTCCATGAAACCTCTCATCACATTGCTCCATGCCGTTGTCATCACAAAGCTCGATGACGCTTGTCATCACAATGTTCCATGCCCTTGTCATTGCAATCCTCCATGACACATGTATCACTGTGTTCCGTGCCCTTGTCATCACAATGCTCCATGCTCACTCTCATCACAATAATCCATGAAACTTTTCAGACCAATGCTCCATGCCCTTGTCATCACAATGCTCCATTACACCTGTCATAACAATGCTCCATGACCCCTGCCATCACAATGATCTACGGCCTTGTCATCACAAGACTCCATGACCCTTGTCATCACAATGCTCCAAGACCCCTGTAATCACAATGCTCCATGCCCATGTCATCACAAAGCTCCCTGATGCATGTCATCAGAATGCTCCATGGCCTACTCATCACAATACTCCATGCCCTTGTCATAACAATGCTCCAAGACCCTTGTTATTACAATGATCCATGCCTCTTTTCATCTCAATGCTCCATGAACCCTGTCATCACAATGCACCATGCCCATCAACATAATGCTTCATGCTATTGTCATCACAATGAAATCAAAATTCTCCATGACCTCTCTCATCACAATGCTCCAAACCCTTGTTATCACAATGTTCTATAACACTTGTCATCACAACGCCCCATGACGCTGGTCATCACAATTATCCGTGGACTTCTCATCACAATGCTCCATGACCTTTGTCATCACAATTCTCAATACACTTGTCATCACAATGCTCCCTGACACTTGTCATCAGTATGCTCATTGAACCCTGTCATGACAAGTCTCCATGCCTTTTTCATCACAATGATCCATGCCCTTTTCATCACAATGCTTCATGCCATTGTCATCACAATACTCCACAAGCTTGTCATCAGAATGCTCCGTGACCCTTGTCATCTCAATGATCCATGACCCCTGTCATCACAATGCTCCATGACACCTGTCATCACAATGCTCCATGCCCCTTGTCATTACAGTGCTCCATGATGTTCGTCATCACAATTATCCATGGTCTTCTAATCACAGTGCTCCACGGTCTTGCCATCACAATGGTCCATGCCCTGGTCATCACAATGCTCCATGTCCCCAGTCATCACAATGCTCCATGACCCCTGTCATCACAATGCTCCATACTGCTTGTCATTACAGTGCTCCATGACACTCGTAATCACAATTGTCCATGGTCTTCTCATCACAATGCTCCACGACCTTGTCATCAAAATGCTCCATGACACTTGTCATCACAATGCTCCATGACCACTGTCATAACAATGCTCCATGACCCCTGTCATCACAAGGCTCCATACCGCTTGTCATTATAGTGTTCCATGATGCTCCTCATCACAATTATCCATGGTCTTCTCATCACAATGCTCCACGGTCTTGCCATCATAGGGCTCCATGCCTTGGGCATCACAATGCTCCATGTCCCCGGTCATCACAATGCTCCATGACCACTGTCATCACAATGCTCTATACCCCTTGTCATTACAGTGCTCCATGACCCTCGTCATCACAATTATCCATGGTCTTCTCATCACAATGCTCCACGATCTTGCCATCGCAATGCTCCATGCCCTGGTCATCACAATGCTCCATGTCCCCTGTCATCACAATTGTCCACGATCTTGGCATCACTATGCTCCATGACACTTCTCATCACAGTGTTACATGCTTTGTCATCACAATTCTCTATGCACTTGTCATCGCAATGCTCCATGACCCCGTCATAGCAAGCTCCATGTGCTTGTCATCACAATACTCCATGCCCTTGTCGTCACAATTCTCCATGACGTTTGTCATCACAATGCTCCCTGACACTTGTCGTCAGAATGCTCCCTGAAAACTGTCATGAAAAGGCTCCATGTCTTTTTCATCACAATGCCCCATGCCATTGTCATCACAATGCTCCATGAACCCTCTCATCACATTGTTCCATGCCCTTGTCATCACAGGCTCCATGATGCTTTTCATCACAATGCTCGATGCCATTCTTATCACAATGCTCTATGCGCTTGTCATTACAATCCTCCATGACCGATGTATCACAGTGTTCCATGCCCTTGTCATCACAATGCTCCTTGCCCCCTCTCATCACAATAATCCATGAAACTTTTCAGACCAATGCTCCATGCCCTTGTCATCACAATGCTCCATTACCCCTGTCATAACAATGCTCCATGACCCCTGCCATCACAATATTCCACAGCCTTGTCATCACAAGGCTCCATGACCCTTGTCATCACAATGCTCCAAGACCCCTGTAATCACAATGCTCCATGCCCTTGTCATCACAAAGCTCCATGACGCATGTCAACAGAATGCTCCATGGCCTTCTCATTCACGATGTTCCATGCCTTTGTCATCACAATGCTCCAAGACTCCTGTAATCACAATGCTCCATGCCCCTTTTCATCTCAATGCTCCATGAACCCTGTCATCACAATGCACCATGCCCATCATCATAATGCTTCAGGCTATTGTCATCACAATGAAACCAAAAGGCTCCATGACCTCTGTCATCACAATGCTCCAAATCCTTGAGATCAATATGTTCCATAACACTTATCATCACAACGCCCCATGACGTTCGTCATCACAATTATCCATGGTCTTCTCATCACAATGCTCCATGACCTTTGTCATCACAATACTCAATACCCTTGTCATCACAATGCTCCCTGACACTTGTTGTCAGTTTTCTCCTTGAACCCTGTCATGACAAGGCTCCATGTCTTTTTCATCACAATGATCCATGCCCTTTTCATCACACTGCTCCAAGACCGCTGTAATCACAATGCTCCATGCCCTTGTCATCACAAAGCTCCATGATGCATGTCATCAGAACGCTCCATGGCCTTCTCATCCCAATGCTCCATGCCCTTGTCATCACAATGCTCCAAGACCCCTGTAATCACAATGCTCCATGGCACTTTTCATCAGAATGCTCCATGAGACTTGTCATCACAAGGCTCCATGGTCTTCTCATCACAGTGCTCCAGTACCTTGTCATCACAATGCTCCATGACCCCTGTCATCACAGTACTCCATGGACATTTTCAGCCCAATGCTCCATGACCTTCTCATCACAATGCGCCATGACCCCTGTCATCACAATGCTCCATGACCACTGTCATCACAACGCTCCATGAACCCTGACAACACAATGATCCGGGACTCTTGTCATTAAAATGCTCCATGACCATTGTCATCACAATGATCCATGCGCTTGTCATCCCAATGCTCCATGACCCCTGTAATCACTATGCTCCGTGATGCTTGTCATCACAGTGCTCCATGAACCTTGTCATCATAATGCTCCTTGCCTTTGTCAACAAAATGGTACATAATCTTGTCATCACAATTCTCCATGCGCTTGTCATCACAATCCTCCATGACCATTGGGATCACATTGCTTCATGCCCTTGCCATCTCTCTCTCGCCTTTCTGGTTTTTACAGATATTCGGATGTCCCTTTTGACCGGTGGTAAGTGACAATTCTTTGTAGTTTGGATTTGTATTGCGCGCTTGCTTGATTGGCCAAAAAGGGCGTATGCATTTTCTTCTGAATATATTCAGGAGAAAAGGCATACGCACTTTTTGGCCAAGTGCATCTCTGTCCAAGTTGGGATGCTTTTCCTGTGCTTTAAAGGCGATTCCAATTTACCTCTTGAAATATGTTTTGTGCAATTCTGCATCATTTTCAAGTCCGCTTCATTCCCTTCCCTCAACAGATTTTTGGAAGAGAGTAGTCCTTTATAAGTCTACAGGTTTGTGAATTGCTGTGCCCCTGAGCTCCAATTTTCAAATCCCATCTTTGTGAGCTGGCCGCAAATCCACAGTTTTGCTTCAGGACCTATACTGGTTCCAGGGGTCGCTATATTGGTTCCCTGTGGGTGGTTGAGGCTTTGGTTAATTCTTCTTCCTGCCGGGAAATTAGAGTGACATGTGCCCGTCCAAATGCCTACATCTACTCTCTGATTGGTTCTCCCTCTTCCCTTTCATCCTCTGCACAATTAGCAAACTGAGCGAACCACGAGGTTATAGGGGCTGACTCTCCTAAGTTGGGAGATTGATAGTAAAGCAGTTGGAATGCCAAAGTGGAGCACAAGGAGAGGAAAAATTAGGAGAGTTTTAGAAACCTTTCGCCATCACAGGGTGTCCATTTTCTAGGTTTCCCATACATGTTATAATTGTAGTGATATACCCTTCTACCTGGAGATTTGGGACACATGGAATGGTGGCATGCATTACTACTTTAAAAGGTCTGCATTTTCTCTCCCAATCTCACCAGTCCTCTCAGTCCCAAGTGTCCAGCCTTATGTCTCATCCAGCTGTCTTTGCAGATAGGGTCATTCCAGGTTTCATCAGAAACCCTGAAGGAATTGTGTAAGAATTTCGCTGTTTTTGGGGGTTTTTTTGAAATTCATTTTTATAATGGGGTAGAGCTGATTTTCACTGACGTGTTTATGCCAGTCTAGACACAATTGATTCCCTTATGGAGACATATCAATACATAGGTTTTAAGATTCTTAGTAGTCAGATATATTCCTCTGTGGGGCATAGGGGTGTTGAGTCCCGTTCACTGAGGAAGGTGTAGGTCTTGTCTATTCTGTATTTGGTTTATGGAATGGTACCTGTGCTAATATCAAACTCTGGTTTTATGCATCACCCCACCTCTCCTTTCCCCTGAAGCAGGCATAAGAGATTTTTGCTAAATGTGAGACTCTGTTCTCTTTCCTAATTCAGTTCATGTGTTGTGATATTGACATTCCCTCTATAAGTGATATCTTATGATAAGATTCTTTTTCTGTGTGACTAATTTCCCTTAAAATCATCATACCGAAATCCACTCTTTATGCTGCTACTGGCCTTATATACATTGATTTCACGTCTGAGTGATATTCCGTTGTACAAAATTACCACAAGTTCTTTATGCATTTCTCTTTTTCCTGGGATATTTTAGGTGTACCAAAGTTGAGGTTCTTGTATGCAGAGCAGCCCTAAACTTTGGGGTGCCTGTGTCTTATTGACATTTAGTCTTCCCAAGTTATATGTCCATTAGTTGAAGTCCCCTTGCTCCGGGGCTTTGTATTTTAGATGTTTTAAAAACAGCATACACTTCTTCATAGTGGCTCTTGGATATTTATACCCCACCCATCAGCGTGACTAGGCTCCCTGTTTTCCATGGCCTCTCCTGCATTTCTGGTTTGTACACATTTTTTGGATGGCCTTTCTGAGCAGTGGAAATTGAGACTTCTTTGTTGTGCGGATTTGCATTTCCCTCTTGCTTTGTTGGGCAAAAACTCTGCATGTGTTTTTTTCCTGAAGATATTCACGAAAAAAACGCATACACCCTTTTGCCCAACCACATCATTTTAGAAATTCTGCTGCTTTTCATATGCTTTAAATGTGAGTACAATCTACCTTTTGAAATCTGTTTCCTGCAATTCTGCCTCTCATTCAGATCCTCTTCGTTACCTTACCTGAATATATTTTTGGACGTTGGTTATCATTTATATCTTTGCAGGTCTTTGAATTGTCTGCTCCTGAGCTCCATTTTGCAACTCGCTTTTTTTGTGAGCTGGCCGCCAAACCATTGGATTACTTCTGGCCCTATTCTGGTTCTGGGGAGGCAGGCTGAGCCTTTGGTTAATTCTTCTTCCTAATGGGAAATTAGAGTGACATGTGCCTGTCAAAAGTCCTACAGCTAATCTCTCATTGGTTCCCCCTCTTCCCATTTATCCTCTGCACAAATTGCAAACTGTGTGAAACAGGAGGTTAAAGGTGCTGATTCTCCAAGTGGGGAGATTGTTAGTAATGTGGCTGGAATGGCGAACCCCAGCACCAGGAGATCAAAAATGAGGTGCATTTTAGACACCTTTCCTGAGCACACGGTGTACATTCATCTCGGTTTCCCAGGCATGTTTTCGCTGTCAGAAGATTCCCTTGAACCTGCAGATTTGGGACCCATGGAATGGGTACCAGGCAGTATTACTTTAAAAGGTCTGCATTTCCTCACCCAGCCTCTCTAACATCTCTTAGCGTGCATAGCTTCCAGCCTTATATAATCATCCTGCTGTGGGTCTACATGTGTTCAATCCATGTTACATCGTAGCCCTTCAACAAATGTTGTAAGAATTTTTGTCTGTCTCACTGTTTTTATAAATAGTTTTAAATTTATTTTTATATTGATTACAGCTGATTTTCAAAGCTCTGTTTTTTGCTGCTGTACATCCACTTGATTCATGTACTGTGAGACAACAATAACTTCTTTTTCAGATGCTTACCAGTCATATGTATTATTTTCCAGTGACTTGAGTGGGCTGAGTGCAGTTCTTTGAGGTACCGTGTAGGCCTTGTCAGTTATTCAATTTGGTACTTGGAATGGTATCTTTGCTAATTTTAACCTCTTGGATAATACCTCACCATTCCCCACCTTTCCCATTTAGCAGCCTTATGTCTATTTTCTACATATTTGACTATGTTTCTGTTTTGTAATTTATTTCATGTGTAGCCATTTTTGATTCCACCTTTAAGTGACATCTTATGATATGTGTCTTTTTCTTTCTGACATATGTCACTTAGAATGATCGTATGTAACTCCTCCAGAGTTGTTACAACTGGCCTTATTTCATTGATTTCTGGATGAGTAATATTCCACTCTACATAAGTACCCCATCTCTTTTATCCATTTTATCCTTCCAGGGACATTTAGGTTATATCCAAGTTGAGGCCCTTTTTAACAGAGAGGTGGTAAACGTTCGGGTGCCTGTTTTCTGTCGATTTTTGTTTTTCCCAAGGTACACGCCCATGAGTGCAAGTGCCCTATGCTCTGTAGCTCATTTTTTAGATGTTTTAGCAAACACAATACACTTCTCCAGAGTGGCCGTTGGCAAATTACATTTCCACTATCAGCCTCACAGGGCTCCCTTTTCTCCTCACCCTGTCCTGCATTTCTGGTGTTTACACTTTATGTGGATGGCCCTTCTGACTGATGTGAAGTGATACATTTTGTGATATTGATTTCCAGTGCCCACCTGTTTGGTTGGATAAAAAGTGTGTATGGCCTTTACTTGAATATATTCAGAAAAAATGCATACACCCTTTTTGGCCAACTGCATCATTGGCGATGTTCAGCCCCTTTTCTTGTGCTTTAATGGGGAGTCCTTTCTACCTCTTCAAATCTGTTTCCTGCCACTCTCCCTTGCTTACAAGTCCTTTTCTATGACTTACCTCAAGACATTTTTCGACGATAGATATTTTCAACTCTGCAGTTTCATGAATTTTAGTGCCCCTGAGTTCCATTTTTCAACTTGTGTTTTTGGAAACTGGACACAAAACAGCGGGATTTCCTCTAGCCCTATTCTGTTTCCGTGGGCAATTCTAGCCTTTGATGAATTTGTCTTCTGAATTGGAAATTAGAGTTGCATGTGCCTGTCCGAACACCTAAGACTTGTCTCTAAATTATTCTCATCTTTCTGCTTCATCCTCTGGACAAATTCCAAACTGTGTGCAACAGGATGTTGACGGTGCTGATATCCCCAAGTGAGGAGATTGTTAGGAAAGATGCTGGAGGGTTGAACCCGAGCACCAGGCAATGAGGAGATGAGGTGCCTTTTCCAAACTCTTTCCGATCAAACGGTGTACCATCCTCTAGGTGTGACAGGCATGTTTTAGCTGTAGGAAGGGTCCCGTGCATGTAAGGAGAACACCAGGGATTTTTCCAAATCAGTGCCTCCCCGAACCCGAAACTGGGGAATTTTTAAGCTACGGCTACACGTATGTCCTTTAAGGGCCTTGGGAAATAGGCAGAGCCCAAACTTTAGATGACTGAAATCTTCAGGGTCAGAAGCGCTCACCATCGGCCTTTCTTAGGTTACATTTTATCTGTCATTGATAGATGATGTCAATAAAAATATCTATTCTTTTTCAGATTATTTCCCCTTATAGGTTATTGCAAAATATTCAGTGTAGTTCCCTGTGCTATACAGTAGTTCCTTGTTGATGATCTATTTTATACATAGCAGTGTGTATGTGTTAATCCCAAACTGTTAATTTATCCCTTCTCCTACCTTTCCCCTTTGGTAATAATAAATTATAAGATTTTATACTTCTCAGAAATGGGGGAGCTGAAAGAGAGGTATCATTTTCAATGGAAAAGCATTCAAAACAAGATTGAAGCTTCAGCCAAGAGTATTCGATGTACATGCATGGAAATAAATCACTTCATTTCTCTAATGTTGACCTGACAAATAAGACAGACGTCTTCACTGGACTTGCTTATAGGAAAGTGATGGAAATATCAAATGTAAGTCTTAGAAACATCTTATTTTACCCGAGCATTATACACTGCTCTATGTTAAATACAGTTTGGCTCACACATCTGTTCATTGAAGTTACAATGTTCTCAATTTCTGTTACTGATCCTCCAGAGTGGACCCCAACAGGAGTCCCCGTGCCCAGTGTCATTGGAGCCAACAGATCAAGACTGAGTTTGGTTCAGAAGCAAAGGAAACAGTATTTTGAAAACACAATGGAGAGGTGAGAGCGTGCACTCCCCCATGGGCTGTGGGCTGGGCTGCTGTGTAGGGTCCCCGGCAGCGTCAGTGGGAGGGAGGGGATGGAGCTCTCGAGGGCTGCGTTGGCTGCAGCTCAGGCTCTATGCCGCGGAGTCTGCATGGGACCACGCTAGCTGAGGTGTCGACCCAGCCATTCTGCACTAGGAAATCGGGTCTGAAGTGCCGGGTGTGGGACCTCTGCATGCGGAACCCTAGGAGCACGTGAAATTAGACAAAGCACAAAGGAAAAACAGGTTAGACTTTATTTAATTGCCCAGATTCTCTTTTTATCTCCCAGGAATTTTTAATGAACGTTGCCGGAGACGAACACCTCCTCTGCTTTTTGTTCCGTTCCTTATTCTTGGGGTGTTGAGGGTGCAGACCCCTCTTTTGTAACTGCTTCATGCTGTGGTGGGAGCCCTGATACATGGGGGGAGGGGCAAAACGTCTCCCCACCAGCCTCCTGGTGAGGTTGATTGTCCCAAGGCCTCCTGCCTCACTTCTCGTCTGCCTGAGCACCAGCATTGGAAGTGTTACAGATTCTAATGACCTTTAAGGGTCCAGGAAAGAGAGGTGCAGAGATGCTGCGGTGGCAGGTTTCACCCCACCCCACATATGTTCGGCAACCTTAGGCTGACAGTTTTTGCCAGACTAGATGCTCTGACCAGTAGTCTGTGCTTTCTTTAATTAGGTCCCTGAATTAATGTACAAACAGCACCATGTGTCAGAGCCCTGCCCGCGCAACTCCCAGACAGTCCAGGGTCAGTGGTGATCCAGGACCATGACGTCCACTGAGTCAATGGCCTTTAGAAGTAGCCAGCAGTACAGCCGGTCATATTGGCCACCATCACCGCGGTGTCTGTAGGGTTTTCTATGGTGAAAGCGTGATATACGTTTCCCCCGCCAAGCTTATTAGCTCCCCTCTGGGTGCAGTAAGTCCTGCAAGCAGTAGTCTGCTCTTTCGGGGCACAGTCTTGTCGTTTTCTGAGAGAAACTCCAGGTCAAGTGATGGTCACACGAGTCATCTTGGGGGCCCGTTGCCCCCGTTTATCTCTCTGGAGGTTGGAGTTGGAGGGCCTCCTCACTCGAGGTCAGTGTGTCCACAGAGCGACCCCTGCAACTTCAGGGCATGATGGGTGGTTAGGATCACCACGTGGGGTCCTTTTCCCTTAGGAGGGAGCTGGCCTTGCGGGCTGCTGATTTCCAGCTTTTTAGATACCCCTGTATCCTGGCCTGATGAGTCGGTGGGCAAAGCCCTTGGTGACCATAGTTTATCATACCTGAAGGGCATTCTTGTGTTGCTCCATTTCAAGTGGTCCCAGTTTTTGCACTAAGGCTCCAAGGGCGATTAACCTTTGACCGGGTATGTAAAGGTCAAAGGGTTTAGCTAAATTAGGGAGTTCCTGGGCAAGGGTCTGTATTGACTGCTCTTTCCATTCTTGAAAGGCTGCTTCTGGATTCTATTCAAAAGGATCATCATCTTTTCGTGTCAGTGTTTCATGTAGAGGCCCAGCTATTACACTGTAGTTAGGGATCCAGATGCAGAAAACCTTGGCCTCCCCCGGAACCCCTAAGCTGTCTTCTAGTTGTAGAAGAGGTAAGGCTGCAAATGGCTTCTTCCCTATCCTGGGATGCGTTTCTCCGAATATCTGTGAGAATGAAGCCCAGGCATGTCACCTTAGCCTGGGATATTTGAGCGTTTTTCTTGGACACCTTCTATCCTTTCTTGGCTAGGTAGTTCAGAGGCGTCTTTAGTAGGCCTGGCGATCAGAATGTCATCTGCATATTGAAGGAGGGTTCCCTTTTACAGAGGTTGAACTTTTAGGTCTTTAGAGGACATTTCCCCAATGATGGTGTGGGGATTTTTGAACCATTGGGGCAGGACGGCCCAGCATTATTGCTTTTGTTGCATGTTGTGTCCTGCCACTCACAAGCCAAAAATTCTTGTGACTCTGAGATGAATGGAATACAGAAGAAGGCATCATTGAAGTCTAATACAGAATGCCATGGCCTGGTGGAAGGTAGAATGACCAGCAGAGAGTAGGAAATAGGAGCTACTGGATGTATATCCTCGGTGGCTTCACTGACTGTCCTGATATCCTTTACCAGGTCTCCAGCAGCCCATGGGGCTCTCGTGGTCAGGCCAATAACAATATATGGAGCTCACCTGGGCTGCACGCCTACCCCACAGCCCACGGGGCTCTCATGGTCAAGTCCCTCCCAGGGTATGGAGCTCACCTCTGCAGCTACCCAGCAGCCCATGGGGCTCTCCTACTCAGGTCCTTCCCAGGATACGGAGCTCCCCTGGGCAGGTACCCCAACAGGGCTGGACATACAGGAACTGTGCACATAGCCCACCTTGCAGAGAACCCCCAGCTCACCTGTCGCTCACAGCTGACACAGAATACCTCAGAGCAGGACTTGAACTAACAAACAGCAGCTCTGACAGGTCTGTTACAATGGCTATCACTCTCTGCAGGCTCTTTCTGCCTGGTCTTCCAGAAACTTCCACTGCAGCCAGGGCACCAGGCCTCTGTCTCCACCCACCATCACTCCTCTCCCTGACTCCTGGGTTCCTCTCATTAGGATAGTGTCTTCTTGAAGTTGTTTTCCACTCATGGACCAGATAAAATGATAAGTAAACAAGCCGCAGCTGCAGCCCCTTGTCTATCCTGACTCTCAAGAGCCCACACCTGTTCCTAGGGCCTGGCCCGTTTAGCAAGTTTCATTTTCTGCAACTGTGAGCCCCTGAGTGGTGAGGATTGGCTGATTTTGGTAGCCTGAAACTGCCTGCCAGCCCTCCACAGGTGTGCCTGGGTTGAGGGCAATATAAACAGCTCTCCAGTGAGCGACAGCCCTTGTAGCTGTGACTGACGCCATATTCTCTGCCCCGTAGGCAGTGCCAGGGCTGTGCTGGTGGGAGGGAGTGAGGGGCCGTGGCTTTGTGGGTGGCCCAGTGTGAGTGGGGCTCTGCTGGACTTTCTGAAGGAGTTGCCAGGCTGCCACCTGCTAAAGAAGAGGATGTGTCACCGATACCTGCCGCTGGAATTTCTCCCCAGGCAGAGGTGAGGAAGTAAAAAAGCAGTGGGGGCCGTGGCAGGAGGGGTATCTCAGGCAGGGAAATGGAAAGGTTCCAGAAGAGCATCTGGGGCCAGGACCATCCTGACTGGCCTGCAGGCACCAAGTCGGCCTGTGTGCTGTCGCTGGTGTGGCTCCACAGCCCTTCCTCTAAACTTCCAAGTTCTTGTACATATTCAGGTGTTTTACCTGGAAAGGGTGGGAAGAGTTCAGCTGCAGCAGGACTGGGACTCAGCTCACGTTTACTCACAGATGCCTTGGAACGGTCCCCCAGCTTTGCAATGAGGACCCTCCTTGCTTGGGGGGTGGGCTGCTGGCTGTATGGGAGATGATTCCCCACTTCTGACCAATTTCAGAATTAGTTACCGCTGGAGCAAGTGCCCTGATCGGGTTTTCCTCTGTATAACTGGTGGGTTCAGGTTTTTTTTTCCTTTTTTGGTTCAAGTTAGATTTTATTCCTCTTTTATGTATTTATAGATATAAGCATGGAAATAATTCATTCATATAAATACATCTGTGTGAAGGGAATAACTTTTTTTCTGTTTTATTTTTAAATTTTATTTTTTAAAATTTTGAAATTTAATTTAATTTATTTTTTTATACAGCAGGTTATTATTAGTTATGTATTTTATGCATATACATGTATACAGGTCAATCCCAATCTCCCAACTCATCCCAACAGCACCTCCCCATGGCTTCCCACACTTGGTGTCCATACGTGTGTTCTCTACCTCTGTGTCTCTATTTCTTCCCTGCAAACCAGTTCATCTGTTCCATTTTTCTAGGTTCCACGTATATGCATTTATATACAATATTTGTTTTTTCTCTTTCTGACTTACTTCATTCTGTATGACAGTCTCTAGATTCAACGACGTCTCTACAAATGACCCAGTTTCATTCCTTCTTATGGCTGAGTAATATTCCATTTTATATATGTACCACATCTTTATCCATTCGTCTGTCTGTGGGTATTTAGGTAGCTTCCATTACCTGGCTATCGTAAATAGTGCTGAAATGAGCATTGTGGTGAATGTGCCTTTTTGATTTATGGTTTTCTCTGGGTATATGCCCAGAAGTGGGATTGCTGGATCATATGGTAATTCTATTTCTAGTTTTTTTAAGGAAACTCCATACTGTTCTCCATCGTGACTGTATCAATTTACATTTCCACCACTAGTGGAAGAGGGATCCTTTTGTCCACACCCTCCCCAGAATTCGTTGTTTGTAGATTTTCTGATGATGCCGATTCTAACAGGTGTGAGGTGATACCTCATTGTAGTTTTGATTTGCATTTCTCTAATAATTAGTGATGTTGAGCAGCTTTTCATGTGCGTCTTGGCCATCTCTGTGTCTTCTTTGAAGAAACGTCTCTTTAGATCTTCTGCCCAGTTTTGTATTGGGTTGTTTGTTGTTTTAATATTAAGCTGCATGAGCTCTTTATATATATTGGAGATTAAACCTTTGTCCATTGATTCATTTGCAAATATTTTTGCCCATTCTGAGGGATGCTTTTTGCCATTCCCGTTTTTTTAACAAAAAAAGAAAGAAAGAAAAAGAAGCAGAACACTAATGTGTGTAAAATATGCCTTTTGAAACTGTCGTTTTGAAATATGGACGTCCTTTGAATTTTTTGGTCAATATATGAACCCAGGATTTGTTTTCAGGGCACGTGTCATTTACAGGCCTGCAATGATTTTGAATATCAACTGACCATTAGCGCTGGGATTAAAGCTGCTGTTGTGTGAAACGGCCACAAGGTGGCAGCAGTTCTCCCTTACCAAATCTGGTTACTGGGGCAACAAAGCCTCAATGAAAGTCGTGTTCTAGATTGGAATTTAGAATGCAATGTGCCAGGAGAAAGCCCCTCAAGTTTGTCTCACTACTTCTTGTTCGTGTTTTTAATTTAATTTTTTATTTTTTATTACAGCAAATTTGATTACAATGTTTGGCTTGTTGTAGGTGTGGAAGATGTGGTTCTTTTACACATATACATATGTCTGTTCTTCCTGGGATCCTTTTCCCATGTACCTTATGACAGAATGTTGAGTAGTCTTCTCTTGGTATTCTGTAGGTCTTTGGTGATTATATATGTCACCTGTGTTTGTATATGTCTGTTAACCCCAATATCATAATGAAACCAATCCTCACACCTTTACATTGGTGAACCATAAGTTTGTTGAATGAATCTGTGATTGCCCTTGTCCGTGGAAATATCTGCCCTGGTATCCATTTTTCGGTCACACCTATAAGAGATATGATATGATATGTGTCTTTCACTTTCTGACTTACTACAAGTCACGTGATTACCTCTAGACACACCTACGGTGCTGCAAATGGCATTGTGTCCTTTCATTCCTTGGCTTCTATTCTGCCTTAGCGAGGTCCATTTTCAACAATGTGATTCCCTGATGGCTGAGGATTAGCTGACCTGTGTAGCCTGACCCTGCCGGTCGGCCCTCCCCAGGTGTGCCTGGTTTGAGGTCAATATAAACAGCGCTGCAGGCAGCAATAGCCCCTGAAGCTGTGCCTGACTCCATATTCTCTGCCCCGTCAGCAGTGTCGGAGCTGTGCTGGTGGGAGGGAGTGAGGGGCCACGGCTTTGTGGGTGGCCCGGTGTGAGTGGGTCTCTGCTGGACGTTCTGCAGGAGTTGCCAGGCTTCCACCAGTAAAGAAGAGGATGTGTCACCAATACCTTCTGCTGGAATTTATCTCCGGACTGAGGTGAGGAAGGAAAAAAGCAGTGGATGCCGGGACAGGATGGGTATCTCATGCAGGGCAATGGAAAGCTTCCAGAAGAGCGCCCAGGGACTGGATCATCCTGGCTGGCCTGCAGGCCCCAAGTTGGCCTGCGTGCTGTCGCTGGTGTGGCTCCACGGCCTTTCCTCTAGGATTTCAAGCCCTTGTACATATTCAGGTGTTTTACCTGGGAAGGGTGGGAAAAGTTCAACAGCAGTTGGCATGGGGCTCAGCTCACGGTTACTCACAGATGCCTCGGCATGGCCCCCAGCTTTGCAATGAGGACGCTCCTTGCGTACGAGTGGGCTGCTGGCTCTATGGGAGATGATTCCCCACCTCTGACCAATTTCAGAATTGTTTACCGCTGGAGCAAGTGCCCTGATAGGGTTTTCTTCTGTATAACTGGTGGGTTCAGGGTTTATTTTTTTTCTTTTTTGGTTCAAGTTAGATTTTATTCCTCTTTTATGTATTTATAGATATAAGCATGGAAATTATTCATTCATATAAATACATCTGTGTGAAGGGAAGAACTTTTTTCTGTTTTATTTTTAAATTATATTTTTTAAAATTTTGAAATTTAATTTTATTTATTTTTTTATACAGCAGGTTATTATTAGTTATGTATTTTATGCATATACATGTATGCAGGTCAATCCCAATCTCCCAACTCATCCCACCACCACCACCCCATGGCTTCCCACACTTGGTGTCCATACGTGTGTTCTCTACCTCTGTGTCTCTATTTCTTCCCTGCAAACCAGTTCATCTGTACCATTTTTCTAGGTTCCACATATATGCATTAATATACAATATTTGTTTTTCTCTTTCTGACTTACTTCATTCTGTATGACAGTCTCTAGATCCATCAACGTCTCTACAAATGACCCAGTTTCATTCCTTCTTATGGCTGAGTAATATTCCATTTTATATATGTACCACATCTTTATCCATTCGTCTGTCTGTGGGTATTTAGGTTGCTTCCATTACCTGGCTATTGTAAATAGTGCTGAAATGAGCATTGTGGTAGATGTGCCTTTTTGATTTATGGTTTTCTCTGGGTATATGCCCAGAAGTGGGATTGCTGGATCATATGGTAATTCTATTTCTTGGTTTTTTAAGGAAACTCCATACTGTTCTCCATCGTGACTGTATCAATTTACATTTCCACAACTAGTGGAAGAGGGATCCTTTTGTCCACACCCTCCCCAGATTTTGTTGTTTGTAGATTTTCTGATGATGCCGATTCTAACAGGTGTGAGGTGATATCTCATTGTAGTTTTGATTTGCATTTCTCTAATAATTAGTGATGTTGAGCTGCTTTTCATGTGCGTCTTGGCCATCTCTGTGTCTTCTTTGAAGAAACGTCTCTTTAGATCTTCTGCCCATTTTTGTATTGGGTTGTTTTTTTTTTTAATATTAAGCTGAATGAGCTCTTTATATATATTGGAGACTAAACCTTTGTCCATTGATTGATTTTCAAATATTTTCGCCCATCCTGAGGGAGGCTTCTTGCCAATCCCGTTTTTTTAACAAAAAAAGAAAGAAAGAAAAAGAAGCAGAACACTAATGTGTGTAAAATATGCCTTTTGAAACTGTCGTTTTGAAATATGGACGTCCTTTGAATTTTTTGGTCGATATATGAACCCAGGATTTGTTTTCAGGGCAGGTGTCATTTACAGGCCTGCAATGATTTTGAATATCAACTGACCATTAGCGCTGGGATTAAAGATGCTGTTGTGTGAAACACCCACAAGGTGGCAGCAGTTCTCCCTTACCAAATCTGGTTACTGGGACAACAGAGCCTCAATGGAAGTCGTGTTCTAGATTGGAATTTAGAATGGAATGTGCCAGGAGAAAGCCCCTCAAGTTTGTCTCACTACTTCTTGTTCGTGTTTTTAATTTAATTTTTTTATTTTTTATTACAGCAAATTTGATTACAGAGTTTGGCTTGTTGTAGGCGTGGAAGATGTGGCTCTTTTACACATATACATATGTCTGTAATTCCTGGGATCCTTTTCCTATGTACCTTATGACAGAATGTTGAGTTGTCTTCTCTTGATATTCTGTAGGTCTTTGGTGATTATATATGTCACCTGTGTTTGTATATGTCTGTTAACCCCAATATCATAATGAAACCAATCCTCACACCTTTACATTGGTGGACCATATGTATGTTTAAAGAATATGTGATTGCTCTTCTCTGTGGAAATATCTGCCCTGGTATCCATTTTTCGGTCACACCTATAAGAGATATGATATGATATGTGTCTTTCACTTTCTGACTTACTACAAGTCACGTGATTACATCTAGACACACCTACGGTGCTGCAAATGGCATTGTGTCCTTTTATTCCTTGGCTTCTATTCTGCCTTAGCGAGGTCCATTTTCAACAATGTGATTCCCTGAGGGCTGAGGATTAGCTGACCTGTGTAGCCTGACCCTGCCAGCCGGCCATCCCCAGGTGTGCCTGGGTTGAGGTCCATAAACCAGCACTTCAGGCAGCAATAGCCCCTGAAGCTGTGCCTGACTCCATATTCTCTGCCCCGTCAGCAGTGTCGGGGCTGTGCTGGTGGGAGGGAGTGAGGGGCCACGGCTTTGTGGGTGGCCCGTTGTGTGTGGGGCTCTGCTGGACTTTCTGCAGGAGTTGCCAGGCTTCCACCTGTAAAGAAGAGGATGTGTCACCCATACCTTCCGCTGGAATTTCTCTCCGGACAGAGGTGAGGAAGGACAAAAGCAGTGGGGGCCGGGACAGGATGGGTATCTCAGGCAGGGCAATGGAAAGCTTCCAGAAGAGCGCCCAGGGACTGGACCATCCTGGCTGGCCTGCAGGCCCCAAGTTGGCCTGCGTGCTGTGGCTGGTGTGGCTCCACGCCCCTTCCGCTAGGCTTTCAAGCCCTTGTACATATTCAGGTGTTTTACCTGGGAAGGGTGGGAAAAGTTCAACAGCAGCTGGCCTGGGGCTCAGCTCACGGTTACTCACAGATGCCTTGGCATGGCCCCCTGCTTTGCAATGAGGACGCTCCTTGCATAGGAGTGGGCTGCTGGCTCTATGGGAGATGATTCCCCACCTCTGACCAATTTCAGAATTGTTTACTGCTGGAGCAAGTGTCCTGATACGGTTTTCCTCTATCTAACTGGTGGGTTCGGTTTTTTTTTTTCTTTTTTGGTTCAAGTTAGATTTTATTCCTCTTTTATGTATTTATAGATATAAGCATGGAAATAATTCATTCATATAAATACATCTGTGTGAAGGGAAGATCTTTTTTCTGTTTTATTTTTAAATTTTATTTTTTAAAATTTTGAAATTTAATTTAATTTATTTTTTTATACAGCAGGTTATTATTAGTTATGTATTTTACGCATATACATGTATACAGGTCAATCCCAATCTCCCAACTCATCCCACCACCACCACCCCATGGCTTCCCACACTTGGTGTCCATACGTGTGTTCTCTACCTCTGTGTCTCTATTTCTTCCCTGCAAACCAGTTCATCTGTACCATTTTTCTAGGTTCCACATATATGCATTAATATACAATATTTGTTTTTCTCTTTCTGACTTACTTCATTCTGTATGACAGTCTCTAGATCCATCGACGTCTCTACAAATGACCCAGTTTCATTCCTTCTTATGGCTGAGTAATATTCCATTTTATATATGTACCACATCTTTATCCATTCGTCTGTCTGTGGGTATTTAGGTTGCTTCCATTACCTGGCTATTGTAAATAGTGCTGAAATGAGCATTGTGGTGAATGTGCCTTTTTGATTTATGGTTTTCTCTGGGTATATGCCCAGAAGTGGGATTGCTGGATCATATGGTAATTCTATTTCTAGTTTTTTTAAGGAAACTCCATACTGTTACCCATCGTGACTGTATCAATTTACAGTTCCACCACTAGTGGAAGAGGGATCCTTTTGTCCACACCTTCCCCAGAATTTGTTGTTAGTAGATTTTCTGATGATGCCGATTCTAACAGGTGTGAGGTGTTACCTCATTGTAGTTTTGATTTGCATTTCTCTAATAATTAGTGATGTTGAGCAGCTTTTCATGTGCGTCTTGGCCATCTCTGTGTCTTCTTTGAAGAAACGTCTCTTTAGATCTTCTGCCCATTTTTGTATTGGGTTGTTTGTTTTTTTAATATTAAGCTGCATGAGCTCTTTATATATATTGGAGATTAAGCCTTTGTCCATTGATTCGTTTGCAAATATTTTCGCCCATTCTGAGGGAAGCCTTTTGCATTCCCGTTTTTTTAACAAAAAAAGAAAGAAAGAAAAAGAAGCAGAACACTAATGTGTGTAAAATATGCCTTTTGAAACTGTCGTTTTGAAATATGGACGCCCTTTGAATTTTTTGGTCTCTATATGACCCCAGGATTTGTGTTCAGGGCAGGTGTCATTTACAGGCCTGCAATGATATTGAATATCAACTGACCATTAGCGCTCTGATTAAAGCTGCTCTTGTGTGAAACGGCCGCAAGGTGGCAGCAGTTCTCCCTTACCAAATCTGCTTACTGGGGAAACAGAGCCTCAATGGAAGTCGTGTTCTAGATTGCAATTTAGAATGGAATGTGCCAGGAGAAAGCCCCTCAAGTTTGTCTCACTACTTCTTGTTCGTGTTTTTAATTTAATTTTTTATTTTTTATTACAGCAAATTTGATTACAATGTTTGGCTTGTTGTAGGTGTGGAAGATGTGGTTCTTTTACACATATACATATGTCTGTTCTTCCTGGGATCCTTTTCCCATGTACCTTATGACAGAATGTTGAGTAGTCTTCTCTTGGTATTCTGTAGGTCTTTGGTGACTATATATGTCACCTGTGTTTGTATATGTCTGTTAACCCCAATATCATAATGACACCAATCCTCACACCTTTCCATTGGTGAACCATAAGTTAGTTTAATGAATCTGTGATTGCCCTTGTCCGTGGAAATATCTGCCCTGGTATCCATTTTTCGGTCACACCTATAAGAGATAAGATATCATATGTGTCTTTCACTTTCTGACTTACTTCAAGTCACGTGATTACCTCTAGAAACACCTACGGTGCTGCAAATGGCATTGTGTCCTTTTATTCCTTGGCTTCTATTCTGCCTTAGCGAGGTGCATTTTCAACAATGTGATTCCCTGAGGGCTGAGGATTAGCTGACCTGGGTAGCCTGACCCTGCCGGCCGGCCCTCCCCAGGTGTGCCTGGGATGAGGTCAATATAAACAGTGCTTCAGGCAGCAATAGCCCCTGAAGCTGTGCCTGACTCCATGATCTCGGCCCCGTCAGCAGTCTCGGGGCTGTGCTGGTGGGAGGGAGTGAGGGGCCACGGCTTTGTGGGTGGCCCGGTGTGAGTGGGTCTCTGCTGGACTTTCTGCAGGAGTTGCCAGGATGCCACGTGTAAACAAGAGGTTGTATCACCCACACCTTCCGTTGGAATTTCTCTCCGGACAGAGGTGAGGAAGGAAAAAAGCAGTGAGGGCAGGGACAGGAGGGGTATCTCAGGCAGGGCAATGGAAAGCTTCCAGAAGAGCGCCCAGGGCCAGGACCATCCTGGCTGGCCTGTAGGCACCAAGTTGGCCTGCATGCTGTCGCTGGTGTGGCTCCACGGCCCTTCCTCTAAGCTTTCAAGCCCTTGTACATATTCAGGTGTTTTACCTGGGAAGGGTGGGAAAAGTTCAGCAGCAGCTGGCCTGGGGCTCAGCTCACGGTAACTCACAGATGCCTCGGGTCCCTTTCACTGACGAAGGTGTAGGTCTTGTCTATTTCATAGTTTGTGTTTGGAAAGGTACCTGTGCTTATATCAAAGTCTTGTTTTATGCATCACCCCACCTCTCATTCCCCCTTAAGCAGGCATCAGAGTGTTTTCCAAAGATGAGACTCTGTTCTCTTTTTTAACTGAGTTCAAGTGTAGCCATGTTTACAGGATCTTCATAAGTGATATCTTAATATAAGTTTCTTTTTCTGTGTGACTTATTTCACTTAGAAGCATCATACCTCAATCCACTCATTTTGCTGCTACTGGTCTTATGCCATTGATTGCATGGCTGAGGGATATTCCATCGTACGGAAGTACCACAATTTTTTGAACCATTTTTATATTTCCTGGGATATTTAAGGTGTACCCAAGTTGAGGTTCTTGTAAGCAGTGCAGCCCTAAATTTTGGGGTGGCTCTGTCTTATTGATTTTCAGGTTTCCCAAGGTATATTCCCTAGACTGGAAGTGCCCTTGTCTCTGTAGCTCTGTTGTTTACTTGTTTTAAGGAACACAATTCACTCCTCCAGAGATGCAGTTGGCAGTTTACATCCCGCCCATCAGCAAAACAAGCCTCCCTGTTCTCTGGGGCCGTTCTTGCTTTTCTGGATTTTACACATTTTGTGGATATCCCTTTTGAACAGTGGGAAGTGATACTTCTTTGTAGTGCAGATTTGCATTTCCCGCTTGCTTGCTTGGCCAAAAAAGGCGTATGCGTTTTCTCCTGAATATATTCAGGAGAAAACGGATATGCCCTTTTTGCTCAAGTGCATCATTGTTGAAGTTGTGCCCCTCATCCTGTGCTTTAAAGTCAATTCCAACGTACCACTTGAAATCTGTTTCTTGCTATTCTCCCTAGCTTTCAAGTCCACGTCGTTGCCTTCCCTCAACAGATTTTTGGACAATAGTTGTCTTTATTACTCTGCCAGTTTGTGAATTGCTGTGCCCCTGAGCTCCATTTTTCAACTTGTTTTTTGTGAGCTGACCGAAAGTCCAAAATTGTGGTTCAGGACCTATACTGGTTCCCGGTTGGGGGCTGAGACTTTGGTTAATTCTTCTTCCTGCTGGGAAATTAGAGTGACATGTGCCCGTCCAAATGCCTTAGAGCTACTCTCTCACTGGTTCTCCCACTTCCCTTTCATCCTCTGCCAAATTGGCAACTGTGCGAACCAGGAGGTTAAAGGGGCTGTTTCTCCAAGTTGTGAGATTGATAGAAAAGCAGTTGGAAAATCAAACCGGAGCACCAGGAGAGGGACTATTCGTTGAGTTTTAGAAACCTTTCATATTCACAGTGTGTCCATTCTCTATTTTTCCCTTACATGTTATATCTGTAGTAATAGTCCCTTCAACATGGAGAGTTGGGAACCATGGAATGCGTACCATTCTTTAATGCTTTAAAGGGTCTGCATTTGCTCACCCAATCTCACCAATCCTCTCAGTCCCAAGTGTCCAGCCTTATGCCACATCCAGCTGTCGTTGTAGATTGGGTCATTCCAGGTTTCATCAGAGACCCTGAAGGAATTGTAAAGAATTTCCCAGTTTCTTTGTTTTGTTTTTGAAATTCCTTTTTATAGTGGGTTTGAGCTGATTCTCGCTGCCATGTTTATGCCAGTCTAGACACACTTGATTCCCTTACGGAGACATATCAATCCATCGGTTTTAAGATTCTTACTAGTCAGATATATTCCTCTGCGGGAAATATGGGGTTTTGAGTCCCTTTCACTGAGGAAGGTGTAGGTCTTGTCTATTCCATAGTTGGTTTTTGGAACGGTACCTGTGCTTATATCAAACTCTGGTTTTATGCATCACCCCACCTCTCCTTCCCCCTTAAGCAGGCATAAGAGTGTTTTCTAAATGTGAGACACTGTTCTCTTTCCTAACTCAGTTCAAGTGTAGCCATGTTTACAGGATCTTCATAAGTGATATCTTATGATAAGTTTCTTTTTCTGTGTGACTTATTTCACTTAGAATCAACGTACCTTAATCCACCCATTTTGCTGCTACTGGTCTTATGACATTGATTTCATGGCTGAGGGATATTCCATCGTACGTAAGTACCACAATTTTTTGAACCATTTTTATATTTCCTGGGATATTTAAGGTGTACCCAAGTTGAGGTCCTTGTAAGCAGTGCAGCCCTAAATTTTGGGGTAGCTCTGTCTTATTGATTTTCCCTTTTCCCAAGGTACATTCCCTAGACTGGAAGTGCACTTGGCTCTGTAGCTCTGTTCTTTACTTGTTTTAGGGAACACAATGCACTCCTCAAGAGAGGCAGTTGGCAATTTACATCCCGCCCATCAGCATAACAAGGATCCCTGTTCTCCAGGGCCTGTCTTGCCTTTCTTGTTTTTACACATTTTGTGGATGTCTCTTTTGACCGGTGGAAAGTGATACTTCTTTGTAGTGCAGATTTGCATTGCCCACTTGCTTCCTTGGCCAAAAAGGGCGTATGCGTTTTCTCCTGAATATATTCATGAGAAAACGCATACGCCCTTTTTGGCCAAGTGCATCATTGTCGAAATTGTGCCCCACTTCCTGTGCTTTAAAGGCGATTCCAACGTACCTCTTGAAATCTGTTTCCTGCTATACTGCCTCGCTTTCAAGTCCGCCTCGTTGCCTTCCCTCAACAGATTTTTGGACGATAGTTGTCCTTTATTACTCGGCCAGTTTGTGAATTGCTGTGCCCTTGAGCTCCATTTTTCAACTCGTTTTTGGTGAGCTGACCGCTAATCCAAAATTATGGTTCAGGACCTATGCTGGTTCCCGGTGGGGGGCTGAGACTGTGGTTAATTCTTCTTCCTGCCTGGAAATTACAGTGATATGTGCCCGTCCAAATGCCTAACAGCTACTCTCTCATTGGTTCTCCCTCTTCCCTTTCATCCTCTGCCAAATTGGAAACCTGTGCGAACCAGGAGGTTAAAGGGGCTGTCTCTCCAAGTTGGGAGATTGATGGTAAAGCAGATGGAAAGTCAAACCGGAGCACCAGGAGAGGGACTATTCGTTGAGTTTTAGAAACCTTTCATATTCACAGTGTGTCCGTTCTCTAGGTTTCCCGTACATGTTATAACTGTAGTAATATTCCCTTCAACCTGGAGAGTTGGGACCCATGGAATGTGTGCCATGCATTATTGCTTTAAAGGGTCTGCATTTGCTCACCCAATCTCACCAATCCTCTCAGTCCCAAGTGTCCAGCCTTATGCCACATCCAGCTGTCATTGTAGATAGGGTCATTCCAGGTTTCATCAGAGACCCTGAAGGAATTGTAAAGAATTTCCCAGGTTTTTTGTTTTGTTTTTGTAATTCCTTTTTATAGTGGGTTTGAGCTGATTCTGGCTGCCATGTATATGCCAGTCTAGACACACTTGATTCCCTTACGGAGACATATCAATACATAGGTTTTAATATTCTTACTAGTCAGATATATTCCTCTGCGGGAAATATGGGGTTTTGAGTCCGTTTCACTGTGGAAGGTGTAGGTCTTGTCTATTCCATAGTTGGTTTTTGGAACGGTACCTGTGCTTATATCAAACTCTGGTTTTATGCATCACCCCACCTCTCCTTCCCCCTTAAGCAGGCATAAGAATGTTTTCTAAATGTGAGACACTGTTCTCTTTCCTAACTCAGTTCAAGTGTAGCCATGTTTACAGGATCTTCATAAGTGATATCTTATGATAAGTTTCTTTTTCTGTGTGACTTATTTCACTTAGAATCATCGTACCTGAATGCACCTATTTTGCTGCTACTGGTCTTATGTCATTGATTTCATGGCTGAGGGATATTCCATCGTATGTAAGTCCCACAATTTTTTGAACCATTTTTATATTTCCTGGGATATTTATGGTGTACCCAAGTTGAGGTCCTTGTAAGCAGTGCAGCCCTAAATTTTGGGGTGGCTCTGTCTTATTGATTTTCAGTTTTCCCAAGGTATATTCCCTAGACTGGAAGTGCCCTTGGCTCTGTAGCTCTGTTGTTTACTTGTTTAAGGAACACAATGCATTCCTCCAGAGAGGCAGTTGGCAATTTACATCCCGCCCATCAGTATAACAAGGCTCCCTGTTCTCCAGGGCCTGTCTTGCCTTTCTGGTTTTTACACATTTTGTGGATGTCGCTTTTGACCGGTGGGAAGTGATACTTCTTTGTAGTGCAGATTTGCATTGCCCGCTTGCTTGCTTGGCCAAAAAGGGCGTATGCGTTTTCTCCTGAATATATTCAGGAGAAAACGCATACGCCCTTTTTGGCCAAGTGCATCATTGTCGAAGTTGTGCCCCTCTTCCTGTGCTTTAAAGGCGATTCCAACGTACCTCTTGAAATCTGTTTCCTGCTATTCTGCCTCGCTTTCAAGTCCGCCTCGTTGCCTTCCCTCAACAGATTTTTGGACGATAGTTGTCCTTTATTACTCAGCCAGTTTGTGAATTGCTGTGCCCCTGAGCTCCATTTTTCAACTCGTTTTTTGTGAGCTGACCGCAAGTCCAAAATTTTGGTTCGGGACCTATGTTGGTTCCCGGTGCGGGGCTGAGACTTTGGTTAATTTTTCTTCCAGGCGGGATGTTAGAGTGATATGTGCCCGTCCAAATGCCTAACACCTACTGTCTCATTGGTTCTCCCTATTCCCTTTCATCCTTTGCCAAATTGGCAACCTGTGCGAACCAGGAGGTTAAAGGGGCTGTCTCTCCAAGTTGGGAGGTTGATAGTAAAGCAGATGGAAAGTCAAACCAGAGCACCAGGAGAGGGACTATTCGTTGAGTTTTAGAAACCTTTCGTATTCACAGTGTGTCCGTTCTCTAGGTTTCCCGTACATGTTATAGCTGTAGTAATATTCCCTTCAACCTGGAGAGTTGGGACCCATGGAATGGGTGCCAGGCATTTGTGCTTTAAAGGGTCTGCATTTGCTCACCCAATCTCACCATTCGTCTCAAACCCAAGTGTCCCTCCTTATGCCACATCCAGATGTCATTGTAGATAGGGTCATTCCAGGTTTCATCAGAGACCCTGAAGGAATTGTAAAGAATTTCCCAGTTTTTTTGTTTTGTTTTTGAAATTCCTTTTTATAGTGGGTTTGAGCTGATTCTCGCTGCCATGTTTATGCCAGTCTAGACACACTTGATTCCCTTACGGAGACATATCAATACATAGGTTTTAAGATTCTTACTAGTCAGATATATTCCTCTGCGAGAAATATGGGGTTTTGAGTCCCTTTCACTGAGGAAGGTGTAGGTCTTCTCTATTCCATAGTTGGTTTTTGGAATGGTACCTGTGCTTATATCAAACTCTGGTTTTATGCATCACCCCACCTCTCCTTCCCCCTTAAGCAGGCATAAGAGTGTTTTCTAAATGTGAGACACTGTTCTCTTTCCTAACTCAGTTCAAGTGTAGCCATGTTTACAGGATCTTCATAAGTGATATCTTATGATAAGTTTCTTTTTCTGTGTGACTTATTTCACTTAGAATCATCGTACCTGAATCCACCCATTTTGCTGCTACTGGTCTTATGACATTGATTTCATGGCTGAGGGATACTCCATCGTACGTAAGTACCACAATTTTTTGAACCATTTTTATATTTCCTGGGATATTTAAGGTGTACCCAAGTTGAGGTCCTTGTAAGCAGTGCAGCCCTAAATTTTGGGGTGGCTCTGTCTTATTGATTTTCAATTTTCCCAAGGTATATGCCCTAGACTGGAAGTGCACTTGGCTCTGTAGCTCTGTTCTTTATTTGTTTTAGGGAACACAATGTACTGCTCCAGAGAGGCAGTTGGCAATTTACATCCCGCCCATCAGCCTAACAAGGCTCCCTGTTCTCCAGGGCCTGTCTTGCCTTTCTGGTTTTTACACATTTTGTGGATGTCCCTTTTGACCGGTGGGAAGTGATACTTCTTTGTAGTGCAGATTTGCATTGCCCTCTTGCTTGCTTGGCCAAAAAGGGCGTATGCGTTTTCTCCTGAATATATTCAGGAGAAAACGCATACGCCCTTTTTGGCCAAGTGCATCATTGTTGAAGTTGTGCCCCTCTTCCTGTGCTTTAAAGGCGATTCCAACGTACCTCTTCAAATCTGTTTCCTACTATTCTGCCTCGCTTTCAAGTCCGCCTCGTTGCCTTCCCTCAACAGATTTTTGGACGATAGTTGTCCTTTAATACTCGGCCAGTTTGTGAATTGCTGTGCCCCTGAGCTCCATTTTTCAACTCGTTTTTGGTGAGCTGACCGCAAGTCCAAAATTTTGGTTCAGGACGTATGCTGGTTCCCGGTTGGTGGCTGAGACTTTGGTTAATTCTTCTTCCTGCCGGGAAATTACAGTGATATGTGCCCGTTCAAATGCCTAACAGCTACTCTCTCATTGGTTCTCCCTCTTCCCTTTCATCCTCTGCCAAATTGGCAACCTGTGCGAACAAGGAGGTTAAAGGGGCTGTCTCTCCAAGTTGGGAGTTTGATAGTAAAGCAGATGGAAAGTGAATCCGGAGCACCAGGAGAGGGACTATTCATTGAGTTTTAGAAACCTTTCGTATTCACAGTGTGTCCGTTCTCTAGGATTCCGGTACATGTTATAACTGTAGTAATATTCCCTTCAACCTGGAGAGTTGGGACCCATGGAATGGGTGCCATGCATTATTGCTTTAAAGGGTCTGCATTTGCTCACCCAATCTCACCAATCCTCTCAGTCCCAAGTGTCCAGCCTTATGCAACATCCAGCTGTCGTTGTAAATAGGGTCATTCCAGGATTCATCAGAGACCCTGAAGGAATTGTAAAGAATTTCCCAGTTTTTTTGTTTTGTTTTTGAAATTCCTTTTTATAGTGGGTTTGAGCTGATTCTCGCTGCCATGTTTATGCCAGTCTAGACACACTTGATTCCCTACGGAGACATATCAATCCATAGGTTTTAAGATTCTTACTAGTCAGATATATTCCTCTGCGGGAAATATGGGGTTTTGAGTCCCTTTCACTGAGGAAGGTGTAGGTCTTGTCTATTCCATAGTTGGTTTTTGGAACGGTACCTGTGCTTATATCAAACTCTGGTTTTATGCATCACCCCACCTCTCCTTCCCCCTTCAGCAGGCATAAGAGTGTTTTCTAAATGTGAGACACTGTTCTCTTTCCTAACTCAGTTCAAGTGTAGCCATGTTTACAGGATCTTCATAAGTGATATCTTATGATAAGTTTCTTTTTCTGTGTGACTTATTTCACTTAGAATCATCGTACCTGAATCCACCCATTTTGCTGCTACTGGTCTTATGACATTGATTTCATGGCTGAGGGATATTCCATCGTACGTAAGTACCACAATTTTTTGAACCACTTTTATATTTCCTGGGATATTTAAGGTGTACCCAAGTTGAGGTCCTTGTAAGCAGTGTAGCCCTAAATTTTGGGGTGGCTCTGT
Source organism: Hyperoodon ampullatus (assembly GCF_949752795.1). Taxonomy (NCBI): domain Eukaryota; kingdom Metazoa; phylum Chordata; class Mammalia; order Artiodactyla; family Ziphiidae; genus Hyperoodon; species Hyperoodon ampullatus. The sequence continues at coordinate 486,276 of NW_027640427.1, forward strand.
CTTATTGATTTTCAGTTTTCCCAAGGTATATTCCCTAGACTGGAAGTGCCCTTGGCTCTGTAGCTCTGTTGTTTACTTGTTTTAGGGAACACAATGCACTCCTCCATAGAGGCAGTTGGCAATTTACATCCCGCCCATCAGCATAACAAGGCTCCCTGTTCTCCAGGGCCTGTCTTGCCTTTCTGGTTTTTACACATTTTGTGGATGTCCCTTTTGACCGGTGGGAAGTGATACTTCTTTGTAGTGCAGATTTGCATTTCCCGCTTGCTTTCTTGGCCAAAAATAGTGTATGCGTTTTCTCCTGAATATATTCAGGAGAAAACGCATACGCCCTTTTTGGCCAAGTGCATCATTGTCGAAGTTGTGCCCCTCTTCCTGTGCTTTAAAGGCGATTCCAACGTACCTCTTGAAATCTCTTTTCTGCTATTCTGCCTCACTTTCAAATCCGCCTCGTTGCCTTCCTTCAACAGATTTTGGACGATAGTTGTCCTTTATTACTCGGCCAGTTTGTGAATTGCTGTGCCCATGAGCTCCATTTTACAACTCGTTTTTGGTGAGCTGACCGCAAGTCCAAAATTTTGGTTCAGGACCTATACTGGTTCCCGGTGGGTGGCTGAGACTTTGGTTAATTCTTCTTCCTGCCGGGAAATTACAGTGATATGTGCCCGTTCAAATGCCTAACAGCTACTCTCTCATTGGTTCTCCCTCTTCCCTTTCATCCTCTGCCAAATTGGCAACCTGTGCGAACCAGGAGGTTAAAGGGGCTGTCTCTCCAAGTTGGGAGGTTGATAGTAAAGCAGATGGAAAGTCAAACCGGAGCACCAGGAGAGGGACTATTCGTTGAGTTTTAGAAACCTTTCGTATTCACAGTGTGTCCGTTCTCTAGGATTCTGGTACATGTTATAACTGTAGTAATATTCCCTTCAACATGGAGAGTTGGGACCCATGGAATGGGTGCCATGCATTATTGCTTTAAAGGGTCTGCAATTGCTCACCCAATCTCACCAATCCTCTCAGTCCCAAGTGTCCAGCCTTAGGCCACTTCCAGCTGTCATTGTAGATAGGGTCATTCCAGGTTTCATCAGAGACCCTGAAGGAATTGTAAAGAATTTCCCAGTTTTTTTGTTTTGTTTTTAAATTCCTTTTTATAGTGGGTTTGAGCTGATTCTCGTTGCCATGTTTATGCCATTCTAGACACACTTGATTCCCTTACAGAGACATATAAATACATAGGTTTTAAGATTCTTACTCGTCAGATATATTCCTCTGCAGGAAATATGGGGTTTTGAGTCCCTTTCACTGAGGAAGGTGTAGGTCTTGTCTATTCCATAGTTGGTTTTTGGAACGGTACCTGTGCTTATATCAAAATCTGGTTTTATGCATCACCCCACGTCTCCTTTCCCCTTAAGCAGGCATAAGAGTGTTTTCTAAATGTGTGACACTGTTCTCTTTCCTAACTCAGTTCAAGTGTAGCCATGTTTACAGGATCTTCATAAGTGATATCTTATGATAAGTTTCTTTTTCTCTGTGACTTATTTCACTTAGAATCATCGTACCTGAATCCACCCATTTTGCTGCTACTGGTCTTATGACATTGATTTCATGGCTGAGGGATATTCCATCGTACGTAAGTACCACAATTTTTTGAACCATTTTTTATATTTCCTGGGATATTTAGTGTGTACCCAAGTTGAGGTCCTTGTAAGCAGTGCAGCCCTAAATTTTGGGGTGGCTCTGTCTTATTGATTTTCAGTTTTCCCAAGGTATATTCCCTAGATTGGAAGTGTCCTTGGCTCTGTAGCTCTGTTCTTTACAAGTTTCAGGGAACACAATGTACTCCTCCAGAGCGGCAGTTGGCAATTTACATCCCACCCATCAGCATAACAAGTCTCCCTGTTCTCCGGGGCCTGTCTTGCCTTTCTGGTTTTTACACATTTTGTGGATGTCCCTTTTGACCGGTGGGAAGTGATACTTCTTTGTAGTGCAGATTTGCATTGCCCGCTTGCTTGCTTTGCCAAAAAGGGCGTATGCGTTTTCTCCTGAATATATTCAGGAGAAAACGCATACGCCCTTTTTGGCCAAGTGCATCATTGTCGAAGTTGTGCCCCTCTTCCTGTGCTTAAAGGCGATTCCAACGTACCTCTTGAAATCTGTTTCCTGCTATTCTGCCTCGCTTTCAAGTCCACCTCGTTGCCTTACCTCAACAGATTTTTGGACGATAGTTGTCCTTTATTACTCGGCCAGTTTGTGAATTGCTGTGCCCCTGAGCTCCATTTTTCAACGCGTTTTTGGTGAGCTGACCGCAAGTCCAAAATGTTGGTTCAGGACCTATGCTGGTTCCGATGGGTGGCTGAGACTTTGGTTAATTCTTCTTCCTGCCAGGAAATTACAGTGATATGTTCCCGTTCAAATGCCTAACAGCTACTCTCTCATTGGTTCTCCCTTTTCCCTTTCATCCTCTGCAAAAATGGCAACCTGTGCGAACCAGGAGGTTAAAGGGGCTGTCTCTCCAAGTTGGGAGGTTGATAGTAAAGCAGATGGAAAGTCAAACCGGAGCACCAGGAGAGGGACTATTCGTTGAGTTTTAGAAACCTTTCATATTCACAGTGTGTCCGTTCTCTAGGTTTCCCGTACATGTTATAGCAGTAGTAATATTCCCTTCAACCTGGAGAGTTGGGACCCATGGAATGGGTGTCAGGCATTTGTGCTTTAAAGGGTCTGCATTTGCTCACCCAATCTCACCAATCGTCTCAGTCCCAAGTGTCCCTCCTTATGCCACATCCAGCTGTCATTGTAGATAGGGTCATTCCAGGTTTCATCAGAGACCCTGAAGGAATTGTAAAGAAATTCCCAGTTTTTTTGTTTGTTTTTGAAGTTCCTTTTTATAGTGGGTTTGAGCTGATTCTCGCTGCCATGTTTATGCCAGTGTAGACCCACTTGATTCCCTTACGGAGACATATCAATACATAGGTTTTAAGATTCTTACTAGTCAGATATATTCCTCTGCGCGAAATATGGGGTTTTGAGTCCCTTTCACTGAGGAAGGTGTAGTTCTTGTCTATCCCATAGTTTGTTTTTGGAACGGTACCTGTGCTTATATCAAACTCTGGTTTTATGCATCACCCCACCTCTCCTTCCCCCTTAAGCAGGCATAAGAGTGTTTTCTAAATGTGAGACACTGTTCTCTTTCCTAACTCAGTTCAAGTGTAGCCATGTTTACAGGATCTTCATAAGTGATATCTTATGATAAGTTTCTTTTTCTGTGTGACTTATTTCACTTAGAATCATCGTACCTGAATCCACCCATTTTGCTGCTACTGGTCTTATGACATTGATTTCATGGCTGAGGGATATTCCATCGTACGTAAGTACCACAATTTTTTGAACCATTTTTATATTTCCTGGGATATTTAAGGTGTACCCAAGTTGAGGTCCTTGTAAGCAGTGCAGACCTAAATTTTGGGGTGGCTCTGTCTTATTGATTTTCAGTTTTCCCAAGGTATATTCCCTAGACTGGAAGTGCCCTTGGCTCTGTAGCTCTGTTGTTTACTTGTTTTAGGGAACACAATGCACTCCTTCAGGGAGGCAGTTGGCAATTTACATCCCGCCCATCAGCATAACAGGGCTCCCTGTTCTCCAGGGCCTGTCTTGCCTTTCTGGTTTTTACACATTTTGTGAATGTCCCTTTTGACCGGTGGGAAGTGATACTTCTTTGTAGTGCAGATTTCAATTGCCCGCTTGCTTGCTTGGCCTAAAAGGGCGTATGCGTTTTCTCCTGAAGGAGAAAATGCACACGCCCTTTTTCGCCAAGTGCATCATTGTCGAAGTTGTGCCCCTCTTCCTGTGCTTTAAAGGCGATTCCAACGTACCTCTTGAAATCTGTTTCCTGCTATTCTGCCTCGCTTTCAAGTCTGCCTCGTTGCCTTCCCTCAACAGATTTTTGGAAGATAGTTGTCATTTATTACTCGGCCAGTTTGTTAATGGCTGTGCCCCTGAGCTCCATTTTTCAACTCGTTTTTGGTGAGCTGACCGCAAGTCCAAAATTTTGGTTCAGGACCTATGCTGGTTCCCGGTGGGGGGCTGAGACTTTGGTTAATTCCTCTTCTTGCCGGGAAGTTAGAGTGATATGTGCACGTCCAAATGCCTAACAGCTACTCTCTCATTGTTTCTCCCTCTTCCCTTTCATCCTCTGCCAAATTGGCAACCTGTGCGAACCAGGAGGTCAAAGGGGCTGTCTCTCCAAGTTGGGAGATTGATAGTAAAGCAGATGGAAAGTCAAACCGGAGCACCAGGAGAGGGACTATTCGTTGAGTTTTAGAAACCTTTCGTATTCACAGTGGGTCCGTTCTCTAGGTTTCCAGTACATGTCATAACTGTAGTAATATTCCCTTCAACCTGGAGTGTTGGGACCCATGGAATGGGTGCCATGCATTATTGCTTTAAAGGGTCTGCATTTGCTCACCCAAGCTCACCAATCCTCTCAGTCCCAAGTGTCCAGCCTTATGCCACATACAGCTGTTGTTGTACATAGGGTCATTCCAAATTTCATCAGAGACCCTGAAGGAATTGTAAAGAATTTCCCAGTTTTTTTGTTTTGTTTTTAAATTCCTTTTTATAGTGGGTTTCAGATGATTCTTGTTGCCATGTTTATGCCATTCTAGACACACTTGATTCCCTTACAGAGACATATCAATACATAGGTTTTAAGATTCTTACTCGTCAGATATATTCCTCTGCAGGAAATATGGGGTTTTGAGTCCCTTTCACTGAGGAAGGTGTAGGTCTTGTCTATTCCATAGTTGGTTTTTGGAACGGTACCTGTGCTTATATCAAACTCTGGTTTTATGCATCACCCCACCTCTCCTTCCCCCTTAAGCAGGCATAAGAGTGTTTTCTAAATGTGTGACACTGTTCTCTTTCCTAACTCATTTCAAGTGTAGCCATGTTTACAGGATCTTCATAAGTGATATCTTATGATAAGTTTCTTTTTCTCTGTGACTTATTTCACTTAGAATCATCGTACCTGAATCCACCCATTTTGCTGCTACTGGTCTTATGACATTGATTTCATGGCTGAGGGATATTCCATCGTACGTGAGTACCACAATTTTTTGAACCATTTTTATATTTCCTGGGATATTTAGGGTGTACCCAAGTTGAGGTCCTTGTAAGCAGTGCAGCCCTAAATTTTGGGGTGGCTCTGTCTTATTGATTTTCAGTTTTCCCAAGGTATATTCCCTAGATTGGAAGTGCCCTTGGCTCTGTAGCTCTGTTCTTTACTAGTTTCAGGGAACACAATGTACTCCTCCAGAGCGGCAGTTGGCAATTTACATCCCACCCATCAGCATAACAAGGCTCCCTGTTCTCCGGGGCCTGTCTTGCCTTTCTGGTTTTTACACATTTTGTGGATGCCCCTTTTGACCGGTGGGAAGTGATACTTCTTTGTAGTGCAGATTTGCATTGCCCGCTTGCTTGCTTTGCCAAAAAGGGCGTATGCGTTTTCTCCTGAATATATTCAGGAGAAAACGCATACGCCCTTTTTGGCCAAGTGCATCATTGTCGAAGTTGTGCCCCTCTTCCTGTGCTTAAAGGCGATTCCAACGTACCTCTTGAAATCTGTTTCCTGCTATTCTGCCTCGCTTTCAAGTCCGCCTCGTTGCCTTCCCTCAACAGATTTTTGGACGATAGTTGTCCTTTATTACTCGGCCAGTTTGTGAATTGCTGTGCCCCTGAGCTCCATTTTTCAACTCGTTTTTGGTGAGCTGACCGCAAGTCCAAAATGTTGGTTCAGGACCTATGCTGGTTCCGATGGGTGGCTGAGACTTTGGTTAATTCTTCTTCCTGCCGGGAAATTACAGTGATATGTGCCCGTTCAAATGCCTAACAGCTACTCTCTCATTGGTTCTCCCTCTTCCCTTTCATCCTCTGCCAAATTGGCAACCTGTGCGAACCAGGAGGTCAAAGGGGCTGTCTCTCCAAGTTGGGAGGTTGATAGTAAAGCAGATGGAAAGTCAAACCGGAGCACCAGGAGAGGGACTATTCGTTGAGTTTTAGAAACCTTTCGTATTCACAGTGTGTCCGTTCTCTAGGTTTCCCGTACATGTTATAGCATTAGTAATATTCCCTTCAACCTGGAGAGTTGGGACCCATGGAATGGGTGTCAGGCATGTGTGCGTTTAAGGGTCTGCATTTGCTCACCCAATCTCACCAATCGTCTCAGTCCCAAGTGTCCCTCCTTATGCCACATCCAGCTGTCATTGTAGATAGGGTCATTCCAGGTTTCATCAGAGACCCTGAAGGAATTGTAAAGAATTTCCCAGTTTTTTTGTTTTGTTTTTGAAATTCCTTTTTATAGTGGGTTTGAGCTGATTCTCGCTGCCATGTTTATACCAGTGTAGACACACTTGATTCCCTTACGGAGACATATCAATACATAGGTTTTAAGATTCTTACTAGTCAGATATATTCCTCTGCGCGAAATATGGGGTTTTGAGTCCCTTTCACTGAGGACGGTGTAGGTCTTGTCTATTCCATAGTTTGTTTTTGGAACGGTACCTGTGCTTATATCAAACTCTGGTTTTATGCATCACCCCACCTCTCCTTCCCCCTTAAGCAGGCATAAGAGTGTTTTCTAAATGTGAGACATTGTTCTCTTTCCTAACTCAGTTCAAGTGTAGCCATGTTTACAGGATCTTCATAAGTGATATCTTATGATAAGTTTCTTTTTCTGTGTGACTTATTTCACTTAGAATCATCGTACCTGAATCCACCCATTTTGCTGCTACTGGTCTTATGACATTGATTTCATGGCTGTGGGATATTCCATCATACGTAAGTACCACAATTTTTTGAACCATTTTTATATTTCCTGGGATATTTAAGGTGTACCCAAGTTGAGGTCCTTGTAAGCAGTGCAGCCCTAAATTTTGGGGTGGCTGTGTCTTATTGATTTTCAGTTTTCCCAAGGTATATTCCCTAGACTGGAAGTGCCCTTGGCTCTGTAGCTCTGTTGTTTACTTGTTTTAGGGAACACAATGCACTCCTTCAGGGAGGCAGTTGGCAATTTACATCCCGCCCATCAGCATAACAAGGCTCCCTGTTCTCCAGGGCCTGTCTTGCCTTTCTGGTTTTTACACATTTTGTGGATGTCCCTTTTGACCGGTGGGAAGTGATACTTCTTTTTAGTGCAGATTTGCATTGCCCGCTTGCTTGCTTGGCCAAAAAGGGCGTATGCGTTTTCTCCTGAATATATTCAGGAGAAAACGCATACGCCCTTTTTGGCCAAGTGCATCATTGTCAAAGTTGTGCCCCTCTTCCTGTGCTTTAATGGCGATTCCAACGTACCTCTTGAAATCTGTTTTCTGCTATTCTGCCTCGCTCTGAAGTCCGCCTCGTTGCCTTCCGTCAACAGATTTTTGGACGATAGTTGTCCTTTATTACTCGGCCAGTTTGTGAATTGCTGTGCCCCTGAGCTCCATTTTTCAACTCGTTTTTGTTGAGCTGACCGAAAGTCCAACATTTTGGTTCAGGGCCTATGCTGGTTCCCGGTGGGTGGCTGAGACTTTGGTTAATTCTTCTTCCTGCCAGGAAATTACAGTGATATGTGCCCGTCCAAATGCCTAACAGCTACTCTCTCATTGGTTCTCCCTCTTCCCTTTCATCCTCTGCCAAATTGGCAACGTGTGCGAACCAGGAGGTTAAAGGGGCTGTCTCTCCAAGTTGGGAGGTTGATAGTAAAGCAGATGGAAAGTCAAACCGGAGCACCAGGAGAGGGACTATTCGTTGAGTTTTAGAAACCTTTCGTATTCACAGTGTGTCCGTTCTCTAGGTTTCCCGTACATGTTATAGCTGTAGTAATATTCCCTTCAACCTGGGGAGTTGGGACCCATGGAATGGGTGCCAGGTATTTGTGCTTTAAAGTGTCTGCATTTGCTCACCCAATCTCACAAATCCTCTCAGTCCCAAGTGTCCCTCCTTATGCCACATCCAGCTGTCATTGTAGATAGGGTCATTCCAGGTTTCATCAGAGACCCTGAAGGAAATGTAAAGAATTTCCCAGTTTTTTTGTTTTGTTTTTGAAATTCCTTTTTATAGTGGGTTTGAGCTGATTCTCGCTGCCATAATTATGCCAGTCTAGACACACTTGATTCCCTCACGGAGACATATCAATACATAGGTTTTAAGATTCTTACTAGCCAGATATATTCCTCTGCGGGAAACATGGGGTTTTGAGTCCCTTTCACTGAGGAAGGTGTAGGACTTGTCTATTCCATAGTTGGTTTTTTGAACGGTACCTGTGCTTATATCAAACTCTGGTTTTATGCATCACCCCACCTCTCCTTCCCCCTTAAGCAGGCATAAGAGTGTTTTCTAAATGTGAGACACTGTTCTCTTTCCTAACTCAGTTCAAGTGTAGCCATGTTTACAGGATCTTCATAAGTGATATCTTATGATAAGTTTCTTTTTCTGTGTGACTTATTTCACTTAGAATCATCGTACCTGAATCCACCCATTTTGCTGCTACTGGTCTTATGACATTGATTTCATGGCTGAGGGATATTCCATCGTACGTAAGTACCACAATTTTTTGAACCATTTTTATATTTCCTGGGATATTTTAGGTGTACCCAAGTTGAGGTCCTTGTAAGCAGTGCAGCCCTAAATTTTGGGGTGGCTCTGTCTTATTGATTTTCAGTTTTCCCAAGGTATATTCCCTAGACTGGAAGTGCCCTTGGCTCTGTAGCTCTGTTCTTTACTTGTTTTAGGGAACACAATACACTCCTCCAGAGAGGCAGTTGGCAATTTACATCCCGCCCATCAGCATAACAAGGCTCCCTGTTCTCCAGGGCCTGTCTTGCCTTTCTGGTTTTTACACATTTTGTGGATGTCCCTTTTGACCGGTGGGAAGTGATACTTCTTTGTAGTGCAGATTTGCATTGCCCGCTTGCTTGCTTGGCCAAAAAGGGCGTATGCGTTTTCTCCTGAATATATTCAGGAGAAAACGCATACGCCCTTTTTGGCCAAGTGCATCATTGAGGAAGTTGTGCCCCTCTTCCTGTGCTTTAAAGGCGATTCCAACGTACCTCTTGAAATCTGTTTCCTGCTATTCTGCCTCGCTCTCAAGTCCGCCTCGTTGCCTTCCGTCAACAGATTTTTGGACGATAGTTGTCCTTTATTACTCGGCCAGTTTGTGAATTGCTGTGCCCCTGAGCTCCATTTTTCAACTCGTTTTTGTTGAGCTGACCGAAAGTCCAACATTTTGGTTCAGGACCTATGCTGGTTCCCGGTGGGGGGCTGAGACTTTGGTTAATTCTTCTTCCTGCCAGGAAATTACAGTGATATGTGCCCATCCAAATGCCTAACAGCTACTCTCTCATTGGTTCTCCCTCTTCCCTTTCATCCTCTGCCAAATTGGCAACGTGTGCGAACCAGGAGGTTAAAGGGGCTGTCTCTCCAAGTTGGGAGGTTGATAGTAAAGCAGATGGAAAGTCAAACCGGAGCACCAGGAGAGGGACTATTCGTTGAGTTTTAGAAACCTTTCGTATTCACAGTGTGTCCGTTCTCTAGGTTTCCCGTACATGTTATAGCTGTAGTAATATTCCCTTCAACCTGGGGAGTTGGGTCCCATGGAATGGGTGCCAGGTATTTGTGCTTTAAAGTGTCTGCATTTGCTCACCCAATCTCACCAATCCTCTCAGTCCCAAGTGTCCCTCCTTATGCCACATCCAGCTGTCATTGTAGATAGGGTCATTCCAGGTTTCATCAGAGACCCTGAAGGAAATGTAAAGAATTTCCCAGTTTTTTTGTTTTGTTTTTGAAATTCCTTTTTATACTGGGTTTGAGCTGATTCTCGCTGCCATATTTATGCCAGTCTAGACACACTTGATTCCCTCACGGAGACATATCAATACATAGGTTTTAAGATTCTTACTAGCCAGATATATTCCTCTGCGCGAAACATGGGGTTTTGAGTCCCTTTCACTGAGGAAGGTGTAGGTCTTGTCTATTCCATAGTTGGTTTTTGGAATGGTACCTGTACTTATATCAAACTCTGGTTTTATGCATCACCCCACCTCTCCTTCCCCCTTAAGCAGGCATAAGAGTGTTTTCTAAATGTGAGACACTGTTCTCTTTCCTAACTCAGTTCAAGTGTAGCCATGTTTACAGGATCTTCATAAGTGATATCTTATGATAAGTTTCTTTTTCTGTGTGACTTATTTCACTTAGAATCATCGTACCTGAATCCACCCATTTTGCTGCTACTGGTCTTATGACATTGATTTCATGGCTGAGGGATATTCCATCGTACGTAAATACCACAATTTTTTGAACCATTTTTATATTTCCTGGGATATTTTAGGTGTACCCAAGTTGAGGTCCTTGTAAGCAGTGCAGCCCTAAATTTTGGGGTGGCTCTGTCTTATTGATTTTCAGTTTTCCCTAGGTATATTCCCTAGACTGGAAGTGCCCTTGGCTCTGTAGCTCTGTTCTTTACTTGTTTTAGGGAACACAATACACTCCTCCAGAGAGGCAGTTTGCAATTTACATCCCGCCCATCAGCATAACAAGGCTCCCTGTTCTCCAGGGCCTGTCTTGCCTTTCTGGTTTTTACACATTTTGTGGATGTCCCTTTTGACCGGTGGGAAGTGATACTTCTTTGTAGTGCAGATTTGCATTGCCCGCTTGCTTGCTTGGCCAAAAAGGGCGTATGCGTTTTCTCCTGAATATATTCAGGAGAAAACGCATACGCCCTTTTTGGCCAAGTGCATCATTGACGAAGTTGTGCCCATCTTCCTGTGCTTTAAAGGCGATTCCAACGTACCTCTTGAAATCTGTTTCCTGCTATTCTGCCTCGCTCTCAAGTCCGCCTCGTTGCCTTCCCTCAACAGATTTTTGGACGATAGTTGTCCTTTATTACTCGGCCAGTTTGTGAATTGCTGTGCCACTGAGCTCCATTTTTCAACTCGTTTTTGGTGAGCTGACCGAAAGTCCAACATTTTGGTTCAGGACCTATGCTGGTTCCCGGTGGGGGGCTGAGACTTTGGTTAATTCTTCTTCCTGCCGGGAAATTACAGTGATATGTGCCCGTCCAAATGCCTAACAGCTACTCTCTCATTGGTTCTCCCTCTTCCCTTTCATCCTCTGCCAAATTGGAAACCTGTGCGAACCAGGAGGTTAAAGGGGCTGTCTCTCCAAGTTGGGAGGTTGATAGTAAAGCAGATGGAAAGTCAAACCAGAGCACCAGGAGAGGGACTATTCGTTGAGTTTTAGAAACCTTTCGTATTCACAGTGTGTCCGTTCTCTAGGTTTCCCGTACATGTTATAGCTGTAGTAATATTCCCTTCAACCTGGAGAGTTGGGACCCATGGAATGGGTGCCAGGCATTTGTGCTTTAATGGGTCTGCATTTGCTCACCCAATCTCACCAATCGTCTCAGTCCCAAGTGTCCCTCCTTATGCCACATCCAGCTGTCTTTGTAGATAGGGTCATTCCAGGTTTCATCAGAGACCCTGAAGGAATTGTAAAGAATTTCCCAGTTTTTTTGTTTTGTTTTTGAAATTCCTTTTTATAGTGGGTTTGAGCTGATTCTCGCTGCCATGTTTATGCCAGTCTAGACACACTTGATTCCCTTACGGAGACATATCAATACATAGGTTTTAAGATCCTTACTAGTCAGATATATTCCTCTGCGGGAAATATGGGGTTTTGAGTCCCTTTCACTGAGGAAGGTGTAGGTCTTGTCTATTCCATAGTTGGTTTATGGAACGGTACCTGTGCTTATAGCAAACTCTGGTTTTATGCATCAACCCACCTCTCCTTCCCCCTTAAGCAGGCATAAGAGTGTTTTCTAAATGTCAGACACTGTTCTCTTTCCTAACTCAGTTCAAGTGTAGCCATGTTTACAGGATCTTCATAAGTGATATCTTATGATAAGTTTCTTTTTCTCTGTGACTTATTTCACTTAGAATCATCGTACCTGAATCCACCCATTTTGCTGCTACTGGTCTTATGACATTGATTTCATGGCTGAGGGATATTCCATTGTACGTAAGTACCACAATTTTATGAACCATTTTTGTATTTCCTGGGATATTTAATGTGTACCCAAGTTGAGGTTCTTGTAAGCAGTGCAGCCCTAAATATTGGGGTGGCTCTGTCTTATTGATTTTCAGTTTTCCCTAGGTATATTCCCTAGACTGGAAGTGCCCTTGGCTCTGTAGCTCTGTTGTTTACTTGTTTTAGGGAACACAATGTACTCCTCCAGAGCGGCAGTTGGCAATTTACATCCCGCCCATCAGCATAACAAGGCTCCCTGTTCTCCAGGGCCTGTCTTGCCTTTCTGGTTTTTACACATTTTGTGGATGTCCCTTTTGACCGGTGGGAAGTGATACTTCTTTTTAGTGCAGATTTGCATTGCCCGCTTGCTTGCTTGGCCAAAAAGGGCGTATTCTTTTTCTCCTGAATATATTCAGGAGAAAACGCATACGCCCTTTATGGCCAAGTGCATCATTGTCGAAGTTGTGCCCCTCTTCCTGTGCTTTAAAGGCAATTCCAACGTACCTCTTGAAATCTGTTTCCTGCTATTCTGCCTCGGTTTCAAGTCCGCCTCGTTGCCTTCCCTCAACAGATTTTTGGACGATAGTTGTCCTTTATTACTCGGCCAGTTTGTGAATTGCTGTGCCCCTGAGCTCCATTTTTCAATTCGTTTTTGGTGAGCTGACCGCAAGTCCAACGTTTTGGTTCAGGACCTATGCTGGTTCCAGGTGTGGGGCTGAGACTTTGGTTAATTCTTCTTCCTGCCAGGAAATTACAGTGATATGTGCCCGTCCAAATGCCTAACAGCTACTCTCTCATTGGTTCTCCCTCTTCCCTTTCATCCTCTGCCAAATTGGCAACCTGTGCGAACCAGGAGGTTAAAGGGGCTGTCTCTGCAAGTTGGCAGGTTGATAGTAAAGCAGATGGAAAGTCAAACCGGAGCACCAGGAGAGGGACTATTCGTTGAGTTTTAGAAACCTTTCGTATTCACAGTGTGTCCGTTCTCTAGGTTTCCCGTACATGTTATAGCTGTAGTAATATTCCCTTCAACCTGGAGAGTTTGGACCCATGGAATGGGTGCCAGGTATTTGTGCTTTAAAGTGTCTGCATTTGCTCACCCAATCTCACCAATCCTCTCAGTCCCAAGTGTCCCTCCTTATGCCACATCCAGCTGTCATTGTAGATAGGGTCATTCCAGGTTTCATCAGAGTCCCTGAAGGAAATGTAAAGAATTTCCCAGTTTTTTTGTTTTGTTTTTGAAATTCCTTTTTATAGTGGGTTTGAGCTGATTCTCGCTGCCATATTTATGCCAGTCTAGACACACTTGATTCCCTCACGGAGACATATCAATACATAGGTTTTAAGATTCTTACTAGCCAGATATATTCCTCTGCGGGAAACATGGGGTTTTGAGTCCGTTTCACTGAGAAAGGTGTAGGTCTTGTCTATTCCATAGTTGGTTTTTGTAACGGTACCTGTGCTTATAGCAAACTCTGGTTTTATGCATCACCCCACCTCTCCTTCCCCCTTAAGCAGGCATAAGAGTGTTTTCTAAATGTGAGACACTGTTCTCTTTCCTAACTCAGTTCAAGTGTAGCCATGTTTACAGGATCTTCATAAGTGATATATTATGATAAGTTTCTTTTTCTGTGTGACTTATTTCACTTAGAATCATCGTACCTGAATCCACCCATTTTGCTGCTACTGGTCTTATGACATTGATTTCATGGCTGAGGGATATTCCATCGTACGTAAGTACCACAATTTTTTGAACCATTTTTATATTTCCTGGTATATTTAAGGTGTACCCAAGTTGAGGTCCTTGTAAGCAGTGCAGCCCTAAATTTTGGGGTGGCTCTGTCTTATTGATTTTCAGTTTTCCCAAGGTATATTCCCTAGACTGGAAGTACCCTTGGCTCTGTAGCTCTGTTGTTTACATGTTTTAGGGAACACAATACACTCCTCCAGAGAGGCAGTTGGCAATTTACATCCCGCCCATCAGCATAACAAGGCTCCCTGTTCTCCAGGGCCTGTCTTGCCTTTCTGGTTTTTACATATTTTGTGGATGTCCCTTTTGACCGGTGGGAAGTGATACTTCTTTGTAGTGCAGATTTGCATTGCCCGCTTGCTTGCTTGGCCAAAAAGGGCGTATGCGTTTTCTCCTGAATATATTCAGGAGAAAACGCATACGCCCTTTTTGGCCAAGTGCATCATTGTCGAAGTTGTGCCCCTCTTCCTGTGCTTTAAAGGCGATTCCAACGTACCTCTTGAAATCTGTTTCCTACTATTCTGCCTCGCTTTCAAGTCCGCCTCGTTGCCTTCCCTCAACAGATTTTTGGACGATAGTTTTCCTTTATTACTCGGCCAGTTTGTGAATTGCTGTGCCCCTGAGCTCCATTTTTCAACTCGTTTTTGGTGAGCTGACCGAAAGTCCAACATTTTGGTTCAGGACCTATGCTGGTTCCCGGTGGGGGGCTGAGACTTTGGTTAATTCTTCTTCCTGCCGGGAAATTACAGTGATATGTGCCCGTCCAAATGCCTAACAGCTACACTCTCATTGGTTCTCCCTCTTCCCTTTCATCCTCTGCCAAATTGGCAACCTGTGCGAACCAGGAGGTTAAAGGGGCTGTCTCTCCAAGTTGGGAGGTTGATAATAAAGCAGATGGAAAGTCAAACCGGAGCACCAGGAGAGGGACTATTCGTTGAGTTTTAGAAACCTTTCGTATTCACAGTGTGTCCGTTCACTAGGATTCCCGTACATGTTATAGCTGTAGTAATATTCCCTTCAACCTTGAGAGTTGGGACCCATGGAATTGGTTCCAGGCATTATTGCTTTAAAGGGTCTGCATTTGCTCACCCAATCTCACCAATCGTCTCAGTCCCAAGTGTCTCTCCTTATGCCACATCCAGCTGTCATTGTAGATAGGGTCATTCCATGTTTCATCAGAGACCCTGAAAGAATTGTAAAGAATTTCCCAGTTTTTTTGTTTTGTTTTTGAAATTCCTTTTTATAGTGGGTTTGAGCTGATTCTCGCTGCCATGTTTATGCCAGTCTAGACACACTTGATTCCCTTACGGAGACATATCAATACATAGGTTTTAAGATTCTTACTAGTCAGATATATTCCTCTGTGGGAAATATGGGGTTTTGAGTCCCTTTCACTGAGGAAGGTGTAGGTCTTGTCTATTCCATAGTTGGTTTTTGGAACGCTACCTGTGCTTATATCAAACTCTGGTTTTATGCATCAGCCCACCTCTCCTTCCCCCTTAAGCAGTCATAAGTGTGTTTTCTAAATGAGAGACACTGTTCTCTTTCCTAACTCAGTTCAAGTGTAGCCATGTTTACAGGATCTTCATAAGTGATATCTTATGATGTTTCTTTTTCTGTGTGACATATTTCACTTAGAATCATCGTACCTGAATCCACCCATTTTGCTGCTACTGGTCTTATGACATTGATTTCATGGCTGAGGGATATTCCATCGTACGTAAGTACCACAAATTTTTGAACCATTTTTATATTTCCTGGGATATTTAAGGTGTACCCAAGTTGAGGTCCTTGTAAGCAGTGCAGCCCTAAATTTTGGGGTGGCTCTGTCTTATTGATTTTCAGTTTTCCCAAGGTATATTCCCTAGACTGGAAGTGCCCTTGGCTCTGTAGCTATGTTGTTTACTTGTTTTAGGGAACACAATGCACTCCTCCAGAGAGGCAGTTGGCAATTTACATCCCGCCCATCAGCATAACAAGGCTCCCTGTTCTCCAGGGCCTGTCTTGCCTTTCTGGTTTTTACACATTTTGTGGATGTCCCTTTTGACCGGTGGGAAGTGATACTTCTTTGTAGTGCAGATTTGCATTGCCCGCTTCCTTGCTTGGCCAAAAAGGGCGTATGCGTTTTCTCCTGAATATATTCAGGAGAAAACGCATACGCCCTTTTTGGCCAAGTTCATCATTGTCGAAGTTTTGCCCCTCTTCCTGTGCTTTAAAGGCGATTCCAACGTACCTCTTGAAATTTGTTTCCTGCTATTCTGCCTCGCACTCAAGTCCGCCTCGTTGCCTTCCCTCAACAGATTTTTGGACAATAGTTGTCCTTTATTACTCGGCCAGTTTGTGAATTGCTGTGCCCCTGAGCTCCATTTTTCAACTCGTTTTTGGTGAGCTGACCGAAAGCCCAACATTTTGGTTCAGGACCTATACTGGTTCCCGGTGGGGGGCTGAGACTTTGGTTAATTCTTCTTCCTGCCGGGAAATTACAGTGATATGTGCCCGTCCAAATGCCTAACAGCTACTCTCTCATTGGTTCTCCCTCTTCCCTTTCATCCTCTGCCAAATTGGCAACCTGTGCGAACCAGGAGGTTAAAGGGGCTGTCTCTCCAAGTTGGGAGGTTGATAGTAAAGCAGATGGAAAGTCAAACCGGAGCACCAAGAGAGGGACTATTCGTTGAGTTTTAGAAACCTTTCGTACTCACAGTGTGTCCGTTCTCTAGGTTTCCCGTACATGTTATAACTGTAGTAATATTCCCTTCAACCTGGAGAGTTGGGTCCCATGGAATGGGTGCCAGGCATTTGTGCTTTAAAGGGTCTGCATTTGCTCACGCAATCTCACCAATCGTCTCAGTCCCAAGTGTCCCTCCTTATGCCGCATCCAGCTGTCATTGTAGATAGGGTCATTCCAGGTTTCATCAGAGACCCTGAAAGAATTGTAAAGAATTTCCCAGTTTTTTTGTTTTGTTTTTGAAATTCCTTTTTATAGTGGGTTTGAGCTGATTCTCGCTGCCATGTTTATGCCAGTCTAGACACACTTGATTCCCTTACCGAGACATATCAATACATAGGTTTTAAGATTCTTACTAGTCAGATATATTCCTCTGCGGGAAATATGGGGTTTTGAGTCCCTTTCACTGAGGAAGGTGTAGGGCTTGTCTATTACGTAGTTGGTTTTTGGAACGGTACCTGTGCTTATATCAAACTCTGGTTTTATGCATCACCCCACCTCTCCTTCCTCCTTAAGCAGGCATAAGAGTGTTTTCTATATGTGAGACACTGTTCTCTTTCCTAACTCATTTCAAGTGTAGCCATGTTTACAGGATCTTCATAAGTGATATCTTATGATAAGTTTCTTTTTCTGTGTGACTTATTTCACTTAGAATCATCGTACCTGAATACACCCATTTTGCTGCTACTGGTCTTATGACATTGATTTCATGGCTGAGGGATATTCCATCGTACGTAAGTACCACAATTTTTTGAACCATTTTTATATTTCCTGGGATATTTAAGGTGTACCTAAGTTGAGGTCCTTGTAAGCATTGCAGCACTAAATTTTGGGGTGGCTCTGTCTTATTGATTTTCAGTTTTCCCAAGGTATATTCCCTAGACTGGAAGTGCCCTTGGCTCTGTAGCTCTGTTCTTTACTTGTTTTAGGGAACGCAATATACTCCTCCGGAGAGGCAGTTGGCAATTTACATCCCGCCCATCAGCATAACAAGGCTCCCTGTTCTCCAGGGCCTGTCTTGCCTTTCTGGTTTTTACACATTTTGTGGATGTCCCTTTTGACCGGTGGGAAGTGATACTTCTTTGTAGTGCAGATTTGCATTGCCCGCTTGCTTGCTTTGCCAAAAAGGGCGTATGCGTTTTCTCCTGAATATATTCAGGAGAAAACGCATACACCCTTTTTGGCCAAGTTCATCATTGTCGAAGTTGTGCCCCTCTTCCTGTGCTTTAAAGGCGATTCCAACGTACCTCTTGAAATCTGTTTCCTGCTATTCTGCCTCGCTTTCAAGTCTGCCTCGTTGCCTTCCCTCAACAGATTTTTGGACGATAGTTGTCCTTTATTACTCGGCCAGTTTGTGAATTGCTGTGCCCCTGAGCTCCATTTTTCAACTCGTTTTTGGTGAGCTGACCGCAAGTCCAAAATTTTGGTTCAGGATCTATGCTGGTTCCCGGTGGGGGGCTGAGACTTTGGATAATTCTTCTTCCTGCCGGGAAATTTCAGTGATATGTGCCCGTCCAAGTGCCTAACAGCTACTCTCTCATTGGTTCTCCCTCTTCCCTTTCATCCTGTGCCAAATTGGCAACCTGTGCGAGCCAGGAGGTTAAAGGGGCTGTCTCTCCAAGTTGGGAGGTTGATAGTAAAGCAGATGGAAAGTTAAACCACAGCACCAGGAGAGGGACTATTCGTTGAGTTTTAGAAACCTTTCGTATTCACAGTGTGTCCGTTCTCTAGGTTTCCGGTACATGTTATAACTGTAGTAATATTCCCTTCAACCTGGGGAGTTGGGTCCCATGGAATGGGTGCCATGCATTATTGCTTTAAAGGGTCTGCATTTGCTCACACAATCTCACCAATCCTCTCAGTCCCAAGTGTCCAGCCTTATGCCACATCCAGCTGTCATTGTAGATAGGGTCATTCCAAGTTTCATCAGAGACCCTGAAGGAATTGTAAAGAATTTCCCAGGTTTTTGGTTTGTTTTTAAATTCCTTTTTATAGTGGGTTTGAGCTGATTCTCGCTGCCATGTTTATGCCAGTCTAGACACACTTGATTCCCTTACGGAGACATATCAGTACATAGGTTTTAAGATTCTTTCTAGTCAGATATATTCCTCTTCGGGAAATATGGGGTTTTGAGTCCCTTTCACTGAGGAAGGTGTAGGTCTTGTCTATTCCATAGTTGGTTTTTGGAACGGTACCTGTGCTTATATCAAACTCTGGTTTTATGCATCACCCCACCTCTCCTTCCCCCTTAAGCAGGCATAAGAGTGTTTTCTAAATGTGAGACACTGTTCTCTTTCCTAACTCAGTTCAAGTGTAGCCATGTTTACAGGATCTTCATAAGTGATATCTTATGATAAGTTTCTTTTTCTGTGTGATTTATTTCACTTAGAATCATCGTACCTGAATCCACCCATTTTGCTGCTACTGGTCTTATGACATTGATTTCATGGCTGAGGGATATTCCATCGTACGTAAGTACCACAATTTTTTGAACCATTTTTATATTTCCTGGGATATTTAAGGTGTACCCAAGTTGAGGTCCTTGTAAGCAGTGCAGCCCTAAATATTGGGGTGGCTCTGTCTTATTGATTTTCAATTTTCCCAAGGTATATTCCCTAGACTGGAATTGCCCTTGGCTCTGTAGCTCTGTTCTTTATTTGTTTTAGGGAACACAATGCACTCCTCCAGAGAGGCAGTTGGCAATTTACATCCCGCCCATCAGGATAACAAGGCTCCCTGTTCTCCAGGGCCTGTCTTGCCTTTCTGGTTTTTACACATTTTGTGGATGTCCCTTTTGACCAGTGGGATGTGATACTTCTTTGTAGTGCGGATTTGCATTGCCCGCTTGCTTGCTTGGCCAAAAAGGGCGTATGCGTTTTCTCCTGAATATATTCAGGAGAAAACACATACGCCCTTTTTGTCCAAGTGCATCATTGTCGAAGTTGTGACCCTCTTCCTGTGCTTTAAAGGCGATTCCAACGTACCTCTTGAAATCTGTTTCCTGCTATTCTGCTTCGCTTTCAAGTCTGCCTCGTTGCCTTCCCTCAACAGATTTTTGGACGATAGTTGTCCTTTATTTCTCAGCCAGTTTGTGAATTGCTGTGCCCCTGAGCTCCATTTTTCAACTCATTTTTGGTGAGCTGACCGCACGTCCAAAATTTTGGTTCAGGACCTATGCTGGTTCCCGGTGGGGGGCTGAGACTTTGGTTAATTCTTCTTCCTGCTGGGAAGTTAGAGTGATATGTGCCCGTCCAACTGCCTAACAGCTACTCTCTCATTAGTTCTCCCTCTTCCCTTTCATCCTCTGCCAAATTGGCAACCTGTTCAAACCAGGAGGTTAAAGGGACTGTCTCTCCAAGTTGGGAGATTGATAGTAAAGCGGATGGAAAGTCAAACCACAGCACCAGGTGAGGGAATATTCGTTGAGTTTTAGAAACCTTTCATATTCACAGTGTGTCCGTTCTCTAGGTTTCCCGTACATGTTATAACTGTAGTAATATTCCTTTCAACCTGGAGAGTTGGGTCCCATGGAATGGGTGCCATGCATTATTGCTTTAAAGGGTCTGCATTTGCTCACACAATCTCACCAATCCTCTCAGTCCCAAGTGTCCAGCCTTATGCCACATCCAGCTGTCGTTGTAGATAGGGTCATTCCAAGTTTCATCAGAGACCCTGAAGGAATTGTAAAGAATTTCCCAGGTTTTTGTTTTGTTTTTAAATTCCTTTTTATAGTGGGTTTGAGCTGATTCTCGCTGCCATGTTTATGCCAGTCTAGACACACTTGATTCCCTTACGGAGACATATCAGTACATAGGTTTTAAGATTCTTACTAGTCAGATATATTCCTCTTTGGGAAATATGGGGTTTTGAGTCCCTTTCACTGAGGAAGGTGTAGGTCTTGTCTATTCCATAGTTGGTTTTTGGAACGGTACCTGTGCTTATATCAAACTCTGGTTTTATGCATCACCCCACCTCTCCTTCCCCCTTAAGCAGGCATAAGAGTGTTTTCTAAATGTGAGACACTGTTCTCTTTCCTAACTCAGTTCAAGTGTAGCCATGTTTACAGGATCTTCATAAGTGATATCTTATGATAAGTTTCTTTTTCTGTGTGATTTATTTCACTTAGAATCATCGTACCTGAATCCACCCATTTTGCTGCTACTGGTCTTATGACATTGATTTCATGGCTGAGGGATATTCCATCGTATGTAAGTACCACAATTTTTTGAACCATTTTTATATTTCCTGGGATATTTAAGGTGTACCCAAGTTGAGGTCCTTGTAAGCAGTGCAGCCCTAAATTTTGGGGTGGCTCTGTCTTATTGATTTTCGGTTTACCCAAGGTATATTCCCTAGACTGGAAGTGCCCTTGGCTCTGTAGCTCTGTTCTTTATTTGTTTTAGGGAACACAATGTACTCCTCCAGAGAGGCAGTTGGCAATTTACATCCCGCCCATCAGCATAACAAGGCTCCCTGTTCTCCAGGGCCTGTCTTGCCTTTCTGGTTTTTACACATTTTGTGGATGTCCCTTTTGACCTGTGGGAAGTGCTACTTCTCTGTAGTGCAGATTTGCATTGCCCGCTTGCTTGCTTGGCCAAAATGTGCATATGCGTTTTCTCCTGAATATATTCAGGAGAAAACGCATACGCCCTTTTTGGCCAAGTGCATCATTGTCGAAGTTGTGCCCCTCTTCCTGTGCTTTAAAGGCTATTCCAACGTACCTCTTTAAATCTGTTTCCTGCTATTCTGCCTCGCTTTCAAGTCCGCCTCGTTGCCTTCCCTCAACAGATTTTTGGACGATAGTTGTCCTTTATTACTCGGCCAGTTTGTGAATTGCTGTGCCCCTGAGCTCCATTTTTCAACTCGTTTTTGGTGAGCTGACCGCAAGTCCAAAATTTTGGTTCAGGACCTATACTGGTTCCCGGAGTGTGGCTGAGAATTTGGTAAATTATTCTTCCTGCCAGGAAATTAGAGTGAAATGTGCCCGTCCAAATGCCTAACAGCTACGCTCTCATTGGTTCTCCCTCTTCTCTTTCATCCTCTGCCAAATTGGAAAGCTGTGCGAACCAGGAGGTTAAAGGGGCTGTCTCTCCAAGTTGGGAGATTGATAGTAAAGCAGATGGAAAATCAAACTGGAGCACAAGGAGAGGGACTATTCTTTGAGTTTTAGAAACCTTTTGTATACACAGTGTGTCCGTTCTCTAGGTTTCCCGTACATGTTATACCTGTAGAAATAGTTCCTTCAACCTGGAGAGTTGGGACTCATGGAATGGGTGCCACATATTATTGTTTTAAATTGTCTGCATTTGCTCACCCAATCTCACCAATCCTCTCAGTCCCAAGTGTCCAGCCTTATGCCACATCCAGCTGTCATTGTTTATAGTGTCATTCCAGGTTTCATCAGAGACCCTGAAGGAATTCTAAAGAATTTCCCTGTCTTTTGTTTTGTTTTTGAATTTCCTTTTCTAGTGGGTTTGAGCTGATTCTCGCTGCCATGTTTATGCCAGTCTAGACACACTTGATTCCCTTACGGAGACATATCAATACATAGGTTTTAAGATTCTTACTAGTAAGATATATTCCTCTGCGGGAAATATGGGGTTTTGAGTTCCGTTCACAGAGGAAGTAGTAGGTCCTGTCTATTCTGTATTTGGATTATGGAACCGTACCTGTGCTAATATCAAACTCTGGTTTTATTCATCACCCCACCTCTGCTTTCCCCTTAAGCATGCATAAGAGTGTTTTCTAAATATGAGACTCTGTTCCCTTTCCTAATTCATTCCATGTGTAGCCATGTTTATATACACTTCATAAGTGATATCTTATGATAAATTTCTTTTTCTGTGTGATTTTTTGAGTTAGAATCATCGTACATGAATCCCGTCATTATGCTGCTACTGGCCTTATGACATTGACTTCATGGCTGAGGGATATTCCATCATACGTATGTACCACAATTTCTTTACCATTTTTGTCTTTCCTGGGATATATAAGGTGTCCCGAAGTCGAGGTTCTTGTAAGCAGTGCTGCCATAAATTTTGGGGTGGCTGTGTCTTATTGATTTTCAATTTTCCCAAGGTATATTCCCGTGACTGGAAGTGCCTTAGGTTGTGAAGCACTGTTGTTTTCTTCTTTTTAGGAACACAATGCACTCCTCCAGAGTGGCTGTTGGCAATTTACATCCCACCCATCCGCATAACAAGGCTCCCTCTTCTCCAGATCCTGTCTTGCCTTTCTTGTTTTTACACATTTTACGGATGTCCCTTTTGACCGGTTGGAAGTGATACTTCTTTGTAGTGCAGATTTGCATTGTGCGGTTGCTTGGTTGGCCAAAATGGGCGTATGCGTTTTCTCCTGAATATATTCAGGAGAAAACGCATGCGCCCTTTATGGACAATTCCATAATTGTCGAAGTTGTGATGCTTTTCCTGTGTTTAAAGGCGATTCCAATGTACTTCTGGAAATCTGTTTCGTGCACTTCTGCCTCATTTTCAAGTCCGCCTCATGGCTTTCTCTCAACAGATTTTTGGAAGAGAGTAGTCCTTTATAACTCTGCAAGTTAGTGAATTTCTGTGCCCCTGAGTTCCATTTTTCAACTCGTGTTTTTGTGAGCTGACTGCCAATCCACAACTTTGCTTCAGGACCTATACTGGTTCCATTGGGGGGGCTGGCTCAGAGTTTGTTAATTCTTCTTCGTGACGGGAATTTAGAGTGACATGTGGCCATCCAAATGCCTACAGCTACTCTCTAATTGTTTCTCCCTCTTCCCTTATATCCTCTGCACAACGTGCCAACTGTCTGAACCAGGAGGTTAAAGGTGCTGACTCTCCAATTTGGGAGATTGATACTAAAGCAGTTGGAATGTCAAACTGGTGCACAAGGAGAGAAAAAAATTAGTAGAGTTTTAGAAACCTTTCACCATCAGATGGTGTCCATTCTCTAGGTTTCCCATACATGTTATAACTGTAGTGATATTCCCTTCTACCTGGAGAGTTGGGAACCATGGAATGGGTGCAAGGTATTATTGCTTTAAATGGTCTGCATTTTCTCACTCAATCTCACCAATCCTCTCAGTCCCAAGTGACCAGCCTTATGCCACATCCAGCTGTCGTTGTAGATAGGGTCATTCTAAGTTTCATCAGAACCCCTGAAGGTATTGTGTAAGAATTTCACTGTTTATTTGTTTTGTTTTGAAATTCATTTTTATAGTGGGTTTGAGCTGATTCTCACTGCCGTGTTTATGTCGTTCTAGACACACTTGGTTACCTTAAGGAGACATATCAATACATAGGTTTTAAGATTCTTACTAGTCAGATATACTACTCTGCGGGGAATAGGGGTGTTGAGCCCCATTCACTGAGGAAAGAGTAGGTCTTGTCTATTCTGTATTTGGATTATGCAACCGTACCTGTGCTAATATCAAACTCTGGTTTTATGCATCACCCCACCTCTCCTTTCCTCTTGAGCAGGCATAAGAGTGTTTTCTAAATGTGAGACTCTTCTCTTTCCTAATTCAGTTCATGTGTAGCCATGTTTACAAGACCTTCATAAGTGATATCTTATGATAAGTTTCTTTTTCTGTGTGACTTATTTCAGTTAGAATCATCGTACATGAATCCACTCAATATGCTGCTACTGGCCTTATGACATTGATTTCATGGCTGAGGGATATTCCATCGTACGTATGTACCACAATTTCTTTACTTTTTTTGTCTTTCCTGGGATATTTAAGGTGTCTCGAAGTCGATGTTCTTGTAAGCAGTGCTGCACTATATTTTGGGTTGGCTGTGTCTTATTGATTTTCAATTTTCCCAAGGTATATTCCCATGACTGGAAGTGCCTTAGGTTGTGAAGCTCTGTTGTTTAATTCTTTTAGGGAACACAGTGCACTCCTCCAGAGTGGCTGTTGGCAATCTACATCCCACCCATCAGCATAACAAGGCTCCCTGTTCTCCAGAGACCCTCTTGCTTTTCTGGTTTTTACACATTTTACGGATATCCCTTTTGACTGGTGGGAAGTGATACTTCTTTGTAGTGCAGATTTGCATTGGGCGGTTGCTTGGTTGGCCAAAATGGGTGTATGTGTTTTCTCCTGAATATATTCAGGAGAAAACGCATGCGCCCTTTATGGACAATTCCATAATTGTCGAAGTTGTGATGCTTTTCCTGTGTTTAAAGGCGATTCCAATGTACTTCTGGAAATCTGTTTCGTGCAAATCTCCCTCATTTTCAAGTCCGCCTCATGGCTTTTCCTCAACAGATTTTTGGAAGAGAGTAGTCCTGTATAACTCTGCAAGTTCGTGAATTGCTGTGCCCCTGAGCTCCATTTTTCATCTTGTGTTTTTGTGAGCTGACCGCAAACCCACAATTTTGCTTCAGGACCTATACTAGTTATGCGGGTGGGGCAGGCTGAGAGTTTGGTTAATTCTTCTTCGTGACGGGAAATTAGAGTGACATGTGGCCGTCCAAATGCCTACAGCTACTCTCTCATTGGTTCTCCCTCTTCCCTTATATCCTCTGCACAATGTGCCAACTTTGCGACCCAGGATGTTATAGGGGCTGACTCTCCAAGTCGGGAGATTGATATTAAAGCAGTTGGAATGTCAAGCTGGAGCACATGGAGAGAAAAAAATTAGTAGAGTTTTAGAAACCTTTCACCATCAGAGGGTGTCCATTCTCTAGGTTTCCCATACATGTTATAACTGTAGTGATATTCCCTTCTACCTGGAGAGTTGGGAACCATGGAATGGGTGCCAGGTATTATTGCTTTAAACGGTCTGCATTTTCTCACCCAATCTCACCAATCCTCTCAGTCCCAAGTGAACAGCCTTATGCCACATCCAGCTGTCGTTGTAGATAGGGTCATTCCAAGTTTCATCAGAACCCCTGAAGGTATTGTGTAAGAATTTCACTGTTTCTTTGTTTTGTTTTGAAATTCCTTTTTATAGTGGGTTTGAGCTCATTCTCACTGCCGTGTTTATGTCATTCTAGACACACTTGGTTCCCTTATGGAGACATATCAATACATAGGTTTTAAGATCCTTACTAGTCAGATATATTTCTCTGTGGGGAATAGGGGTGTTGAGTCCCATTCACTGAGGAAGGAGTTGGGCTTGTCTCTTCTGTATTTGGATTATGGAACGGTACCTGTGTTAATATCAAACTCTGGTTTTGTGTGTCTCCCCACCTCTCCTTCCCCCTTAAGCAAGCATAAGAGTGTTTTCTAAATCTGAGACTCTGTTCTCTTTCCTAATTCAGTTCATATGTAGCCAGGTTTACATTCCCTTCATAAGTGATATCTTATATCAGAATGCACCATGGCCCTTGTCATAATAATGCTCCATGACCCCTGTCATCACAATGCTCCATTCCCTGGTTATCACAATGCTCCATGTCCCTTGTCATAACAATTCTCCACGTACTTGTCATCACAATGCTACATGACACTTCTCATCACAAAGTTACATGCTCGTTTCATCACAATTCTCCATGCACTTGTCATTGCAATGTTCCATGACCCCTGTCATAGGAAGCTCCAAGTGTTTGTCATCACAATGCTTCACGACTTTATCATCAAAATTCTCAATGGCACTTTTCATCACAATGTTCCGTACCCTTGTCATCACAATGCTCCTTGCCCTTGTCATCACAATGCTCCATGACCCCTGTCATCACAATGCTTCATGCCCCTTGTCATTACAGTGCTCCATGATGCTCGTCATCACAATTACCCAAGGTCTTCTCATCACAATGCTCCACGGCTTTGCCATCACAATGCTCCATGCCCTGGTCATCTCAAAGCTCAATGTCCCTTGTCCTCACAATTCTCCACGTCCTTGTCATCACAATGCTCCATGGCACTTCTCATCACAAAGTTATATGCTCTTGTCATAACAATACTCCATGCACTTGTCATCACAATGCTCCCTGACACCTGTCTTCACAATACTCCATGACCTTGTCATCACAATGCTCCATGCCCTTGTCATCACAAAGTGCCATGCCCACTGTCATCAAAATAATCCATGAAACTTGTCAGACCAAAGCTCCATGCCACCTTTCATCACAATGCTCCATGAACCCTGTCATCTCAATGCACCATGCCCATCATCATAATGCTTCATGCTCTTGTCATCACAATGAAATCAAAATGCTCCATGACCTCTGTCATCACAATGCTCCAAACCCTTGTGATCACAATGTTCCATGACACTTGTCATCACAATACCCCATGACGCTACTCATCACAATTATCCATGGACTTCTCATCACAATGCCCCATGACATTTGTCATCACAATGCGCAATACACATGTCATCACAATGCTCCCTGACTCTTGCCATCAGTATGCTCCCTGAACCCTTTCATGACAAGGCTCCATGCCTTTTTCATCACAATGATCCATGCCATTTTCATCACAATGCTCCAAGACCCCTGTAATCACAATGCTCCATGCCCTTGTCATCACAAAGCTCCATGATGCATGTCATCAGAATACTCCATGGCCTTCTCATCACAATGCTCCATGCCCTTGTGATCACAATGCTCCAAGACCCCTGTAATCACAATGGTCCATGCCCCTTTTCATCAGAATGCTCCATGAGACTTGTCATCACAAGGCTCCATGGTCTTCTCATCACAATGCTCCAGGACATTGTCATCAAAATGCCCCATTCCCTTATCATCACAATGCCCCATGACCCCTGTCATCACAATACTCCATGAACATTTTCAGCCCAATGCTCCATGACCTTCTCATCACAATGCTCCATGACCCATATCATCACAATGCTCCATGACCACAGTCATCACAACGCTCAATATCACCTGACAACACAATGATCCGGGACTCTTGTCATCACAATGCTCCATTCCCTAGTCATCACAATGCTCCATGACCCCTGTCATCACAATACTCCATGAACATTTTCAGCCCAATGCTCCATGACACTTGTCATCACAATGATGCATGCCCTTGTCATCCCAATGCTCCATGACCCCTGTAATCACAATGCTCCGTGACGCTTGTCATCACAGTGCTCCATGACACCTGTCATCACAATGCTCCATGCCTTTGTCAGCAAAATGCTACATGACCTTGTCATTACAATGTTCTATGCACTTGTCATCACAATACTCCATTACCATTGCCATCACAATCCTCCATGAACCTTGGGATCACATTGCTCCATGCCCTTGTCATCACAATGCTCCATGCTCCTTGAAATCAAAATGATCCATGACCTCTGTCATCACAATGCTCCAAACCCTTGTGATCACAATGTTCCATAACACTTGTCATCACAATGCTCCATGATGCCTGTCATCACAATACTCCATGCCCTTTTCATCACAATGCTCCATGACCTTTGTCATCACAATTCTCGATACACTTGTCATCACAATGCTCCCTGACACTTGTCGTCAGAATGCTCCTTGAACCCTGTCACAAAAAGGCTCCATGCCTTTTTCATCAAAATGCACCATGCCGTTTTCATCCCAATGCTCCATGCCATTGTCATCAAAATACTCCACAAGCTTGTCATCAGAATGCTCCATGTCCCTTGTCATCACAATTTTCCATGCACTTGTCAGCACAATGCTCCCTGACCCTTGTCATCACAATGCTCCAAGCCATTGTCATCACAATGCTCCATTACCTTTGTCATCAGAATCCTCCATGACACTTGGCATCACAATGCTCCATGGCATTGTCATCACAATGGGCCATTACATATGTCATCACAATGCTCCCTGACACCTGGCTTCACAATAATGAATGACCTGGTCATCACAATGCTCCATGCCCTTGTCATCACAATGCGCCATTCCAACTGTCATCGCAATAAGCCATGAAACTTATTAGACCAATGCTCCATGCCCTTGTCATCACAATGCCCCATGCCCTTGTTATCACAATGCTCCATGACCCCTGTCATCACAATGCTCCGTGACTCCAGTCATCACAAGGCATCATGACCTTTGTCATCACAATGGTCCATGCCCTTGTCATCAACAGTCTCTGTGACCTTTTTAACCACAATGCTTCATGAACATTTCATCACAATGCTCTTTGACCCTTGTCATCACAATGCTCTATGCCTTTCTCAGCACAATGCTCCATGACCCTTGTCATCACAATGCTCCATGCGCTTGTCAGCACAATGCTCCATGACCCATGTCATCACAATGCACCATGCGCTTGTCGTCACAGTGCTCCACAATCTTGTCATCACAATGCTCCATAAACCTTGTCATCACAATGCTCCATGCACTTCAAATCAAAATGCTCTCTCACCACTGATATCACAATGTTACATCACTATTCATCACAATACTCCCTCAACCCTGTTATCACAATGTTCCATGACTCCTGTCATCACAATGCTACATGCACTTATCATCACAATGTTTGATGATCCCTGACATCACAATGTTCCATAACCCCTGTCATCAAAATGCTCCATGAGCCTTTTCATCAAAATGCTCCATGACCCCTAACATCACAATGTTACATAACGCCTCTCATCAAAATGTTCCATGACACTTTTCATTAAATTGGTCCATGACAATGTCATCACAATGTTCCCTGCCCTTCTTATCACAATGCACCACGCCCTTGTCATCAAAATGCTCCATGACCTTTGTCATCACAAAGCTCCATGACCCTTGGCATCACAATGCTCCATGCCATTGTCATCACAATACTCCATGAAACCTCTCATCACATTGTTCCATGCAATTGTCATCAAAAAGCTCCATGGTGCTTGTCATCACACTGCTCGATGCCCTTCTCATCACAATGCTCCATGCCCTTGTCATTACAAACCTCCATGACCCATGTATCACTGTGTTCCGTGCCCTTGTCATCACAATGCTCCATGCCCACTCTCATCACAATAATCCATGAAACTTTTCAGACAAATGTTCCATGCCCTTGTCATCACAATGCTCCATTACCCCTGTCATAACAATGCTCCATGACCCCTGCCATCACAACGTTCCACGACCTTGTCATCACAAGGCTCCATGACCCTTGTCATCACAATGCTCCAAGACCCCTGTAATCACAATGCTCCATGCCCTTGTCATCACAAAGCTCAATGACGCATGTCATCAGAATGCTCCATGGCCTTCTCATCACAATGCTCCTTGCCCTTGTCATCACAATGCTCCAAGACCCCTGTAATCACAATGCTCCATGCCTCTTTTCATCTCAATGCTCCATGAACCCTGTCATCACAATGCACCATGCCCATCATCATAATGCTTCATGCTATTGTCATCACAATGAAATCAAAATTCTCCATGACCTCTCTCATCACAATGCTCCAAACCCTTGTGATCACAATGTTCCATAACACTTGTCATCACAACGCCCCATGACGTTGGTCATCACAATTATCCATGGACTTCTCATCACAATGCTCCATCACCTTTGTCATCACAATTCTCAATACACTTGTCATCACAATGCTCCCTGACACTTGTCATCAGTATGCTCATTGAACCCTGTCATGACAAGTCTCCATGCCTTTTTCATCACAATGATCCATGCCCTTTTCATCACAATGCTCCATGCCATTGTCATCACAATACTCCACAAGCTTGTCATCAGAATGCTCCGTGACCCTTGTCATCTCAATGATCCATGACCCCTGTCATCACAATGCTCCATGACACCTGTCAACACAATGCTCCATGCCCCTTGTCCTTACAGTGCTCCATGATGTTCGTCATCACAATTATCCATGGTCTTCTCATCACAGTGCTCCACGCTCTTGCCATCACAATGCTCCATGCCCTGGTCATCACAATGATCCATGTCCCCAGTCATCACAATGCTCCTTGACACTGTCATCACAATGCTCCATACCGCTTGTCATTACAGTGCTCCATGACACTCGTAATCACAATTGTCCATGGTCTTCTCATCACAGTGCTCCACGCCCTTCTCATCAAAATGCTCCATGACACTTGTCATCACAATGCTCCATGACCACTGTCATAACAATGCTCCATGACCCCTGTCATCACAAGGCTCCATACCACTTGTCATTACAGTGCTCCATGACGCTCCTAATCACAATTATCCATGGTCTTCTCATCACAATGCTCCACGGTCTTGCCATCACAGTGCTCCATGCCTTGGGCATCACAATGCTCCATGTCCCCGGTCATCACAATGCTCCATGACCACTGTCATCACAGTGCTCTATACCCCCTGTCATTACAGTGCTCCATGACACTCGTCATCACAATTATCCATGATCTTCTCATCACAGTGCTCCACGATCTTGCCATCACAAGGCTCCATGCCCTGGTCATCACAATGCTCCATGTCCCCAGTCATCACAATGCTCCATGACCCCTCTCATCACAATGCTCCATACCCCTTGTCATTACAGTGCTCCATGACGCTCGTCATCACAATTATCCATGGTCTTCTCATCACAGTACTCCACGGTCTTGCCATCACAATGCTCTATGCCCTGGTCATCACAATGCTCCATGTCCCCTGTCATCACAATTCTCCACGTTCTTGGCATCACTATGCTCCATGATACTTCTCATCACAGTGTTACATATTTTGTCATCACAATTCTCTATGCACTTGTCATCGCAATGCTCCATGACCCCTGTCATAGCAAGCTCCATGTGATTGTCATCACAATGCTTCATGAACATGTCATCAAAATTCTCAATGGCCCTTGTTATCACAATGCTCCATGACCCTTGTCATCACAATGCTCCAAGCCCTTGTCATCAAAATGCTCCATTACGTTTGTCATCACAATCCTCCATGACACTTGGCATCACAATGCTACATTCCATTGTCATTGCAATAGACCATGACATATGTCATCACAATGCTCCCTGACACCCTTCTTCACAATACTCCATGACCTTCTCATCACAATGCTCCATGCCCTTGTCATCACAATGCGCCATGCCCACTGTCATCACAATAATCCATGAAACTTGTCAGGAAAATGCTCCATGATCCTGTCATCACAAGGCTCCATGCCCTTTCATCACAATGCTCTATGACCCCTGTCATCACAATGCTCCGTGACTCCAGTCATCACAATGCTTCATGACCTTTGTCATCACAATGGTCCATGCCCTCGTCATCACAAGGCTCTGTGACCTTTGTGACCACAACACTCCATGAAAATTTCATCACAATGCTCGGTGACCCTTGTCATCACAATGCTCCATGCCTTTGTCAGCACATTACTCCATGACACATGGCATCAAATGTGCCATGCACTTGTCATCACAATGCTCCACATCGTTGTCATCACAATGCTCCATAAACCTTGTCATCACAATGCTCCATGCGTTTGTCAGCACAATGTTCCATGACCCATGTCATCACAATGTGCCCTGCGTTTCTCATCACAATGCTCCACAGCCTTGTCATCACAATGCTCCATGCACCTCTCATCAAAATGCTCTCTCACCACTGATATCACAATGTTCCATCACTAGTCAACACAATACTCCCTCCACCCTGTCATCCCAATGTTCCATGACCCTTGTCACAACAATGCTACATGCTCTTATCATCACAATGCTCCATGACCCCTGACATCACAATGTTCCATAACCCCTGTCATCACAATGCTCCATGACCCTTTTCATCACAATGCTCCATGACCCCTAACATCACAATGTTCCATAAACACTGTCATCAAAATGTTCCATGACCCTTTTCATCCAATTGCTCCATGACCCTGTCATCACAATGCTCCCTGCCCTTCTCATCACAATGCACCACGCCCTTGTCTTCAAAATGCTCCATGGCCTATGTCATCACAAAGCTCCATGACCCTTGGAATCACAATGCTCCATGCCATTGTCATCACAAACCTCCATGAAACCTCTCATCACATTGCTCCATGCCGTTGTCATCACAAAGCTCCATGACGCTTGTCATCACAATGTTCCATGCCCTTCTCATTGCAATCCTCCATGACACATGTATCACAGTGTTCCGTGCCCTTGCCATCACAATGCTCCATGCTCACTCTCATCACAATAATCCATGAAACTTTTCAGACCAATGCTCCATGCCCTTGTCATCACAATGCTCCATTACACCTGTCATAACAATGCTCCATGACCCCTGCCATCACAATGTTCTACGGCCTTGTCATCACAAGACTCCATGGCCCTTGTCATCACAATGCTCCAAGACCCCTGTAATCACAATGCTCCATGCCCATGTCATCACAAAGCTCCCTGACGCATGTCATCAGAATGCTCCATGGCCTTCTCATCACAATACTCCATGCCCTTGTCATCACAATGCTCCAAGACCCTTGTTATTACAATGATCCATGCCTCTTTTCATCTCAATGCTCCATGAACCCTGTCATCACAATGCACCATGCCCATCATCATAATGCTTCATGCTATTGTCATCACAATGAAATCAAAATTCTCCATGACCTCTCTCATCACAATGCTCCAAACCCTTGTGATCACAATGTTCCATAACACTTGTCATCACAACGCCCCATGACGCTGGTCATCACAATTATCCATGGACTTCTCATCACAATGCTCCATGACCTTTGTCATCACAATTCTCAATACACTTGTCATCACAATGCTCCCTGACACTTGTCATCAGTATGCTCATTGAACCCTGTCATGACAAGTCTCCATGCCTTTTTCATCACAATGATCCATGCCCTTTTCATCACAATGCTTCATGCCATTGTCATCACAATACTCCACAAGCTTGTCATCAGAATGCTCCGTGACCCTTGTCATCTCAATGATCCATGACCCCTGTCATCACAATGCTCCATGACACCTGTCATCACAATGCTCCATGCCCCTTGTCATTACAGTGCTCCATGATGTTCGTCATCACAATTATCCATGGTCTTCTCATCACAGTGCTCCATGGTCTTGCCATCACAATGCTCCATGCTCTGGTCATCACAATGCTCCATGTCCCCAGTCATCACAATGCTCCATGACCCCTGTCATCACAATGCTCCATACTGCTTGTCATTACAGTGCTCCATGACACTCGTAATCACAATTGTCCATGGTCTTCTCATCACAATGCTCCACGCCCTTGTCATCAAAATGCTCCATGACACTTGTCATCACAATGCTTCATGACCACTGGCATAACAATGCTCCATGACCCCTGTCATCACATGGCTCCATACCACTTGTCATTACAGTGCTCCATGACGCTCCTCATCACAATTATCCATGGTTTTCTCATCACAATGCTCCACGGTCTTGCCATCACAGTGCTCCATGCCTTGGGCATCACAATGCTCCATGTCCCCGGTCATCACAATGCTCCATGACCACTGTCATCACAGTGCTCTATACCCCTTGTCATTACAGTGCTCCATGACCCTCGTCATCACAGTTATCCATGGTCTTCTCATCACAATGCTCCACGATCTTGCCATCGCAATGCTCCATGACCTGGTCATCACAATGCTCCATGTCCTCTGTCATCACAATTCTCCACGATCTTGGCATCACTATGCTCCATGACACTTCTCATCACAGTGTTACATGCTTTGTCATCACAATTCTCTATGCACTTGTCATCGCAATGCTCCATGACCCCGTCATAGCAAGCTCCATGTGCTTGTCATCACAATACTCCATGCCCTTGTCGTCCAAATTCTCCATGACCTTTGTCATCACAATGCTCCCTGACACTTGTCGTCAGAATGCTCCCTGAAAATTGTCATGAAAAGGCTCCATGTCTCTTTCATCACAATGCCCCATGCCATTTTCATCAAAATGCTCCATGTCATTGTCATCAAAATACTCCACAAGCTTGTCATCAGAATGCTCCATGAACCTTGTCATCACAATGCTCCATGACCCCTGTTATCACAATGCTCCATACACCTTGTCATTACAGTGCACCATGACGCTCATCATCACAATTATCCATGGTCTTCTCATCACAATGCTCCACGGTCTTGCCATCACAATACTCCATGCCCTGGTCATCACAATGCTCCATGTCCCCTGTCATCACAATTCTCCACGTTCCTGGCATCACTGTGCTCCATGATGCTTTTCATCACAGTGTTACATGCTTTGTCATCACAATTCTCTATGCACTTGTCATCACAATGCTCCATGATCCCTGTCACAGCAAGCTCCATGTGATTGTCATCACAATGCTTCATGAACATGTCATCAAAATTCTCAATGGCCCTTGTTATCACAATGCTCCATGACCCTTGTCATCACAATGCCCCAAGCGCTTGTCATCAAAATGCTCCATTACCTTTGTCATCACAATCCTCCATGACACTTGGCATCACAATGCTCCATTCCATTGTCATCGCAATGGACCATGACATATGTCATCACAATGCTCCCTGACACCCTTCTTCACAATACTCCATGACCTTCTCATCACAATGCTCCATGCCCTTGTCATCACAATGCGCCATGCCCACTGTCATCACAATAATCCCTGAAACTTGTCAAACCAATGCAACATGCCCCTGTCCTCACAATGCTCCATGCCCTTTCATCACAATGCTCTATGACCCCTGTCATCACAATGCTCCGTGACTCCAGTCATCACAATGCTTCATGACCTTTGTCATCACAATGGTCCATGCCCTCGTCATCACAAGGCTCTGTGACCTTTGTCACCACAGCGCTCCATGAACATTTCATCACAATGCTCGGTGACCCTTGTCCTCCCAATGCTCAATGCCTTTGTTAGCACAATACTCCATGACCCATGGCATCACAATGTGCAATGCGCTTGTCATCACAATGCTCCACATCTTTGTCATCACAATGCTCCATAAACCTTGTCATCACACTGCTCCATGCACTTCTCATCAAAATTCTCTCTCACCACTGATATCACAATGTTCCATCACTAGTCAACACAATACTCCCTCACACCTGTCATCATAATATTCCATGACCCTTGTCACAACAATGCTACATGCCTTTATCATCACAATGCTCCATTCCCCTGAAATCACAATGTTCCATAACCCCTGTCATCACAATGCTCCCTGCCCTTCACAACAGAATGCACCACACCCTTGTCATCAAAATGCTCCATGACCTTTGTCATCACAAAGCTCAATGACCCTTGTCATCACAATGCTGCATGCCATTGTCATCACAATGCTCCATGAACCCTCTCATCACATTGTTCCATGCCCTTGTCATCACAGGCTCCATGATGCTTTTCATCACAATGCTCGATGCCATTCTTATCACAATGCTCCATGCGCTTGTCATTACAATCCTCCATGACCCATGTATCACAGTGTTCCATGCCCTTGTCATCACAATGCTCCTAGCCCCCTCTCATCACAATAATCCATGAAACTTTTCAGACCAATGCTCCATGCCCTTGTCATCACAATGCTCCATTACCCCTGTCATAACAATGCTCCATGACCCCTGCCATCACAATGTTCCACAGCCTTGTCATCACAAGGCTCCATGACCCTTGTCATCACAATGCTCCAAGACCCCTGTAATCACAATGCTCCATGCCCTTGTCATCACAAAGCTCCATGACGCATGTCAACAGAATGCTCCATGGCCTTCTCATTCACGATGTTCCATGCCTTTGTCATCACAATGCTCCAAGACTACTGTAATCACAATGCTCCATGCCCCTTTTCATCTCAATGCTCCATGAACCCTGTCATCACAATGCACCATGCCCATCATCATAATGCTTCAGGCTATTGTCATCACAATGAAACCAAAATGCTCCATGACCTCTGTCATCACAATGCTCCAAATCCTTGTGATCAATATGTTCCATAACACTTATCATCACAACGCCCCATGACGCTCGTCATCACAATTATCCATGGTCTTCTCATCACAATGCTCCATGACCTTTGTCATCACAATACTCAATACCCTTGTCATCACAATGCTCCCTGACACTTGTTGTCAGTTTTCTCCTTGAACCCTGTCATGACAAGGCTCCATGCCTTTTTCATCACAATGATCCATGCCCTTTTCATCACACTGCTCCAAGACCGCTGTAATCACAATGCTCCATGCCCTTGTCCTCACAAAGCTCCATGATGCATGTCATCAGAACACTCCATGGCCTTCTCATCCCAATGCTCCATGCCCTTGTCATCACAATGCTCCAAGACCCCTGTAATCACAATGCTCCATGGCACTTTTCATCAGAATGCTCCATGAGACTTGTCATCACAAGGCTCCATGGTCTTCTCATCACAGTGCTCCAGTACCTTGTCATCACAATGCTCCATGACCCCTGTCATCACAGTACTCCATGGACATTTTCAGCCCAATGCTCCATGACCTTCTCATCACAATGCGCCATGACCCCTGTCATCACAATGCTCCATGACCACTGTCATCACAACGCTCCATGAACCCTGACAACACAATGATCCGGGACTCTTGTCATTAAAATGCTCCATGACCATTGTCATCACAATGATCCATGCGCTTGTCATCCCAATGCTCCATGACCCGTGTAATCACTATGCTCCATGATGCTTGTCATCACAGTGCTCCATGAACCTTGTCATCATAATGCTCCTTGCCTTTGTCAACAAAATGGTACATAATCTTGTCATCACAATTCTCCATGCACTTGTCATCACAATCCTCCATGACCATTGGGATCACATTGCTTCATGCCCTTGCCATCTCTCTCTTGCCTTTCTGGTTTTTACAGATATTCGGATGTCCCTTTTGACCGGTGGTAAGTGACAATTCTTTGTTGTGTGGATTTGTATTGCGCGCTTGCTTGATTGGCCAAAAAGGGTGTATTCATTTTCTTCTGAATATATTCAGGAGAAAAGGCATACACCCTTTTTGTCCAAGTGCATCTCTGTCCAAGTTGGGATGCTTTTCCTGTGCTTTAAAGGCGAATCCAATTTACCTCTTGAAATATGTTTTGTGCAATTCTGCGTCATTTTCAAGGCCGCTTCATTTCCTTCCCTCAACAGATTTTTGGAAGTGAGTAGTCCTTTATAAGTCTGCAGGTTTGTGAATTGCTGTGCCCCTGAGCTCCAATTTTCAAATCCCATCTTTGTGAGCTGGCCGCAAATCCACAATTTTGCTTCAGGACCTATACAGGTTCCAGGGGTGGCTATATTGGTTCCCTGTGGGTGGCTGAGGCTTTGGTTAATTCTTCTTCCTGCCGGGAAATTAGAGTGACATGTGCCCGTCCAAATGCCTACATCTACTCTCTGATTGGTTCTCCCTCTTCCCTTTCATCCTCTGCACAATTAGCAAACTGTGCGAACAAGGAGGTTATAGGGGCTGACTCTCCTAAGTTGGGACATTGATAGTAAAGCAGTTGGAATGCCAAAGTGGAGCACAAGGAGAGGAAAAATTAGGAGAGTTTTAGAAACCTT
The DNA here is from genome assembly GCF_949752795.1 of Hyperoodon ampullatus. Lineage (NCBI taxonomy): Eukaryota > Metazoa > Chordata > Mammalia > Artiodactyla > Ziphiidae > Hyperoodon > Hyperoodon ampullatus. Next base: position 524,206 of record NW_027640427.1, read on the forward strand.
TCGCCATCACAGGGTGTCCATTTTCTAGGTTCCCCATACATGTTATAATTGTAGTGATATTCCCTTCTACCTGGAGATTTCGGACACATGGAATGGTGGCATGCATTACTACTTTAAAAGGTCTGCATTTTCTCTCCCAATCTCACCAGTCCTCTCAGTCCCAAGTGTCCAGCCTTATGTCTCATCCAGCTGTCTTTGCAGATAGGGTCATTCCAGGTTTCATCAGAACCCCTGAAGGAATTGTGTAAGAATTTCGCTGTTTTTGGGGTTTTTTTTGAAATTCATTTTTATAATGGGGTTGAGCTGATTTTCACTGACGTGTTTATGCCAGTCTAGACACAATTGATTCCCTTACGGAGACATATCAATACATAGGTTTTAAGATTCTTAGTAGTCAGATATATTCCTCTGTGGGCCATAGGGGTGTTGAGTCCCGTTCACTGAGGAAGGTGTAGGTCTTGTCTATTCTGTATTTGGTTTATGGAATGGTACCTGTGCTAATATCAAACTCTGGTTTTATGCATCACCCCACCTCTCCTTTCCCCTGAAGCAGGCATAAGAGATTTTTGCTAAATGTGAGACTCTGTTCTCTTTCCTAATTCAGTTCATGTGTTGTGATATTGACATTCCCTCTATAAGTCATATCTTATGATAAGATTCTTTTTCTGCGTGACTAATTTCCCTTAAAATCATCATACGTAAATCCACTCATTATGCTGCTACTGGCCTTATATACATTGATTTCATGTCTGAGTGATATTCCGTTGTACAAAATTACCACAAGTTCTTTATGCATTTCTCTTTTTCCTGGGATATTTTAGGTGTACCAAAGTTGAGGTTCTTGTATGCAGAGCAGCCCTAAACTTTGGGGTGCCTGTTTCTTATTGACATTTAGTCTTCCCAAGTTATATGTCCATGAGTTGAAGTCCCCTTGCTCCGGGGCTTTGTATTTTAGATGTTTTAAAAGCAGCATACACTTCTTCAGAGTGCCTCTTGGATATTTATACCCCACCCATCAGCGTGACTAGGCTCCCTGTTTTCCATGGCCTCTCCTGCATTTCTGGTTTGTACACATTTTTTGGATTGCCTTTCTGAGCAGTGGAAATTGAGACTTCTTTGTTGTGCGGATTTGCATTTCCCTCTTGCTTGGTTGGCCAAGAACTCTGCATGTGTTTTTTTCCTGAAGATATTCACGAAAAAAACGCATACACCCTTTTGCCCAACCGCATCATTTTAGAAATTCTGCTGCTTTTCATATGCTTTAAATGTGAGTACAATCTACCTTTTGAAATCTGTTTCCTGCAATTCTGCCTCTCATTCAGATCCTCTTCGTTGCCTTACCTGAATATATTTTTGGACGTTGGTTATCATTTATATCTTTGCAGGTCTTTGAATTGTCTGCTCCTGAGCTCCATTTTGCAACTCGCTTTTTTTGTGAGCTGGCCGCCAAACCATGGGATTACTTCTGGCCCTATTCTGGTTCTGGGGAGGCAGGCTGAGCCTTTGGTTAATTCTTCTTCCTAATGGGAAATTAGAGTGACATGTGCCTGTCAAAAGTCCTACAGCTAATCTCTCATTGGTTCCCCCTCTTCCCATTTATCCTCTGCACAAATTGCAAACTGTGTGAAACAGGAGGTTAAAGGTGCTGATTCTCCAAGTGGGGAGATTGTTAGTAATGTGGCTGGAATGGCGAACCCCAGAACCAGGAGATCAAAAATGAGGTGCATTTTAGACACCTTTCCTGAGCACACGGTGTACATTCATCTCGGTTTCCTGGGCATGTTTTCGCTGTCAGAAGATTCCCTTGAACCTGCAGATTTGGGACCCATGGAATGGGTACCAGGCAGTATTACTTTAAAAGGTCTGCATTTCCTCACCCAGCCTCTCTAACATCTCTTAGCGTGCATAGCTTCCAGCCTTATATAATCATCCTGCTGTGGGTCTACATGTGTTCAATCCATCTTACATCGTAGCCCTTCAACAAAAGTTGTAAGAATTTTTGTCTGTCTCACTGTTTTTATAAATAGTTTTAAATTTATTTTTATATTGGTTACAGCTGATTTTCAAAGCTCTGTTTTTTGCTGCTGTACATCCACTTGATTCATGTACTGTGAGACAACAATAACTTCTTTTTCAGATGCTTACCAGTCATATGTATTATTTTCCAGTGACTTGAGTGGGCTGAGTGCAGTTCTTTGAGGTACCGTGTAGGCCTTGTCAGTTATTCAATTTGGTACTTGGAATGGTATCTTTGCTACTTTCAACCTCCTGGATAATACCTCACCATTCCCCACCTTTCCCATTTAGCAGCCTTATGTCTATTTTCTACATATTTGACTATGTTTCTGTTTTGTAACTTATTTCATGTGTAGCCATTTTTGATTCCACCTTTAAGTGACATCTTATGATATGTGTCTTTTTCTTTCTGACATATGTCACTTAGAATGATCGTATGTAACTCCTCCAGAGTTGTTACAACTGGCCTTATTTCATTGATTTCTGGATGAGTAATATTCCACTCTACATAAGTACCCCATCTCTTTTATCCATTTTATCCTTCCAGGGACATTTAGGTTATATCCAAGTTGAGGCCCTTTTTAACAGAGAGGTGGTAAACGTTCGGGTGCCTGTTTTCTGTCGATTTTTGTTTTTCCCAAGGTACACGTCCATGAGTGCAAGTGCCCTGTGCTCTGTAGCTCATTTTTTAGATGTTTTAGCAAACACAATACACTTCTCCAGAGTGGCCGTTGGCAAATTACATTTCCACTATCAGCCTCACAGGGCTCCCTTTTCTCCTCGCCCTGTCCTGCATTTCTGGTGTTTACACTTTATGTGGATGGCCCTTCTGACTGATGTGAAGTGATACATTTTGTGATATTGATTTCCAGTGCCCACCTGTTTGGTTGGATAAAAAGTGTGTATGGCCTTTACTTGAATATATTCAGAAAAAATGCATACACCCTTTTTGGCCAACTGCATCATTGGCGATGTTCAGCCCCTTTTCTTGTGCTTTAATGGGGAGTCCTTTCTACCTCTTCAAATCTGTTTCCTGCCACTCTCCCTTGCTTACAAGTCCTTTTCTATGACTTAACTCAAGACATTTTTCGACGATAGATATTTTCAACTCTGCAGTTTCATGAATTTTAGTGCCCCTGAGTTCCATTTTTCAACTTGTGTTTTTGGAAACTGGACACAAAACAGCGGGATTTCCTCTAGCCCTATTCTGTTTCCGTGGGCAATTCTAGCCTTTGATGAATTTGTCTTCTGGATTGGAAATTAGAGTGGCCTGTGCCTGTCCGAACACCTAAGACTTGTCTCTAAATTTTTCTCATCCTTCCGCTTCATCCTCTGGACAAATTCCTAACTGTGTGCAACAGGATGTTGATGGTGCTGATATCCCCAAGTGAGGAGATTGTTAGCAAATATGCTGGAGGTTTGAACCCGAGCACCAGGCGATGAGGAGATGAGGTGCCTTTTCCAAACTCTTTCCGATCAAACGGTGTACCATCCTCTAGGTGTGACAGGCATGTTTTAGCTGTAGGAAGGGTCCCGTGCATGTAAGGAGAACACCAGGGATTTTTCCAAATCAGTGCCTCCCCGAACCCCAAACTGGGGAATTTTTAAGCTACGGCTACACGTATGTCCTTTAAGGGCCTTGGGAAATAGGCAGAGCCCAAACTTTAGATGACTGAAATCTTCAGGGTCAGAAGCACTCACCATCGGCCTTGCTTAGGTTACATTTTATCTGTCATTGATAGATGATGTCAATAAAAAATATCTATTCTTTTTAAGATTATTTCCCCTTATAGGTTATTGCAAAATATTCAGTGTAGTTCCCTGTGCTATACAGTAGTTCCTTGTTGATGATCTATTTTTTTTTTTTTTTGTGATATGCGGGCCTCTCATTGTTGTGGCCTCACCAGTTGCGGAGCACAGGCTCCAGATGCGGAGGCTCAGCGACCCTGGCTCACAGGTCCAGCCGCTCCGCGGCATGTGGGATCTTCCTGGACCGGGGCACGAACCCATGTCCCCAGCATCGGCAGGCGGACTCTCAAACACTGCGCCACCAGGGAAGCCCGATGATCTATTTTATACATAGCAGCGTGTATGTGTTAATCCCAAACTGTTAATTTATCCCTTCTCCTACCTTTCCCCTTTGGTAATAATAAATTATAAGATTTTATACTTCTCAGAAATGGGGGAGCTGAAAGAGAGGTATCATTTTCAATGGAAAAGCATTCAAAACAAGATTGAAGCTTCAGCCAAGAGTATTCGATGTACATCCATGGAAATAAATCACTTCATTTCTCTAATGTTGACCTGACAAATAAGACAGACGTCTTCACTGAACTTGCTTATAGGAAAGTGATGGAAATATCAAATGTAAGTCTTAGAAACATCTTATTTTACCCGAGCATTATACACTGCTCTATGTTAACTACAGTTTGGTTCACACATCTGTTCATTGAAGTTACAATGTTCTCAATTTCTGTTACTGATCCTCCAGAGTGGACCCCAACAGGAGTCCCCGTGCCCAGTGTTATTGGAGCCAACAGATCAAGACTGAGTTTGGTTCAGAAGCAAAGGAAACATTATTTTGAAAACAGAATGGAGAGGTGAGAGCGTGCACTCCCCCATGGGCTGTGGGCTGGGCTGCTGTGTAGGGTCCCCGGCAGCGTCAGTGGGAGGGAGGGGATGGAGCTCTCGAGGACTGTGTTGGCTGCAGCTCAGGCTCTATGCCGCGGAGTCTGCATGGGACCCCGCTAGCTGAGGTGTCGACCCAGCCATTCTGCAGTAGGAAATCGGGTCTGAAGTGCCGGGTGTGGGACCTCTGCATGCGGAACCCTAGGAGCACGTGAAATTAGACAAAGCACAAAGGAAAAACAGGTTAGACTTTATTTTATTGCCCAGATTCTCTTTTTATCTCCCAGGAATTTTTAATGAACGTTGCCGGAGATGAACACCTCCTCTGCTTTTTGTTCCGTTCCTTATTCTTGGGGTGTTGAGGGTGCAGACCCCTCTTTTGTAACTGCTTCATGCTGTGGTGGGAGCCCTGATACATGTGGGGTGGGGCAAAACGTCTCCACACCAGCCTCCTGGTGAGGTTGATTGTCCCAAGGCCTCCTGCCTCACTTCTCGTCTGCCTGAGCACCAGCATTGGAAGTGTTACAGATTCTAATGACCTTTAAGGGTCCAGGAAAGAGAGGCGCAGAGATGCTGCATTGGCAGGTTTCACCCCACCCCACATATGTTCGGCGACCTTAGGCTGACAGTTTTTGTCAGACTAGATGCTCTGACGAGTAGTCTGTGCTTTCTTTAACTAGGTCCCTGAATTAATGTACAAACAGCACCATGTGTCAGAGCCCTGCCCGTGCAACTCCCAGACAGTCCAGGGTCAGTGGTGATCCAGGACCATGACGTCTACTGAGTCAACGGCCTTTAGAAGTAGCCAGCAGTCCAGCCGGTCATATTGGCCACCATCACCGCGGTGTCTGTAGGGTTTTCTATGGTGAAAGCGTGATATACGTTTCCCCCTCCAAGCTTATTAGCTCCCCTCTGGGTGCAGTAAGTCCTGCAAGCAGTAGTCTGCTCTTTCGGGGCACAGTCTTGTCGTTTTCTGAGAGAAACTACAGGTCAAGTGATGGTCACACGAGTTATCTTGGGGGCCCGTTGCCCCCGTTTATCTCTCTGGAGGTTGGAGTTGGAGGGCCTCCTCACTCGAGGTCAGTGTGTCCACAGAGCGACCCCTGCAACTTCAGGGAATGATGGGTGGTTAGGATCACCACGTGGGGTCCTTTTCCCTTAGGAGGGAGCTGGCCTTGCGGGCTGCTGATTTCCAGCTTTTTAGATACCCCAGTATCCTGGCCTGATGAGTCGGTGGGCAAAGCCCTTGGTGACCATAGTTTATCATACCTGAAGAGCATTCTTGTGTTGCTCCATTTCAAGTGGTCCCAGTTTTTGCACTAAGGCTCAGAGGGCGATTAACCTTTGACCGGGTATGCAAAGGTCAAAGGGTTTAGCTAAATTAGGGAGTTCCTGGGCAAGGGTCTGTATTGACTGCTCTTTCCATTCTTGAAAGGCTGCTTCTGGATTCTATTCAAAAGGATCATCATCTTTTCGTGTCAGTGTTTCATGTAGAGGCCCAGCTATTAGACTGTAGTTAGGGATCCAGATGCAGAAAACCTTGGCCTCCCCAGGAACCCCTAAGCTGTCTTCTAGTTGTAGAAGAGGTAAGGCTGCAAATGGCTTCTTCCCTATCCTGGGATGCGTTTCTCCGAATATCTGTGAGAATGAAGCCCAGGCATGTCACCTTAGCCTGGGATATTTGAGCGTTTTTCTTGGACACCTTCTATCCTTTCTTGGCTAGGTAGTTCAGAGGCGTCTTTAGTAGGCCTGGCGATCAGAATGTCATCTGCATATTGAAGGAGGGTTCCCTTTTACAGAGGTTGAACTTTTAGGTCTTTAGAGGACATTTCCCCAATGATGGTGTGGGGATTTTTGAACCATTGGGGCAGGACGGCCCAGCATTATTGCTTTTGTTGCATGTTGTGTCCTGCCACTCACAAGCCAAAAATTCTTGTGACTCTGAGATGAATGGAATATAGAAGAAGGCATCATTGAAGTCTGATACAGAATACCATGGCCTGGTGGAAGGTAGAATGACCAGCAAGGAGTAGGAAATAGGAGCTACTGGATGTATATCCTCGGTGGCTTCACTGACTGTCCTGATATCCTTTACCAGGTCTCCAGCAGCCCATGGGGCTCTCGTGGTCAGGCCAATCCCAGGATATGGAGCTCACCTGGGCTTCACCCCTACCCCACAGCCCACGGGGCTCTCGTGGTCAAGTCCCTCCCAGGGTATGGAGCTCACCTCTGCAGCTACCCAGCAGCCCAGGGGGCTCTCCTACTCAGGTCCTTCACAGGATATGGAGCTCCCCTGGGCAGGTACCCCAGCAGGGCTGGACACACAGGAACTGTGCACATAGCCCACCTTGCAGAGAACCCCCAGATCACCTGTCGCTCACAGCTGACACAGAATACCTCAGAGCAGGACTTGAACTAACAAACAGCAGCTCTGACAGGTCTGTGACCATGGCTATCACTCTCTGAAGGCTCTTTCTGCCTGGTCTTCCAGACACTTCCACTGCATCCAGGGCACCAGGCCTCTGTCTCCACCCACCATCATTCCTCTCCCTGACTCCTGGGTTCCTCTCATTAGGATAGGGTCTTCTTGAAGTTGTTTTCCACTCATGGACCAGATAAAATGATAAGAAAACAAGCCGCAGCTGCAGCCCCTTGTCTATCCTGACTCTCAAGAGCCCACACATGTTCCTAGGGCCTGGCCCATTTAGCAAGTTTCATTTTCTGCAACTGTGAGCCCCTGAGGGGTGAGAATTGGCTGATTTTGGTAGCCTGAAACTGCCTGCCAGCCCTCCACAGGTGTGCCTGGGTTGAGGGCAATATAAACAGCTCTCCAGTGAGCGACAGCCCTTGTAGCTGTGACTGACGCCATATTCTCTGGCCCGTAGGCAGTGCCGGGGCTGTGCTGGTGGGAGGGATTGAGGGGCCGTGGCTTAGTGGGTGGCCCAGTGTGAGTGGGGCTCTGCTGGTCTTTCTGCAGGAGTTGCCAGGCTGCCACCTGCTAAAGAAGAGGATGTGTCACCGATACCTGCCACTGGAATTTCTCCCCAGGCAGAGGTGAGGAAGTAAAAAAGCAGTGGGGGCCGTGGCAGGAGGGGTATCTCAGGCAGGGAAATGGAAAGCTTCCAGAAGAGCATCTGTGGCCAGGACCATCCTGACTGGCCTGCAGGCACCAAGTCGGCCTGTGTGCTGTCGCAGGTGTGGCTCCACAGCCCTTCCTCTAGGCTTGCAAGTTCTTGTACATATTCAGGTGTTTTACCTGGAAAGGGTGGGAAGAGTTCAGCTGCAGCAGGACTGGGGCTCAGCTCACGTTTACTCACAGATGCCTTGGCACGGTCCCCCAGCTTTGCAATGAGGACCCTCCTTGCTTGGGGGGTGGGCTGCTGGCTGTATGGGAGATGATTCCCCACCTCTGACCAAGTTCAGAATTGTTTACCGCTGGAACAAGTGCCCTGATAGGGTTTTCCTCTATCTGGTGGGTTCAGTTTTTTTTTTTTCTTTTTTGGTTCATGTTAGATTTTATTCCTCTTTTATGTATTTATAGATATAAGCATGGAAATAATTCATTCATATAAATACATCTGTGTGAAGGGAAGAACTTATTCCTCTATTATTTTTAAATTTTAATTTTTTAAATTTTGAAATTTAATTTTATTTATTTTTTATACAGCAGGTTATTATTAGTTATGTATTTTATGCATATACATGTATACAGGTCAATCCCAATCTCCCAACTCATCCCAACACCACCACCCCATGGCTTCCCACACTTGGTGTCCATACGTGTGTTCTCTACCTCTGTCTCTATTTCTTCCCTGCAAACCAGTTCATCTGTACCATTTTTCTAGGTTCCTCATATATGCATTAATATACAATATTTGTTTGTCTCTTTCTGACTTACTTCATTCTGTATGACAGTCTCTAGATCCATCGACGTCTCTACAAATGACCCAGTTTCATTCCTTCTTATGGCTGAGTAATATTCCATTTTATATATGTACCACATATTTATCCATTCGTCTCTCTGTGGGTATTTAGGTTGTTTCCATTACCTGGCTATCGTAAATAGTGCTGAAATCAGCATTGTGGTGAATGTGCCTTTTTGATTTATGGTTTTCTCTGGGTATATGCCCAGAAGTGGGATTGCTGGATCATATGCTAATTCTATTTCTAGTTTTTTTAAGGAAACTCCATACTTTTCTCCATTGTGAATGTATCAATTTACATTTTCACCACTAGTGGAAGAGGGATCCTTTTGTCCACACCCTCCCCAGAATTCGTTGTTTGTAGATTTTCTGATGATGCCGATTCTAACAGGTGTGAGGTGATACCTCATTGTAGTTTTGATTTGCATTTCTCTAATAATTAGTGATGTTGAGCAGCTTTTCATGTGCGTCTTGGCCATCTCTGTGTCTTCTTTGAAGAAACGTCTCTTTAGATCTTCTGCGCATTTTTGTATTGGGTTGTTTGTTTTTTTAATATTAAGCTGCATGAGCTCTTTATATATATTGGAGATTAAACCTTTGTCCATTGATTCGTTTGCAAATATTTTCGCCTATTCTCAGGGATGATTTTTTGCCATTCCCGGTTTTAACAAAAAAAGAAAGAAAGAAAAACAAGCAGAACACTAATGTGTGTAAAATATGCCTTTTGAAACTGTCGTTTTGAAATATGGACGTCCTTTGAATTTTTTGGTCGATATATGACCCCAGGAATTGTGTTCAGGGCAGGTGTCATTTACAGGCCTGCAATGATTTTGAATATCAACTGACCATTAGCGCTGGGATTAAAGCTGCTGTTGTGTGAAACAGCCACAAGGTGGCAGCAGTTCTCCCCTACCAAATCTGGTTACTGGGGCAACAGAGCCTCAATGGAAGTCGTGTTCTAGATTGGAATTTAGATTGGAATGTGCCAGGAGAAAGCCCCTCAAGTTTGTCTCACTACTTCTTGTTCGTGTTTTTAATTTTATTTTTTATTTTTTATTACAGCAAATTTGATTACAATGTTTGGCTTGCTGTAGGTGTGGAAGATGTGGTTCTTTTACACATGTACATATGTCTGTTCTTCCTGGGATCCTTTTCCCATGTACCTTATGACAGAATGTTGAGTAGTCTTCTCTTGGTATTCTGTAGGTCTTTGGTGATTATATATGTCACCTGTGTTTGTATATGTCTGTTAACCCCAATATCATAATGAAACCAATCCTCACACCTTTCCATTGGTGAACCATAAGTTTGTTGAATGAATCTGTGATTGCCCTTCTCCGTGGAAATATCTGCCCTGGTATCCATTTTTCGGTCACACCTATAAGAGATATGATATGATATGTGTCTTTCACTTTCGGACTTACTACAAGTCACGTGATTACCTCTAGTCACACCTACGGTGCTGCAAATGGCATTGTGTCCTTTTATTCCTTGGCTTCTATTCTGCCTTAGCGAGGTCCATTTTCAACAATGTGATTCCCTGAGGGCTGAGGATTAGCTGACCTGGGTAGCCTGACCCTGCCGGCCGGCCCTCCGCAGGTGTGCCTGGGTTGAGGTCAATATAAACAGCGCTGCAGGCAGCAATAGCCCCTGAAGCTGTGCCTGACTCCATATTCTCTGTCCCGTCAGCAGTCTCGGGGCTGTGCTGGTTGGAGGGAGTGAGGGGCCACGGCTTTGTGGGTGGCCCGGTGTGAGTAGGTCTCTGCTGGACTTTCTGCAGGAGTTGCCAGGCTGCCACCTCTAAAGAAGAGGATGTGTCACACATACCTTTCGCTGGAATTTCTCTCCGGAAATAGGTGAGGAAGGAAAAAAGCAGTGGGGGCCGGGACAGGAGGGGTATCTCAGGCAGGGCAATGGAAAGCTTCCAGAAGAGCGCCCAGGGCCAGGACCATCCTGGCTGGCCTGCAGGCACCAAGTTGGCCTGCGTGCTGTCGCTGGTGTGGCTCCACGGCCCTCCCTCTAGGCTTTCAAGCCCTTGTACATATTCAGGTGTTTTACCTGGGAAGGGTGGGAAAAGTTCAACAGCAGCTGGCCTGGGGCTCAGCTCACGGTTACGCACAGATGCCTTGGCATGTCCCCCAGCTTTGCAATGAGGACGATCCTTCCGTAGGATTGGGCTGCTGGCTCTATGGGAGATGATTCCCCACCTCTGACCAATTTCAGAATTGTTTACTGCTGGAGCAAGTGCCCTGATAGGCTTTTCCTCTGTCTAACTGGTGGGTTCAGTTTTTTTGGTTTTTTTTTTGTTCAAGTTAGGTTTTCTTCCTCTTTTATGCATTTATAGATATAAGCATGGAAATAATTCATTCATATAAATACATCTGTGTGAAGGGAAGAACTTTTTTCTGTTTTATTTTTAAATTTTATTTCTTAAAATTTTGAAATTTAATTTTATTTATTTTTTTTATACAGCAGGTTATTATTAGTTATGTATTTTCTGCATATACATGTATGCAGGCCAATCCCAATCTCCCAACTCATCCCAACACCACCTCCCCATGGCTTCCCACACTTGGTGTCCATACGTGTGTTCTCTACCTCTGTGTCTCTATTTCTTCCCTGCAAACCAGTTCATCTGTACCATTTTTTTGGGTTCCACATATATGCATTAATATACAATATTTGTTTTTCTCTTTCTGACTTACTTCATTCTGTATGACAGTCTCTAGATCCATCGACGTCTCTACAAATGACCCAGTTTCATTCCTTCTTATGGCTGAGTAATATTCCATTTTATATATGTACCACATCTTTATCCATTCGTCTGTCTGTGGGTATTTAGGTTGCTTCCATTACCTGGCTATTGTAAATAGTGCTGAAATGAGCATTGTGGTGAATGTGCCGTTTTGAATTATGGTTTTCTCTGGGTATATGCCCAGAATTGGGATTGCTGGATCATATGGTAATTCTATTTCTAGTTTTTTTAAGGAAAGTCCATACTCTTCTCCATCGTGACTGTATCAATTTACATTTCCACCACTAGTGGAAGAGGGATCGTTTTGTCCACACCTTCCCCAGAATTTGTTCTTTGTAGATTTTCTGATGATGCCGATTCTAACAGGTGTGAGGTGATACCTCATTGTAGTTTTGATTTGCATTTCTCTAATAATTAGTGATGTTGAGCAGCTTTTCATGTGCGTCTTGGCCATCTCTGTGTCTTCTTTGAAGAAACGTCTCTTTAGGTCTTCTGCCCATTTTTGTATTGGGTTGTTTGTTTTTTGAATATTAAGCTGCATGAGCTCTTTATATATATTGGAGATTAAACATTTGTCCATTGATTCGTTTCCAAATATTTTCGCCCATTCTGAGAGATGCTTTTTGCCATTCCCGTTTTTTTAACAAAAAAAGAAAGAAAGAAAAAGAAGCAGAACACTAATGTGTGTAAAATATGCCTTTTGAAACTGTCCTTTTGAAATATGGACGTCCTTTGAAATTTTTGGTCGATATCTGAACCCAGGATTTGTTTTAGGGGCAGGTGTCATTTACAGGCATGCAATGATTTTGAATATCAACTGACCATTAGCGCTGGGATTAAAGCTGCTGTTGTGTGAAACGGCCACAAGGTGGCAGCAGTTCTCCCTTACCAAATCTGGTTACTGGGGCAACAGAGCCTCAATGGAAGTCGTGCTCTAGATTGGAATTTAGATTGGAATGTGCCAGGAGAAAGCCCCTCAAGTTTGTCTCACTACTTCTTGTTCGTGTTTTTAATTTAATTTTTTATTTTTTATTACAGCAAATTTGATTACAATGTTTGGCTTGTTGTAGGTGTGGAAGATGTGGTTCTTTTACACATATACATATGTCTGTTCTTCCTGGGATCCTTTTCCCATGTACCTTATGACAGAATGTTGAGTAGTCTTCTCTTGGTATTCTGTAGGTCTTTGGTGATTATATATGTCACCTGTGTTTGTATATGTCTGTTAACCCCATTATCATAATGAAACCAATCCTCACACCTTTCCATTGGTGAACCATAAGTTTGTTGAATGAATCTGTGATTGCCCTTCTGCGTGGAAATATCTTCCCTGGTATCCATTTTTCGGTCACACCTATAAGAGATATGATATGATATGTGTCTTTCACTTTCTGACTTACTACAAATCACGTGATTACCTCTAGTCACACCTACGGTGCTCCAAATGGCATTGTGTCCTTTTATTCCTTGGCTTCTATTCTGCCTTAGCGCGGTCCATTTTCAACAGTGTGATTCCCTGAGGGCTGAGGATTAGCTGACCTGGGTAGCCTGACCCTGCGGGCCGGCCCTCCCCAGGTGTGCCTGGGTTGAGGTCAATATAAAGAGCGCTGCAGGCAGCAATAGCCCCTGAAGCTGTGCCTGACTGCATATTCTCTGCCCCGTCAGCAGTCTTGGGGCTGTGCTGGTGTGAGGGAGTGAGGGTCCACGGTTTTGTGAGTGGCCCGGTGTGAGTGGGTCTCTGCTGGACTTTCTGCAGGAGTTGCCAGTTCGCCACCTGTAAAGAAGAGGATGTGTCACCCATACCTTCCGCTGGAATTTCTCTCCGGACAGACGTGAGGAAGGAAAAAAGCAGTGGGTGCCGGGACAGGAGGGGTATCTCAGGCAGGGCAATGGAAAGCTTCCAGAAGAGCGCCCAGGGACAGGACCATCCTGGATGGCCTGCAGGCACCAAGTTGGCCTGCGTGCTGTCGCTGGTGTGGCTCCATGGCCCTTCCTCTAGGCTTTCAAGCCCTTGTACATATTCAGGTGTTTTACCTGGGAAGGGTGGGAAAAGTTCAACAGCAGCTGGCCTGGGGCTCAGCTCACGGTTACTCACAGATGCCTCGGCATGGCCCCCCGCTTTGCAATGAGGACGCTCCTTGCGTAGGAGTGGGCTGCTGGCTCTATGGGAGATGATTCCCCACCTCTGACCAATTTCAGAATTGTTTACTGCTGGAGCAAGTGCCCTGATAGGCTTTTCCTATGTATAACTGGTGGGTTCAGGTTTTTTTTTTCTTTTTTGGTTCAAGTTAGATTTTATTCCTCTTTTATGTATTTATAGATATAAGCATGGAAATAATTCATTCATATACATACATCTGTGTGAAGGGAAGAACTTTTTTCTCTTTTATTTTTAAATTTTATTTTTTAAAATTTTGAAATTTAATTTTATTTATTTTTTTATACAGCAGGTTATTATTAGTTATGTATTTTATGCATATATATGTATACAGGTCAATCCCAATCTCCCAACTCATCCCAACACCACCTCCCCATGGCTTCCCACACTTGGTGTCCATACGTGTGTTCTCTACCTCCTTGTCTCTATTTCTTCCCTGCAAACCAGTTCATCTGTACCATTTCTCTAGGTTCCACATATATGCATTAATATACAATATTTGTTTTTCTCTTTCTGACTTACTTCATTCTGTATGACAGTCTCTAGATCCATCGACGTCGCTACAAATGACCCAGTTTCGTTCCTTCTTATGGCTGAGTAATATTCCATTTTATATATGTACCACATCTTTATCCATTCGTCTGTCTGTGGGTATTTAGGTTGCTTCCATTACCTGGCTATTGTAAATAGTGCTGAAATGAACATTGTGGTGAATGTGCCTTTTTGATTTATGGTTTTCTCTGGATATATGCCCAGAAGTGGGATTGCTGGATCATATGGTAATTCTATTTCTAGCTTTTTTTAAGGAAACTCCATACTGTTCTCCATCGTGACTGTATCAATTTACATTTCCACCAATAGTGGAAGAGGGCTCCTTTTGTCCACACCCTCCCCAGAATTCGTTGTTTGTAGATTTTCTGATGATGCCGATTCTAACACGTGTGAGGTGATACCTCATTGTAGTTTTGATTTTCATTTCTCTAATAATTAGTGATGTTGAGCAGCTTTTCATGTGTGTCTTGGCCATCTCTGTGTCTTCTTTGAAGAAACGTCTCTTTAGTTCTTCTGCCCATTTATGTATTGGGTTCTTTGTTTTTTTAATATTAAGCTTCATGGGCTCTTTATATATATTGGAGATTAAACCTTTGTCCATTGATTCGTTTGCAAATATTTTCGCCCATTCTGAGGGATGCTTTTTGCCATTCCCCTTTTTTTAACAAAAAAAGAAAGAAAGAAAAAGAAGCAGAACACTAATGTGTGTAAAATATGCCTTTTGAAACTGTCGTTTTGAAATATGGACGTCCTTTGAATTTTTTGGTTGATATATGAACGGAGGATTTGTATTCAGGGCAGGTGTCATTAGCAGGCCTGCAATGATTTTGAATATCAACTAACCATTAGCGCTGGGATTAAAGCTGCTTTTGTGTGAAACGGCCACAAGGTGGCAGCAGTTCTCCCTTACCAAATCTGGTTACTGGGGCAACAGAGCCTCAATGGAGGTCGTGTTCTAGATTGGAATTTAGAATGGAATGTGCCAGGAGAAAGCCCCTCAAGTTTGTCTCACTACTTCTTGTTCGTGTTTTTAATTTAATTTTTTATTTTTTATTTCAGCAAATTTGATTACAATGTTTGGCTTGTTGTAGGTGTGGAAGATGTGGTTCTTTTACACATATACATATGTCAGTTCTTCCTGGGATCCTTTCCCCATGTACCTTATGACAGAATGTTGAGTAGTCTTCTCTTGGTATTCTGTAGGTCTTTGGTGATTATATATGTCACCTGTGTTTGTATATGTCTGTTAACCCCAATATCATAATGAAACCAATCCTCACACCTTTCCATTGGTGAACCATAAGTTTGTTGAATGAATCTGTGATTGCTCTTCTGCGTGGAAATATCTGCCCTGGTATCCATTTTTCGGTCACACCTATAAGAGATATGATATGATATGTGTCTTTCACTTTCGGACTTACTACAAGTCACGTGATTACCTCTAGTCACACCTACGGTGCTCCAAATGGCATTTTGTCCTTGTATTCCTTGGCTTCTATTCTGCCTTAGTGAGGTCCATTTTCAACAATGTGATTCCCTGAGGGCTGAGGTTTAGCTGACCTGGGTAGCCTGACCCTGCGGGCTGGCCCTCCCCAGGTGTGCCTGGGTTGAGGTCAATATAAACAGCGCTGCAGGCAGCAATAGCCC
The DNA here is from genome assembly GCF_949752795.1 of Hyperoodon ampullatus. Taxonomy (NCBI): domain Eukaryota; kingdom Metazoa; phylum Chordata; class Mammalia; order Artiodactyla; family Ziphiidae; genus Hyperoodon; species Hyperoodon ampullatus. The sequence goes on from NW_027640427.1 coordinate 539,885, forward strand.
CTGAAGCTGTGCCTGACTCCATATTCTCTGCCCCGTCAGCAGTCTCCTTGCTGTGCTGGTGGGAGGGAGTGAGGGGCCACGGCTTTGAGGGTGGCCCGCTGTGAGTGGGTCTCTGCTGGACTTTCTGCAGGAGTTGCCAGGCTGCCACCTGTAAAGAAGAGGATGTATCACCCATACCTTCCGCTGGAATTTCTCTCCGGACAGAGGTGAGGAAGGAAAAAAGCAGTGGGTGCCGGGACAGGAGGGGTATCTCAGGCAGGGCAATGGAAAGCTTCCAGAAGAGCGCCCAGGGCCAGGACCATCCTGGCTGGCCTGCAGGCACCAAGCAGGCCTGAGTGCTATCGCTGGTGTGGCTGCACGGCCCTTCCTCTAGGCTTTCAAGCCCTTGTACATATTCAGGTGTTTTACCTGGGAAGGGTGGGAAAAGTTCAACAGCAGCTGGCCTGGGGCTCAGCTCACGGTTACTCACAGATGCCTCGGCATGGCCCCCCGCTTTGCAATGAGGACGCTCCTTGCGTAGGAGTGGGCTGCTGGCTGTATGGGAGATGATTCCCCACCTCTGACCAATTTCAGAATTGTTTACCGCTGGAACAAGTGCCCTGATAGGGTTTTCCTCTGTCAAATTCGTGGGTTCAGGTTTTTTTTTTATTTTTTGGTTCAAGTTAGATTTTATTCCTATTTTATGTATTCATAGATATAAGCATGGAAATAATTCATTCATATAAATACATCTGTGTGAAGGGAAGAACTTTTTTCTGTTTTATTTTTAAATTGTATTTTTAAAAATTGTGAAATTTAATTTTATTTATTTTTTATACAGCAGGTTATTATTAGTTATGTATTTTATGCATATACATGTATACAGGTCAATCCCAGTCTCCCAACTCATCCCAACACCACCTCCCCATGGCTTCCCACACTTGGTGTCCATACGTGTGTTCTCTACCTCTGTGTCTCTATTTCTTCCCTGCAAACCAGTTCATCTGTATCATATTTCTAGGTTCCACATATATGCATTAATATACAGTATTTGTTTTTCTCTTTCTGACTTACTTCATTCTGTATGACAGTCTCTAGATCCATCGACGTCTCTACAAATGACCCAATTTCATTCCTTCTTATGGCTGAGTAATATTCCATTTTATATATGTACCACATCTTTATCCATTCGTCTGTCTGTGGGTATTTAAGTTGCTTCCATTACCTGATTATCGTAAATAGTGCTGAAATGAGCATTGTGGTGAAAGTGCCTTTTGATTTATGGTTTTCTCTGGGTATATGCCCAGAAGTGGGATTGCTGGATCATATGGTAATTCTATTTCTAGTTTTTTGAAGGAAACTCCATACTGTTCTCCATCGTGACTGTATCAATTTACATTTCCACCAATAGTGGAAGAGGGATCCTTTTGTACACACCCTCCCCAGAATTCGTTGTTTGTAGATTTTCTGATGATGCCGATTCTAACAGGTGTGAGGTGATACCTCATTGTAGTTTTGATTTGCATTTCTCTAATAATTAGTGATGTTGAGCAGCTTTTCATGTGCGTCTTGGCCATCTCTGTGTCTTCTTTGAAGAAACGTCTCTTTAGGTCTTCTGCCCATTTTTGTATTGGGTTGTTTGTTTTTTTAATATTAAGCTGCATGAGCTCTTTATATATATTGGAGATTAAAGCTTTGTCCATTGATTCGTTTGCAAATATTTTCGCCCATCTGAGGGATGCTTTTTGCCATTCCCGTTTTTCTAACAAAGAAAGAAAGAAAAAGAAGCAGAACACTAATGTGTGTAAAATATGCCTTTTGAAACTGTCGTTTTGAAATATGGGCGTCCTTTGAAATTTTTGGTCGATATATGAACCCAGGATTTGTTTTCAAGGCAGGTGTCACTTACAGGCCTGCAATGATTTTGAATATCAACTGACCATTAGCGCTGGGATTAAAGCTGCTGTTGTGTGAAACGGCCACAAGTTGGCAGCAGTTCTGCGTTACCAAATCTGGTTACTGGGACAACAGAGCCTCAATGGAAGTCGTGTTCTAGATTGGAATTTAGAATGGAATGTGCCAGGAGAAGGCCCCTAGTGTTTGTCTCACTACTTCTTGTTCGTGTTTTTAATTTAATTTTTTATTTTTTATTACAGCAAATTTGATTACAATGTTTGGCTTGTTGTAGGTGTGGAAGATGTGGTTCTTTTACACATATACATATGTCTGTACTTCCTGGGATCCTTTTCCCATGTACCTTATGACAGAATGTTGAGAAGTCTTCTCTTGGTATCCTGTAGGTCTTTGGTGATTATATATGTCACCTGTGTTTGTATATGTCTGTTAACCCCAATATCATAATGAAACCAATCCTCACACCTTTCCATTGGTGAACCATAAGTTTGTTGAATGAATCTGTGATTGGCCTTCTGCGTGGAAATATCTGCCCTGGTATCCATTTTCCGGTAACACCTATAAGAGATATGATATGATATGTGTCTTTCACTTTCGGACTTACTACAAGTCACGTGATTACTTCTAGACACACCTACGTTGCTGCAAATGGAATTGTGCCCTTTTATTCCTTGGCTTCTATTCTGCCTTAGCGAGGTCCATTTTCAACAATGTGATTCCCTGAGGGCTGAGGATTAACTGACCTGTGTAGCCTGACCCTGCCGGCCTGCCCTCCCCAGGTGTGCCTGGGTTGAGGTCAATATAAACAGCGCTGCAGGCAGCAATAGCCCCTGAAGCTGTGCCTGACTCCATATTCTCTGCCCCGTCAGCAGTCTCGGGGCTGTGCTGGTGGGAGGGAGTGAGGGGCCACGGCTTTGTGGGTGGCCTGGTGTGAGTGGGTCTCTGCTGGACTTTCTGCAGGAGTTGCCAGGCTGCCACCTGTAAAGAAGAAGATGTGTCACCCATACCTTCCGCTGGAATTTCTCTCCGCACAGGGGTGAGGAAGGAAAAAAGCAGTGGGGGCCGGGACAGGAGGGGTATCTCAGGCAGGGCAATGGAAAGCTTCCAGAAGAGCGCCCAGGGCCAGGACCTTCCTGGCTGGCCTGCAGGCACCAAGTTGGCCTGCGTGCTGTCGCTGGTGTGGCTTCACGGCCCTTCCTCTAGGCTTTCAAGCCCTTGTACATATTCAGGTGTTTTACCTGGGAAGGGTGGGAAAAGTTCAACAGCAGCTGGCCTGGGGCTCAGCTCACGGTTACTCACAGATGCCTCAGCATGGCCCCCAGCCTTGCAATGAGGATGCTCCTTGCCTAGGGGTGGGCTGCTGGCTCTATGGGAGATGATTCCCCACCTCTGAACTATTTCAGAATTGTTTACTGCTGGAGCAAGTGCCCTGATAGGTTTTTCCTCTGTCTAACTGGTGGGTTCAGTTTTTTTTTTTTTTTTTTGGTTCAAGTTAGATTTTATTCCTCTTTTATGTATTTATAGATATAAGCATGGAAATTATTCATTCATATAAATACATCTGTGTGAAGGGAAGAACTTTTTTCTGTTTTATTTTTAAATTTTATTTTTTAAAATTTGAAATTTAATTTTATTTATTTTTTTTTACAGCAGGTTACTATTAGTTATGTATTTTACGCATATAAATGTATACAGGTCAATCCCAATCTCCAAACTCATCCCAACACCACCACCCCATGGCTTCACACACTTGGTGTCCATACGTGTGTTATCTACCTCTGTGTCTCTATTTCTTCCCTTCAAACCAGTTCATCTGTACCATTTATCTAGGTTCCGCATATATGCATTAATATACAATATTTGTTTTTCTCTTTCTGACTTACTTCATTATGTATGACAGTCTCTAGATCCATCGACGTCGCTACAAATGACCCAGTTTCGTTCCTTCTTATGGCTGAGTAATATTCCATTTTATATATGTACCACATCTTTATCCATTCGTCTGTCTGTGGGTATTTAGGTTGCTTCCATTACCTGGCTATTGTAAATAGTGCTGAAATGAGCATTGTGGTGAATGTGCCTTTTTGATTTATGGTTTTCTCTGGATATATGCCCAGAAGTGGGATTGCTGGATCATATGGTAATTCTATTTCTAGCTTTTTTTAAGGAAATTCCATACTGTTCTCCATAGTGACTGTATCAATTTACATTTCCACCAATAGTGGAAGAGGGCTCCTTTTGTCCACACCCTCCCCAGAATTCGTTGTTTGTAGATTTTCTGATGATGCCGATTCTAACACGTGTGAGGTGATACCTCATTGTAGTTTTGATTTTCATTTCTCTAATAATTAGTGATGGTGAGCAGCTTTTCATGTGCGTCTTGGCCATCTCTGTGTCTTCTTTGAAGAAACGTCTCTTTAGATCTTCTGCCCATTTTTGTATTGGGTTGTTTGTTTTTTAAATATTAAGCTGCATGAGATCTTTATATATATTGGAGATTAAACCTTTGTCCATTGATTCGTTTGCAAATATTTTCGCCCATTCTGAGGGATGCTTCTTGCCATTCCCGTTTTTTTAACAAAAAAAGAAAGAAAGAAAAAGAAGCAGAACACTAATGTGTGTAAAATATGCCTTTTGAAACTGTCGTTTTGAAATATGGACGTCCTTTGAATTTTTTGGTCGATATATGACCACAGGATTTGTATTCAGGGCAGGTGTCATTTACAGGCCTGCAATGATTTTGAATATCAACAGACCACTAGCGCTGGGATTAAAGCTGCTGTTGTGTGAAACGGCCACAAGGTGGCAGCAGGTCTCCCTTACCAAATCTGGTTACTGGGGCAACAGAGCCTCAATGGAAGTCGTGTTCTAGATTGGAATTTAGAATGGAATGTGCCAGGAGAAAGCCCCTCAAGTTTGTCTCACTACTTCTTGTTCGTGTTTTTAATTTAATTTTTTATTTTTTATTACAGCAAATTTGATTTCAATGTTTGGCTTGTTGTAGGTGTGGAAGATGTGGTTCTTTTACACATATACATATGTCTCTTCTTCCTGGGATCCTTTTCCCATGTACCTTATGACAGAATGTTGAGTAGTCTTCTCTTGGTATTCTGTAGGTCTTTGGTGATTATATATGTCACCTGTGTTTGTATATGTCTGTTAACCCCAATATCATAATGAAACCAATCCTCACACCTTTCCATTGGTGAACCATAAGTTTGTTGAATGAATCTGTGATTGCCCTTCTGCGTGGAAATATCTGCCCTGGTATCCATTTTTCGGTCACACCTATAAGAGATATGATATGATATGTGTCTTTCACTTTCGGACTTACTACAAGTCACGTGATTACCTCTAGACACACCTACGGTGCTGCAAATGGCATTGTGTCCTTTTATTCCTTGGCTTCTATTCTGCCTTAGTGAGGTCCATTTTCAACAATGTGGTTTCCTGAGGGCTGAGGATTAGCTGACCTGGGTAGCCTGACCCTGCCGGCCGGCCCTCCCCAGGTGTGCCTGGGTTGAGGTCAATATAAACAGCGCTGCAGGCAGCAATAGCCCCTGAAGCTGTGCCTGACTCCATATTCTCTGTCCCGTCAGCAGTCTCGGGGCTGTGGTGGTGGGAGGGAGTGAGGGGCCACGGCTTTGTGGGTGGCCCGGTGTGAGTAGGTCTCTGCTGGACTTTCTGAAGGAGTTGCCAGGCTGCCACCTGTAAAGAAGAGGATGTGTCACCCATACCTTTCGCTGGAATTTCTCTAGGGAAATAGGTGAGGAAGGAAAAAAGCAGTGGGTGCCGGGACAGGAGGGGTATCTCAGGCAGGGCAATGGAAAGCTTCCAGAAGAGCGCCCAGGGCCAGGACCTTCCTGGCTGGCCTGCAGGCACCAAGTTTGCCTGCGTGCTGTCGCTGGTGTGGCTCCACGGCCCTTCCTCTAGGCTTTCAAGCCCTTGTACATATTCAGGTGTTTTACCTGGGAAGGGTGGGAAAAGTTCTACAGCAGCTGTCCTGGGGCTCAGCTCTAGGTTACTCACAGATGCCTCGGCATGTCCCCCAGCTTTGCAATGAGGACGATCCTTCCGTAGGAGTGGGCTGCTTGCTCTATGGGAGATGATTCCCCACATCTGACCAATTTCAGAATTGTTTACTGCTGGAGCAAGTGCCCTGATAGGGTTTTCCTCTGTCTAACTCGTGGGTTCAAGTTTTTTTTTTTTTCTTTTTTGGTTCAAGTTAGATTTTATTCCTCTTTTATGTATTTATAGATATAAGCATGGAAATAATTCATTCATATAAATACATCTGTGTGAAGGGAAGAACTTTTTTCTGTTTTATTTTTAATTTTTTTAAGAAAAAATTTGAAATTTAATTTTATTTATTTTTTTATACAGCAGGTTATTATTAGTTATGTATTTTACGCATATACATGTATACAGTTCAATCCCAATCTCCCAACTCATCCCACCACCACCACCACATGGCTTCCCACCCTTGGTGTCCAACGTGTGTTCTTTACCTGTGTGTCTCTATTTCTTCCATGAAAACCAGTGCATCTGTACCATTTTTCTAGGTTCCACCTCTATGCCATAATATACAATATTTGTTTTTCTCTTTCTGACTTACTTCATTCTGTATGACAGTCTCTAGATCCATCGACGTCTCTACAAATGACCCAGTTTCATTCCTTCTTATGGCTGAGTAATATTCCATTATATATATGTACCACATCTTTATCCATTCGTCTGTCTGAGGGTATTTAGGTTGCTTCCATTACCTGGCTATTTTAAATAGTGCTGAAATGAGCATTGTAGTGAATGTGCCATTTTGATTTATGGTTTTCTCTGGGTATATGCCCAGAAGTGGGATTGCTGGATCATATGGTAATTCTATTTCTAGTTTTTTGAAGGAAACTCCATACTGTTCTCCATCGTGACTGTATCAATTTACATTTCCACCACTAGTGGAAGAGGGATCCTGTTGTCCACACCCTCCCCAGAATTCGTTGTTTGTAGATTTTCTGATGATGCCGATTCTAACAGGTGTGAGGTGATACCTCATTGTAGTTTTGATTTGCATTTCTCTAATACTTAGTGATGTTGAACAGCTTTTTATGTGCGTCTTGGCCATCTCTGTGTCTTCTTTGAAGAAACGTCTCTTTAGATCTTCTGCCCATTTTTGTATTGGGTTGTTTGTTTTTTTAATATTAAGCTGCATGAGCTCTTTATATATATTGGAGATTAAACCTTTGTCCATTGATTCGTTTGCAAATATTTTCGCCCATTCTGAGAGATGCTTTATGCCATTCCCGTTTTTTTAACAAAAAAAGAAAGAAAGAAAAAGAAGCAGAACACTAATGTGTGTAAAATATGCCTTTTGAAACTGACGGTTTGAAATATGGGCGTCCTTTGAATTTTTTGGTCGATATATGAACCCAGGATTTGTTTTATGGGCAGGTGTCATTTACAGGCCTGCAATGATTTTGAATATCAACTGACCATTAGCGCTCTGATTAAAGCTGCTCTTGTGTGAAACGGCCGCAAGGTGGCAGCAGTTCTCCCTTACCAAATCTGCTTACTGGGGAAACAGAGCCTCAATGGAAGTCGTGTTCTAGATTGGAATTTAGAATGGAATGTGCCAGGAGAAAGCCCCTCAAGTTTGTCTCACTACTTCTTGTTCGTGTTTTTAATTTAAGTTTTTATTTTTTATTACAGCAAAATTGATTTCAATGTTTGGCTTGTTGTAGGTGTGGAAGATGTGGTTCTTTTACACATATACATATGTCTCTTCTTCCTGGGATCCTTTTCCCATGTACCTTATGACAGAATGTTGAGTAGTCTTCTCTTGGTATTCTGTAGGTCTTTGGTGATTATATATGTCACCTGTGTTTGTATATGTCTGTTAACCCCAATATCATAATGAAACCAATCCTCACACCTTTCCATTGGTGAACCATAAGTTTGTTGAATGAATCTGTGATTGCCCTTCTCCGTGGAAATATCTGCCCTGGTATCCATTTTTCGGTCACACCTATGAGAGATATGATATGATATGTGTCTTTCACTTTCGGACTTACTACAAGTCACGTGATTACCTCTAGACACACCTACGGTGCTGCAAATGGCATTGTGTCCTTTTATTCCTTGGCTTCTATTCTGCCTTAGCGAGGTCCATTTTCAACAATGTGATTCCCTGAGGGCTGAGGATTAGCTGACCTGGGTAGACTGACCCTGCCGGCCGGCCCTCCCCAGGTGTGCCTGGGTTGAGGTCAATATAAACAGCGCTGCAGGCAGCAATAGCCCCTGAAGCTGTGCCTGACTCCATATTCTCTGCCCCGTCAGCAGTCTCGGGGCTGTGCTGGTGGGAGGGAGTGAGGGGCCACAGCCTTGTGGGTGGCCCAGTGTGAGTGGGTCTCTGCTGGACTTTCTGCAGGAGTTGCCAGGCTTCCACCTGTAAAGAAGAGGATGTGTCACCCATACCTTCCTCTGGAATTTCTCTCCGGACAGAGGTGAGGAAGGAAAAAAGCAGTGGGTGCCGGGACAGGAGGGGTATCTCAGGCAGGGCAATGGAAAACTTCCAGAAGAGTGCCCAGGGCCAGGACCTTCCTGGCTGGCCTGCAGGCACCAAGTTGGCCTGCGTGCTGTCACTGGTGTGGCTCCACGGCCCTTCCTCTAGGCTTTCAAGCCCTTGTACATATTCAGGTGTTTTACCTGGGATGGGTGGGAAAAGGTCAACAGCAGCTGGCCTGGGGCTCAGCTCACGATTACTCACAGATGCCTCGGGTCCCTTTCACTGAGGAAGGTGTAGGTCTCGTCTATTCCATAGTTTGTTTTAGGAACGGTACCTGTGCTTATATCAAACTCTGGTTTTATGCATCACCCCACCTCTCCTTCCCCCTTAAGCATGCATAAGAGTGCTTTCCAAAGGTGAGACACTGTTCTCTTTCCTAACTCAGTTCAAATGTAGCCATGTTTACAGGATCTTCATAAGTGATATCTTAATATAAGTTTCTTTTTCTGTGTGACTTATTTCACTTAGAAGCATCATACCTCAATCCACTCATTTTGCTGTTACTGGTCTTATGCCATTGATTGCATGGCTGAGGATATTCCATCGTACGTAAGTACCACAATTTTTTGAACCATTTTTATATTTCCTGGGATATTTAAGTTGTACCCAAGTTGAGGTTCTTTTAAGCAGTGCAGCCCTAAATTTTGGGGTGGCCCTGTCCTATTGATTTTCAGGTTTCCCAAGGTATATTCCCTAGACTGGAAGTGCCCTTGGTTCTGTAGCTCTGTTGTTTACTCGTTTTAGGGAACACAATGCACTCCTCCAGAAAGGCAGTTGGCAATTTACATCGCGCCCATCAGCAAAACAATCCACCCTGTTCTCCGGGGCTGGTCTTGCCTTTCTGGATTTTACACATTTTGTGGATGTCCCTTTTGAACAGTGGGAAGTGATACTTCTTTGTGGTGCAGATTTGAATTGCCCGCTTGCTTGCTTGGCCAAAAAGGGCGTATGCGTTTTCTCCTGAATATATTCAGGAGAAAAGGCATACGCCCTTTTCGGCCAAGTGCATCATTGTTGAAGTTGTGCCCCTCTTCATGTGCTTTAAAGGCGATTCCAACGTACCTCTTGAAATCTGTTTCCTGCCTTTCTGCCTCGCTTTCACTTCCGTCTCGTTTCCTTCCCTCAACAGATTTTTGGACGATAGTTTTCCTTTATTACTCGGCCAGTTTGTGAATTGCTGTGACCCTGAGCTCCATTTTTCAACTTGTTTTTTGTGAGCTGACCGCAAGGCCAAAATTTTGGTTCAGGACCTATAATGGTTCCCTGTGGGGGGCTGAGACTTTGGTTAATTCTACTTTCTGCCGGGAAATTAGAGTGACATGTGCCCGTTCAAATCCCTAGGAGCTACTCTCTCAATGGTTCTCCCTCTTCCCTTTCATCCTCTGCCAAATTGGAAACCTGTGCAAACCAGGAGGTTAAAGGGGCTGTCTCTCCAAGTTGGGAGATTGAATGTAAAGCAGCTGGAAAGTCAAACGGGAGCACCAGGAGAGGGACAATTTCTTGAGTTGTAGAAACCTTTCGTATTCACAGTGTGTCCATTCTCTAGGTTTCCTGTACATGTAATAGCTGTAGTAATATTCCCTTCAACCTGGGGAGTTGGGACCCATGGAATGGGTGCCACGCATTATTGTTTTAAGGGGTCTGCATTTGCTCACCCAATCTCACCAATCGTCTCAGTCCCAAGTGTCCCTCCTTTTGCCACATCCAGCTGTCATTGTAGATAGGGTCATTCCAGGTTTCATCAGAGACCCTGACGGAATTGTAAAGAATTTCCCAGTTTTTTTGTTTTGTTTGTGAAATTCCTTTTTATAGTGGGTTTGAGCTGATTCTCGCTGCCATGTTTATGCCAGTCTAGACACACTTGATTCCCTTACGGAGACATATCAATCCATAGGTTTTAAGATTCTTACTAGTCAGATATATTCCTCTGAGGGAAATATGGGGTTTTGAGTCCCTTTCACTGAGGAAGGTGTAGGTCTTGTCTATTCCACAGTTGGTTTTTTGAACGGTACATGTGCTTATATCAAACTGTGGTTTTATGCATCACCCCACCTCTCCTTCCCCCTTAAGCAGCCATAAGAGTGTTTCCTAAATGTGAGACTCAGTTCTCTTTCCTAACTCAGTTCAAGTGTAGCCATGTTTACAGGATCTTCATAAGTGATATCTTATGATAAGTTTCTTTTTCTGTGTGACATATTTCACTTACAATCATTGTACCTGAATCCACTCAGTTTGCTGCTACTGGTCTTATGACATTGATTGCATGGCTGAGGGATATTACATCGTACATAAGTACCACAATTTTTTGTACCACTTTTATATTTCCTGGGATATATAAGGTGTACCCAAGTTGAGGTCCTTGTAAGCAGTGCAGCCCTAAATTTTGGGGTGGCTCTGTCTTATTGATTTTCAGTTTTCCCAAGGTATATTCCGTAGACTGGAAGTGCCCTTGGCTCTGTAGCTCTGTTGTTTACTTGTTTTAGGGAACACAATGCACTCCTCCAGAGAGGCAGTTGGCAATTTAAATCCCGCCCATCAGCATAACAAGGCTCCCTGTTCTCCAGGGCCTGTCTTGCCTTTCTGGATTTTACACAGTTTGTCCATGCCCCTTTGACCAGTGGGAAGTGATACTTCTTTGTAGTGCAGATTTGCATTTCCCGCTTGCTTGCTCAGCCAAAAAGGGCGTATGCGTTTTCTCCTGAATATATTCAGGAGAAAACGCATACGCCCTTTTTGCTCAAGTGCATCATTGTTGAAGTTGTGCCCTTCATTCTGTGCTTTAAAGTCGATTCCAACGTACCAGTTGAAATCTATTTCCTGCTATTCTGCCTAGCTTTCATGTCCACCTCGTTGCCTTCCCTCAACAGATTTTTGGACAACAGTTGTCTTTATTACTCTGCCAGTTTGTGAATTGCTGTGCCCCTATGCTCCATTTTTCAACTTGTTTTTTGTGAGCTGACCGAAAGTCCCAAATTGTGGTTCAGGACCTATAATGGTTGCCGGTGGGTGCCTGAGACTTTGGTTAATTCTTCTTCCTACTGGGAAATTAGAGTGACATGTGCCCGTCCAAATGCCTAAGAGCTACTCTCTCATTGGTTCTCCCTCTTCCCTTTCATCCTCTGCCAAATTGGCAATCTGTGCGAACCAGGAGGTTAAAGGGCCTGCTTCTCCAAGTTGGGAGATTGATAGAAAAGCATTTGGAAAATCAAACCGGAGTACGAGGAGAGGGAGTATTCGTTGAGTTTTAGCAACCTTTCGTATTCACTGTGTGTCTATTCTCTATTTTTCCCTTACATGTTATATCTGTAGTAATATTCCCTTCAAGCTGGAGAGTTGGGAGCCATGGAATGCGTGCCATTCATTATTGCTTTAAAAGGTCTGAATTTGCTCACCAAATCTCACCAATTCTCTCATTGCCAAGTGTCCATCCTTATGCCACATCCAGCTGTCGTTGTAGATAGGGTCAGTCCAGGTTTCATCAGAGACCCTGAAGGAATTGTGAAGAAATTCCATTTTTGTTTTGTTTTGTTTTTGAAATTCCTTTTTATAGTGGGTTTGATCTGGTTTTCGCTGCCATGTTTATGCCAGTCTAGACACACTTGATTCCCTTATAGAGACATATCAATACATAGGTTTTCAGATTCTTACTAGTCAGATATATTCC